>NW_008236180.1:10173968-10180061 GCF_000691975.1 Corvus brachyrhynchos
AAATGGTTCCCCCGCTGATCGCCGGCTGCCCCCCGCCCCCGCTCCCACCCCAAAGTGCAGCCTGCGCTACCTGGCTGAGCCCAGGGCGGCGGCTTTACGGGAGTTTGGTTCCTGGGGCATTAAAACTGAGACGGAGGGAAGCTGCTGTGCTTTTGCCATGGACCCCAGGCTTCGCTGAGCAGCTCTGATTGCCCGGGTGAGCACAGGGGACCAAGGGCAGGGCACCACGGCACTGCTGCCAGGGATGCTGCTCTGCGGCTTTCCTTCAGAAAATGAAACGAGAAAGCAATTGCGACTCGTCCTCAGGCCCAGCTCCCGGGTGCATTTCTCCATCACAGAGCACCAAAGGTCTGCAAGGGCAGAGAAAGGCCAGGAGGGACACCCCTTGTCTGCAGCCGGCTTGAGCTGGACCCAAGGGTGTCCTGGCCATGGTCCTCAGCCCACTGCTCACCCTAACAGCCCTCAGGCAGAAAAAAGAAATACTTTTGCAGTAGCAAATTGAGCAGCTGGTCAGAGAAGGAGAGATCTGGAGCACATTCATCACCCTGCGACGGGACAGCAGCTGGCCAGACCTGGGCGACACCTGGGGAGGTCTGAGGCACTGTCCCAAGGGGCGGGACATCACCTGAGCAGCCGTGTCCCCAGGGCACAGGGCAGGGCAAGAAACAGATGCAGAAGCAACCCAAGTGCCAGTGGGCTGTGCTTTTGTGATTCAGAACAGGCAGCATTTCTTGTTTCCAGTGTTTTAAGGCTGCATTTGTGTTTGAATGCCAGCGGGATTTGTCGGTCGAGCCTAGGCTGCTCTCCACCCGGTTTATACCTTCCCTCTAAAAGCCTGGCGTCCCAGCCAGGCGCTGGACAAAGCCAGGAGCACAACTGAGAGCAGCAAAGCTTGCTGAGGAGGAGGTTTCTCACAGCTCTCACCGCCGGCCTGACCAATATTAGTTGAAGCCCATTGAGAGGGAGCTGGCAGGGCTCCCCGGCGGGTGCCAGTGCGGGGATGCAGCAAGAGCCCGAATGACACTGGAAAGGGGCAGGGTCCCCATGTGGTGACAGCCCTGGCACACGTGGGCGGGGACAAAGCACAGCCGGTGCAGGGCCCTGATGCGGCTGTCGGAGCTGCAAAGCCAAGCCCGGCTGGTCTGCCAGGGCTGCTGCTGCCAGCGCACCCACTCCTCGACCCTCCTTTCCAGCTCCTGCAGGTGGTCCCTTCTCAAGATTGGTCTCTTCCCCTCCCCCCCCCATTTTTTTTTAACTATTTAGCTGCTTTTGCGGCTCCAGGATTTTATGGATGGAAAGCTGAAAGTAATTAGTGCCCCTCCCCCGCTTCCTGTTGGGAAAAGGAAGAAAAGCACACACAAGAGCAAACCCAAAACTTCCTGCCCTGCTTAATAATCGAGTAATGAGTCCAACTCGGCTGGGAAAGTCAGTTTATACCGGGTGAGTTCTTAATTAAAGAAGGGCCGAGCAGCAGCTCTGCTGACTTTTACAGCTGCACACATCTTCCTGCCCTGAGCAGCCCCTGGGAGAGGCGCCGGGAGCCGGACGGCCGCGGGCTGCAGGGGGATGAGAGTTTGAGGACGCGTGCCCTTTTATTCCCTGGTCGAAAGCAATGACCGGGAGACGGCACTGAGGAAATGCGGAGAGAAGACAAAAATCCAGTCCCTGGGGGAGGCAGGCAGGAAGGCTGGCTGCAGACTCTGAAGCACCCTGAATGGGAGCGGCTGGGAAGGTGCAAGGCAGGTGGCTTGGGGCATTGGGAGTTTCACTATGGAAATCCTGGAGGCAGACACTGGGGTATCCCGCAGCACCCGCCCCTGGTGCCCCCCAGGTGAGGGACAGCCCCTCCTGTGAGTGCTGACGAGCTCTGCGGTGACAACAGGATGTGTCAGCTCTGCTGCTGCGCCACCCACATCGGGTCACCCACCCCGGTGCTGGAGGCGTCCCTGGGGAGGCTCGGGATCCTGCCGAGAGCCAGAGCCAGCTCCGCCACCCCAGAGGAACAGTGCCCTGTGCTGAGGCATGGACCTGCTCCCCAGGGAGTGCTCAGGGATGCGGGCAAGCCACAGGTGCTCCAGCAGCTCCAGGGGGATGCCAGCACCCACCCGGGCGGGCTGGGAGGGACAAGGCAAGATCTTGTGCTTTCCCACATGGAGCCTGAGAGGTCCACTGCACCCCCAGCCCGCACCACGGCACAGCTGCCCCAGCCTTTGGCAGGAACTGACTCAGCCTGACTGTTCCTCTCCCGAGAGGCAACTGCTCCACACGTTCCCTCCTGCAAATTCCCCTTTCTAGTCACCTGCAGCCAAGAGCACCAGGTGGGAGGAGAGCTGAGCCCAGCACCCTGGTCTGCACAGCACTCCCCTCTTACAGCTGCATATTCACCCCAAGCACCCACAAAACCGTATTATAAATTAATCATTTTATTGAATATCAATAAACTGTATATAATTATATAAAAAGTTTCATCAGTACAAAATTGTGGCACAAAAATATAAATACCAGTGTACCTTTGAAATGTAAACATCCTCTTTGTAATGATTCCATGAAAACAATGGCCAAAGAAAGATGCATTCAGGAGGCACCTGTCAATACCCATAAAGAGGGCTTTTGGCACACACCTGTCGATGGACAGCCTTGGGACAGGCCAGCATTGTATCAGCTGACAAGTGCCTGCTATTAGTCACAGTTCTCTTGAAAAGCAGTTGTTAAGAGTCATTTTAACAGGTGCTTGAGTGCATAGCTGCTCTGTAAACAGGGCTGGGGTTTGAAATGGCTACCCCTGCCTTTCATGGACACTGTTAATCTCGCAGGCATTGCAAATTGTCATTGTGCTGGGGAGAAGCAGCTGCTTCACAACTACTGGGATACTGTATTATTGCATAGTTACACCTTCTACAGGCACGGTATATACACTCGGGGTACGGGGGGAGTGTCTTGTCCTTCATTAAAAAAATACTGGTTCTTAGAAGTTACCGAGTGGTTATGGTGTTATAAAAACAAAACAAAACAAAACAAACCCAACACAAAACCCCCAACCCCCCCAAGCTACATGGTCGCAGTGTTCAATACCAGCACAGGGCCGAGGGTGCAGGTCCAGCCCTGCAAGGTGCCGAGTGCCTCTGGCAAGGGGAGGGGGGCACCTGCTGAGGGGCTGGGGCAGGACCGCGACCCCCGAGTTTCACACACGGCACCGAGTCCAGGTCTGCACCCCCAGATGCCAGGAGGGGAGAAGTGGTCACAGCACCAAGCCTGTCTGAGTTCAAGCAGTGTTTGGACAATGCTCTCAGGCACATGGTGGGGTTCTTGGGATGTCCTGCACGGGGCCAGGAATTGGACTTGATGATCCTGATAGGTCCCTTCCAACTCAGCATATTCTACAATCAGGCTCTTGCATTGCACTGGAGGCACCACGTGAGGAGTGTGAGGGTCTCAGGGGCCAGAGTAGCAGTGTCCGGCCCGGTGCACACTGCAATGGTGATGGAGGAAACTAACTCCTACAGAAACTGGTTATAATATAGGTATTTGTGATGAGAGGCCAGGGGAGAGGAGTCCTCAGCGAGAGCCAGAGCAGCCCGTCTCCTCATGCTTGTGGAGCAGCGACATGCGGGAGAAAGTCCGGGAGCAGGTTTTGCACTGGTACTTCTTTACATCTGAATGGGTCTGCAGGTGGGCACGGAGATTAGAGCGGTCAGCAAAGGCCCGGTTGCAGTGTGTACAGGAAAAGGGCTTTTCACCTATGGGACAAAGAGAAACGCTCCCAATTAACCAGTGCATCAACACATGGGGAATATCAAAGAAGGAGCCATTCATTAGCCAAAGTTTGTGCAGAGCACAGTGAAAAGAAGTGCTGGCTGTTATTGTTCGCGGGAAAGCCGGGTATGGACAGCATTGCTTGGGGGAGAACTGCCAGCTTGGGAATTGCCGGCTCCCAGAAAAACCTTTCCTATGAACCACGGTAAAACTAATGCTGGAAACATCTGCAAGTAGCACGGCAGTTGCACATACAAACGAAAGACTCGATACTCGTCTCCTGCGCGGAGCCAAGCGAGGAGCTCGCAGCAAGGCAGGAAAGCCGAGCGCTGTGTGTTAATTATATCATAGCAGGCAGCGGCTGCGAGGCGCCAGCCCAGGGTGAGTGGAGCTATTTCCTCTGCCGAGCCCCGCGCTCCCCCTTCTCCTGCCCGGCTCGCATTGAAAAGCCTGGCCAGGGCGAATTCCTCCCAGAAAGACTCTTTTGGAGGAAACAAATGTGTATGCTCAATTTGGAAAGCACAATTAAGTCTACCCGGCTTCCTTCAGCCATCATCTTTAGTACGTTAAGAGGGTGTGAAATCAGTGCCAAGTCACAATTACACCGTCCCACAGCCCCACAAAGGATGCTCGGGAGATGCTTTGTCGGGGCGGCCGCGGCAGCGGGGTGGGCTGCAGCTGCGCACCCGGCCCCGCGCCAACAGGTGCCTGCAGCACCTGCCCGCAGGCCCCGCCGAGGCACATCCCGGCAGCGGGCACGCCTGGAGCCGGGCTCGTCCCCGCCTTGGCGGCTGATGGTGGGTGGGCAGCTGCGGCTGAGGTGCTGCCCCGGCTGGGAGCCCTCGGTGTGGGCAGGGATGGATGCTTTGGGCACGGCAGTGCACAGGAGGGGGGCTGCAGCAGCCTCACAGCCCCACTTTATGACACTTCGGCGAAGCCTGTGCCGTCGCTGGCGGGCCGGCTCCCAGGCGGGCACTGCACTCGCAGCAGCCGCACGGATTTACAGGCTGGGCCTTGACCCTGCGCTCCGTTCCAGCCAAGAGGATATTTAAAGGACACTTCAGAGAGATGTGCCAAGGGGGTCTGGGAAGCCCTTATCTCCCCAGATAACACCCGACACGCCGATTCGCTGGGGCAGTGGAGCAGGGAAGAGGGAGGTGATAAGGCAGGGGGGGGAGAGGGACAAGAGGGGACGTTACCAGTGTGCGTCCGGATGTGGCCCTGCAGCAGCCAGGGCCGGGAGAAGGCCTTCCCGCACATCTTGCAGACGCAGGGCAGCGTGTGGCTCCGGATGTGCATCTTGAGAGCCCCCAGGCTCACGTACTCCTTCTCACAGTACTTGCAGCTGAAGGATTTCCTGGCCTGGGCGTCGCAGTGCAATTGCTTGTGCTTGGAGAGCCCGGCGAAGGTGGAGTACGCCTTGGCACACTGGGCACAGCGGAAGCGCTCGGCGGCGGCGGGGGCCGAGGCCGGGCTGGGGGGCCCCGAGCTCTTGCCTTCATCCTCCTCGCTGGAGAGCGCCGTCAGGTCCAGGGCGGGGGCCGTGCCGCCCGCAGCCTCGCTGCCCGGGCCGCCCGGGAACAGGCTGGACAGCAGCCCCGCGTCCCACACCAGCGGCGGGTAGTAGGCGCCGGGGCCGAGCACCTCGGGCGGGGGGATGACGGGCAGCGGGCACGTCTCGTACAGCAGCGGCGCGGCCAGCACTGCGGGAGGCGGCGGTGGTCAGCGGGGCCCTCGGAACGAGGGCGACAGGGCCCAACCCACCCCCACGGGCTCAGCGGGACCCCATCCCAGGCCATTCCTTGGGAGCCCCGCGCCGCACCCCTGAGTCGGAGGGGCAAAGGGATCCCAACCTCCCCATGGGAGCCCAGAGCCGCAGTCCGCCCCGGGAAAAAGGGGACCGACCTCACACCACAGGAACCCCGCGCCCCTACCCGCCTCGCCGCAAGGGATGGGGTGAAGACAGCCCCACGCTCCCGCCCAGTCGCGGCACGGGGAGCTCCCCACGCGCCCATGTGCGCCCCATGAGGGAGCCACCGCTGCCACCGACATCCCCGGGGTACTAGGGAGCGGCTCGGCATCCCAGGACACGGGGGATCCCGCGCCACGAGATGCACGAAATTGAAACAAACAGCTCCGCAACCCTGCGAAAAGCCGGTCAGTCCCCGCCCGCTCCCGTGTGGAGCCCTACGGAGATCCTGCACCGAGGCCCCCGCCCCATCCCGCGGAGCGCCCCACGTGCACGGCCCGTCCTGTCCACGCACCGGCCTGGCTTTCCAGCTCGCTGTAGTTGGGCTTCTTACTGGCCGAGAAGTGCTTCTTCACCAGGAAGGAGCGCGG
>NW_008236180.1:10180316-10188635 GCF_000691975.1 Corvus brachyrhynchos
GCCCCCGGCCCGTGCCCAGCGCGGGCAGAGCGGCTCGGCGGGCTGGAGGAAGGCGCGCTGTGCCGGGGTGATCCCCGGAATCCCCCCCGCGTCCTTCCCCTGTCCCATGGCTGAGGACTGCGGTGTGGGTTGGGACAAGCCTCCGCCGTGCCCGGCCGGGACACAGCCCTGCGGGAGAGCACGCTTCGCCACCGGTTAATAATCCTCTGGGAAGAGGCAGTGACTTTCGGAGCATCGGGATGGATCCGGCACAGCCCTCGGTGACTCCCTCCCGCTGCCAGGGGTCAGGAGCACCTGGCCAGACATTTTCTTTTCTGCTGGGAAGGTTTTGGGCAGTGCAGCCGTCCCTCAAGCAAGCTCCCTTCTGTTCTCTTTCCTCCTGCTTTCCCCCGACTCTTTTCCGCGGTCGAATAGCCCCCCTGAGGCACACGCTCCCTTTGGCTTCCCGCTCCACAGGGGCTATGTGCCCGTGGGCAGGTGCCCAGGCACGGCTAGCGGGTGCTGGGCAGCGGTGAGCAGAGATGTACCAGTCCTGCAGCCTGGGCTTCCAGCTCACCCCGGCCCTCTGGCTCACGTGGGGGTTTCCCCGCTGAAAGGGCTCAGGGCACGGCTCCAGCCACCTGCTGCAGGAGCCGCGCTCAGCTCCGGGCCAAGACAGCTGCGGCTGCCGGAGGAGGAACAGGTCCTGCTGGGAATGCCTCCTCCGGCCCTGCCACTCGGAAAAGGGCCGTGTGCTGGGCCACTCGTGACTCAGCCGTCACACATCACACATTACTGCGCCAGCCCCTGCTGACCACATGTTACTGTTTAGCCACAGCGACAAGAAATGCAGAAGTGGGAGCAAAGCTTTCCGCTGGCACGGCTCCAGCGCAGGGGCTGAGCTCACTGTCAGCCTTTCCTCGGGGCAGGAACAGCTTGGAAAGCCTGTCCTGCCAGCCACGAGTATCCTGCCCCGACCAGACGCATTTGCAAACTCTTCCCCTGCAGCCATGTGCTCTGGTACTGGATCATCCCTCCTTTGCTGTGGAATTGCCCATGGCTTTCAGCAGGTGTTTATCTGCAAAACTCATCCCTGGATCAGCCTGAAGTTCAGGGGGAAAAGTGCCCCTGAAGCCCTTGGGGGATACAAATCACCAAGGCCGGGTCCTCCCGTTTCTCTCGGGGGTCCGGAGGTGCAGCTCCCCGCAGGGCGGGGGCAGCAGCCCGGGGGCTGTGCAGGTGCCTCCTCCTGTGCAGGTGCCTCCCCCGGCCCCTCGCCGGTGCCCCCCCGCGCTCCTCCACCTGCCGCGGATGTGGTTACAGTGGGGACACTTGCACCAGGAACACAGCGAGGTGGTTTTCTTTGAAGAAGCAAAGCCGACTCCTGCGTTCTTTCTGAAATGGTGATAATCAGATTTTTTCAACCATTGCATGTGGAAAAAACTTGCCTGTGCTAGGGGAAAAAACGAGATCAAGGGAAAAAGCAACCTGACCTGCCTGTGCCTGCGAGCCAGGGTGATAGGGGACGGAGAGCAGGACGCAGGGGAGGGGAAGCTCTGCAGTGGTTCATGGGCTGGAAGTGGCAGGGAGTTTCTCAGTTGTCCCACCCTCACCATCAGAGAGGGCATCAGCTGAGCCCCAAAGTGGTCAGAGCAGACCTGCCACCAGCCTGTGGCACAGCTCCAGTCCCAGAACCACAAGGACTGGCTCAAGGGGCTCACCAGTACATTTCAACCACCTCCAGAGCAACAAGTCTGCTGAAAATTCTTCTTTTTCCTTCCCTGGCCCCATGTCTCCATGAAGCATCTTGAATATCTGGCTGCAGAGCAGAGCTGCTCCCACCAAGGGAGGCTGTGGTGGGAAAAAGAGAAGTTCTGGCCGTGGGATGGAGTGTGAACCCTTACTGCAAGGCTGAAGAAGTTCCCTGAAACCCACAGCAGCCCCCTAAGCCCAGGGGAGGAGGCTGGGGCCGAGCACTGTGCGGGGAGGAGGGAGCCCCGCTCTCTCCAAGATGCAAGACCTCCCTCTGCCGTCAGCGTGCAGCTCACAGAAGCTCCCTGGAATTATTTTTTTAAACCCTAGCATCTGTAAAGACAAAATAAATGTAAGAACTAGAAGAGAGATCTAAGCCAGTAGCAATGACACTTAATTTTCACTAAATGCTGAGTATCTTCTGGAGTTTTAGGGAAGGAGTAAGGAAGGAAAAGCAAGTTTTTGTACTGGTTTCAACAGTCCTCATTTGTACCACCCAGAGAATAATGTAATTTGTCCATAAAAATGAGTTGGTTTTGATAAGCACAGACCAATGCAACTGTGACACAAAGATCTACGTCAGAAAAACGAAAACCCACCCCCAAAACAGGCAAATGCTCCACTGTAACTTTCAGTATATTTAAACCAAAGAAAAGTTTTAGGACTGCAAGCAAGGACTGCAATCCCTCATTTGCCCTTCCATGGTTTAACACAGCCTTGGTTGGTTAATCCTTCCTGAGGTGGGCTCAGCAGTCCAGTATAGCTGGGCAAAGGCCTTGAAGAAATTTTGCTGCTCTCTTTTCAGTCAGGTGACATGAGGAGCCGGATCACAGCACTTAGGCTGCGGCAAGATCTCATCCCCCAGCCTAAGGAGACCATGGGGATTTGTCGCTGTAATTCCAGATGAAGCAATGCCTGTGCATTAGGAAATCAATGCTGACAACAATTTATCAGACCTATTAAGACCAGTCGTTGTCTGGAGACAAATTCATTTAATAAAATAGCTCAACTGCAAGCCCGGCTCCTCCCATTGTGTTTCTGTGTGCTAATTGTCCTCCTCAGGCTGACTCCTTGTGCCAGACATGGGGAATTTCACAGGTCCGGGCTGGCCCGATTGCATTATCCCCCACAATGCGGCTGCACAATCAGCTGCTGACGAGGCGAGAGCAGCTCTGGCAGAGCACTGCCCCCTTCCCAGGGACACTCACTGGGTTTAGAAGCCTAAACTGGCTTGTCCTACACAAAGGATTTTTTTTTACCACCCAAACGAGATGAGTGGAGGCCGTGCACAGCACACAGGTGCCTCTCATCAGAGCGGCTTTTCACCAATCAGGGAGTCTCAGTGTACCCCGGCGAATGCAAACGCTCTGGCTGCTCAAAGGAAACATGTGGACCATGAAGAAGAAATGACAAGAACTGACACAAAGGTAGGATTTTATAAATTAAATGGCCTTTATTTGTAATTTGTCTTCAAAAGTCAAAAACATGACAAAGTAATTACTCGGAAGCTCCTAATTGCTCCTAAAACATTTTATCAGAATTGCATGGAAGTGCACTTAGAATAGAAGCAGGAATCTGGATTCCTGGCAATGGGCATCACCAAACTGCACGGTAGCCAGATCTGAGAGATCCCCATCCAATCCCCAATACACCATCACCTCTTTGCAGGTCAAGCATTAAAATATCCACCCCCAAATACAGCACTTTTCCTACAGAACCAGGAGATTCCATGTCTCCCACCCCCACTGGGCTTCCAGTCCCCATGCAGGTGCTCAGGGGTGAGTGTGTAACAGCCCCTACTGGGGTAGAACCCCAAGGTCAGCTGAGAGGTGCCAGAGGTCTGGCTGGACACAAGGTTTAATCACGAGGTTACACTGGAGTGTGTTTCATGATTTTCAGGGTAAGGCTAGGCTGCAGTCTGCAGAGCACGATGGGAGAAGGTTACTGCTCAAATCAATTAACCAGTACTCAATTGCAGGGTGCAGGCCCACTGCTCCACTTACAACACTTACACTGGACATCTCGACACTGTGCTTTACAGGTTCTGGTCAGGTGCCTCAGGCCCTCAGATCTCAGCAGCTTCTCTGTGAACTTAATGAAAGCATCAAATTAAAATCAAGGAATCCCTGTGGCAAAAGTGTAGGCTTGAACACAGAGTATCCATTTACCAAGGGCTGGAACTGTCCTGCTTTCAGGGCTATGTTTTACTTTTCCTTGAAAGCTACACCTGACTAGTCTACACACATGCTGCCAGATGGCAAACAATCCAAGTACAGCTTCAGCTACTTTAGGAACATTTAAATGAAGAACAGGAATTCAAAACACCTGATAAAATCTGTGATGCAGAAAGGAAGTGCTATGCCAGTGCTATGAATTACTTGTAAGTTTTTCGACCAGCTTGCCTTGAGAAATGGAAAACCCAAGAATATATATGAAAATTTTAGCTTAAATAGAAAGCAGAGGTATTGAAAAAAACCTTCTGAATTCCCCTATCAGCATAAGGCTTAAAATTACTAGGAAACCAGTTTCAAATCCACCAATTTAATCATAAAGCCAGCAATTTTGATTAGTATTTGCTGAGATAGTTAAAAAATTACACATTTTAACTAAGACCAACACTAAACTTCATTTTCCAGGCTAGAAATTATAGTAGGAGTATGGAGGAAACTAATCATCATGCATAGAACTGAAGTATTTTGAACTAGTTTTTACACAGTGCAAAGATTTCCTAGGAAAGTTTGCAGTTGGAACACTCATACTGAAGATGTGTTTTCCATATAGTTGGGAGGCTGCCTGTAAGGATTGAAACACTGGGAAACATTATGGAATCAAAGGTATCAGAGGTCACTTGCATGAGAGGTGGTTACAGTTAGCACCTGAAGTCTCACTAGAGGGGAACAGAGTTACCAATACACTTCACATACAACCACTTGAGATATGTAAATGAGATTGGGAAGATATTTATTAATTAGTTCAGGCCATTCCATCTGGAATGGTTTTGATTTTAGACAGTCAAATAAATACAACTGCCAAAGAAACCAACAGGCATAGGTAAAGGAAAAAGCCTTGGTTCCCACGTGTTGATCTACAATGAAACTGAGTCTAAGCAAGTAGAAAAATGGGGCTGACAGGGCTGAATGTCAGAGACCATGACACCAAAAGACTGAGTGGTACAGAAATATCAAACCAGGATTGAAAACTGAGATAGCATTAAAGTCTTCTGTACTTCTGGATGCCTGAGTTAATCTTGGGATGTGCAGGGAGAAGTGCAAGGATGCTGGGCATTTCCCCCTCGTGGAAGCTTGGGTTTACAGTAAATCTTCTGGCTGAATCACTTATCCCGCAAGGAACGCATCAAAACCTGTGCCATGATATCATCTTCATCAGCATCATAATCCTGGGAACAAAGGGCACAGAAAGGCTTTCACTGCAACAGCCACACTGGGCAGTACAACAAGTGGCAGCAGCAAGAGCTGCACTTCCCTGTGCCCTCCCGTTTGTGCCAGGACACATCTGCACGCTGGGATTCCACAGCAGCGCCCAGGGAGCGGCGCTGCCTTTAGGAGCGCCCAGGCTGCCTCCCAAGGGGGAGCAAACACCTACCACAAACGTGTCGTAGGAAAAGCGGTGTCGTCTCTGCAGGTGCTCCATGAAGTTAGCACTCCTGTAATTTGGGTCCCCCCATGGCATTGAGGCACAAATTGGGCAAACCTTCAAGGAAAAAAAACCAGTTAGGCCCCAGTGGTTCAGTGCTTTAACACTGACAGCAGGAAGGGCAGGGCAGGGCCAGCCTGGGGGAGTGAAGCTCAAGGTTTGTGCTGTCACTGCTCTGTATGCAAAGTGATGGCCAATAACTTGCTGGGACATTTAATAGAAAAGCCTCAGATAACCCTGAATCATTTCAATTAATGTCTTAGATCCTTGAAATGGAATGGTTTACTCTTCTCCCACATTCTGAAAATCAGAACTCACTGAAGTCCCTTGCTTTATAGGACTTCAGCCTTTATTTCTCAGTAGCAGGAAAGTTTCCTTGGTCTTCTCTGCAATGTTCACTTCTCTCCAAGAGAAAAAAGGAACTTTTTTTTTCCCCTGAATAATCTGGAATTCCAAAAAACTTTCCAGAAAAATGGAAGTTTCAAATTCAGTTCCATGTTTTGCCATTCCTCTTACATGAGAGGAAGTATCACAGACAGATTACTAGAATGATACACTGTTTTTTGCAAGCATTTCCTCCAACAGTTTATAGTATCTCCTTGCTGTAAACAATGGGAAAAACAAGGAGAAAATTAAATGTCTGACATGTTTTTTTAATTATATTTTACTAATTTGCTATGCCTAATTAACTTTGAATGTGTGCCATTTTTCAAGGATGAAAGGAGGATGTGGCCCAGCTGCAGTGGGAGTAGAGACCAGAGACCCACTGAGAGGAGACAGCAGAACCACACCAGGCTTAGAGGCATGACCAGCACAGCCACACTGACTGAACAGCAATTACATCTACTGAATTCAAGAGCAAGTCTCTAACTCATTGTTTCAAAGGGCTTTAAGACCAGACTTCATTGCAGTTCTTGCACCAAGACTTTTTATTACCACTTGTTTTGCATCCATGCTGTGCAAAGCTTTGCAGTGCTCAACCAGTCCTTCTTGATCAAAGTTCTTCTCACTGCAGTACGGGCAAGGGAAGGTGAAGCGATTTGGGAAGTTCCTGGTTGGGGGAGAAAAAGAGGTTATTTAAAAATACAGATTATTCAAAGCAGTAATCTTACGTATGCAATTAAGGCAAGCTAATTTTAACAATCAGTTTATAAACTCCTAACAGTATCTTAGGGAACTCAATATTGTCCATATTTAGACTGAATTACAGCTCTTCTATAAATGTTCTAAGTGCCATTTATCACCTTTTTCTCAAACACCAGGGTACCACCCACTAGCCACACACAAGAGCACTGCCACCAACTCCCACTTCCCTCATTGTAGGTGAATGCAATCAGGAGACACAGGTATTTAAAAAACCAGCTACATCTACAGAATGCCCTGATCTTAGAGATGTCCTGTGCATGGACCAAGCAGAAGCAGCAGAGTTTACCTGGGCACAGTCAGCTGCAGGATGAAGGCTGTTTTACCTATGTAAAAATTAGCACCCAAACTGAGCAAAGAGGTAAAGCCTGCTTTCACTTCAAAATTCTTTCTCGTGACAGAAAAGCCCGGGATTTCAGAGCAGAGGTGTTACCTGGTGTTGTGGAGGGGCTCTTTAGTAACAGCTTTCACACCTTCCATGATGTAATTCTGGTACTTGGAGCAGGAGGCTGCGTGGCTGCGCATCTTGGAGAGGTACATCTGTGCAGGCAACAACAGCACAGCAAGGTGAGCCCAAACCACCTGCACCTCCTGCTACACTTCTGAGCAGAAGCAGCAAAGTGTAAACCAGAGCAGCTTTCAATAGAAGTGTTAAAGCAGAAAATCCAAATACTTCAGCTGACCAAGTGGAAAATTTTTGCCATTACAGGTTAGTTAACTTGTAACCCTGCTGTCTGTGGTATGTTACCATACACCCCTGCGCACAGCAGCAACCTTTCACTGTAACTTTAAAATCAAAATCTTTCATTTGAAGTTTTTTTCCTGAACAGGTAACAATAAAAAAACCGTGGAAAGAATGTCAGCATCTGGGTGCTGCCTATATAAAACACCTCTAGCACATATCAGAACAAACATTTTGACCTGATTTTGCAGAAAGCTGAGGAGGAAGCAGTTTATTTTCCCCTAGGTGGACACATCTCATGCACTTAATTTCCAAACACTTTCATACTTTTTTATTGCAGCCATTGCAAGTGGTTTCTGTCGTTTCAATTTGCTTTTCCAAGTCCAGAGCTCTGCTCCCAGGAGACAGGGTGCTGCGGCACACCCCACAGACTGGCTTCTTGGGCTTCAGACACTCCTGCAGGCATGGCGTGCAGAAGCTGTGGTGGGAGAAAAGGAGGAGGTGGTGAGACAGCCCTCTGGGCACCAACAATGCCCACTGCCCTTGCATGGCCTCTGCCCAAAGGAGTAACAGAGTCTCGAGACCCAATAAAGAAGGGTAAAGGAGGAGCTGCTGGCACCTGGGCACAAAAGGAGGAGGTGGAGGCTGCCATGCTCAGCATGGTTTGCTGGACAGTGCTCTGTGCCCTCGGTTTCTGCACAGAATCATGGAATGGTTTGTGCTAGAAGGGGCCTTAAAGCCCATCCAGTGCCAGCCTTGCCATGGGCAGGGACACCTTCCACTGTCCCAGGCTGCTCCAAATCCCGTCCAACCTGGCCTTGGGCACTGCCAGGGATGGGGCAGCCTGTGCCAGGGCCTCCGCACCCACACAGGGAGCAATTTCATCCCAACATCCAACCTAAGCCTGCCCTCTGACAGTGTGAAGCCATTCCCCCTTGTTCTGTCACTTCATGCCCGCGTTCCTCAGGAGGAACGGGAACCGAAAGTGGCGGAACACTGCCTTTCCTTCCCCCCCGCTTTTCTTTCGTTTTCTCCCTTTCAAGGACGCTCCAGGTCACGCAATCGCCGCTGCCGGGGCGCAGCGCAGCGTGCGCAGCCCCTGCCCTCAG
>NW_008236180.1:10189690-10210235 GCF_000691975.1 Corvus brachyrhynchos
GGTCGGTCTGGCGTGTCTGGCCCCCTGGGCACGGTAGGACACGGCTGTGCTGTGGCAGCGGGGTGTCCCTCGGCAGCGGGGTGTCCCTCGGCAGCGGGGTGTACCTTAGCTGAAGGGTGTATTTGTCCCCTGTTTCTCCCCTACTGCTGTCAAGGTTTTTGTACAACCGAGTGGTCCAGCGTGGTCAGAGGAGTTGGTTCCCTCGGGTGAGGCTTTGACCCTGGAGATGGATAGAAACATTCTCTTGTCTCAACAGCAGGCACTGGACTCTGATCAGGACTTATTATTGTTGCATCTCTAGGAATTCTTGAGGTTTGGAATCAGTGCTTAGCAGCAAAGCGGCCTTGTTCCTTTACGCATTCTGTCAGTCAGGGTGCTGCTTAAACCTATATTTATCTGTGCCTGCTCGCATCGTGAGCTCTCCGGAGCCTGTAACCATGGATGTTGCTGCTGGGTGGGCTGCCGGGACGGGGATGTTGTGCTGCCTGGAGCTCTGTGCGCTGGAGCAGCCCTGGCAGGGCTCTCAGGCCCTGCTCTGCCGCGGTTTGTTGGGCTGTGCAAGCCCTGGCTCGGGTGCAAAGCACGGGGCACAGTCAGGGCTGGCAGAGGCCCTGGGAGCTGCAGTCTGCAAGGCCTCGATGAAGGGCTCTCTTTTTTCATCTGGGGGCTTCCTGACACGGACGTGTCTCATGTGTAACCAAGCGCTTTGTTTGGTGGGGATGGCAGAAGTGTGATTCCGAATCCAGCTCCTTGTCAGCACAGGATCACTCCATGTCCTGGGGGTGTTTTGCTGACGTGCCAGACAAAGATCCCTCTGCAATTCTCGTGTGCAGCTCTTCTTGCCAAGGAACAGACTCTGCTGTCTTTGTCCACAGACTTCATCCTGCACAACTTGCGGAGGAACGGAGGAACGTGGAGAGGGAAGGGACTGCTCCTGGCCTTATGCTCGGATGTTAATTTAGCACTCCACATTTCCTGTGATTCACAGCCTGTCTCTTGACAGGAGCGCGTGTGCCTTGGAGCAGAAGCTGAACTGCTACTTAACTTTTCCCACACGGGTCTGGCGCTGAGCACAGCCTTTCATCAAGGAATGTTAACTGCCAGGCTGTTGATCTTTTTGTTTGCTTGTTCCCCTGGCCTCTTGGTTGTTGGTATTTTGTGTTTTGGCTCCTTTCATTCAGTTGATCTTGCTCTTAACGGTGATTTTCCTTTAGCAGGAGCGTTGATCAGTGCTTTAGCAGCTGCAATTAATACTGGGTGAAAAGTCTTTTCTGAATTGCTGTTTGAGACTGACTACATCTGAAACAGTGCACTGACTTCTCCCACCTCCTATTCCCTCGGATCAGGAGCTGGTTTGTCTTTTTATGTAATAAACAAAGCCTGTGGTCTGCTTTTTGATCACAAGTTCCTTAGGCATTCCAGATGGAGTCTGTTGGCCCTTTAATTACCTTGGTTTTCTTAAAGCAGCATTTGGGAGATTGTTCTGTCACCAGCTATTTCAGCTCAGTGTGTGAGCTCAGTGCAGTGAAAATGGAGATCAGTACATCCATAAAAACAACTATCCCTGCAAACAAAACATATGTGGTGGTAACACAGAAATGGTTGTACTCAGCTCTCACAGAGCAGCTGAAGGTGGCAGGTGTAGCTTTTTTGCCGTGAAGATCACAGTGGTGTTTGCAGCTGCCAGCTTTCAGCTGGAATTTGGGCTGTGGTTTGCAGCAGTCAGGAGTGGGTCCTCTGGAGGTGGCTGCAGAGCTGCCCCAGCACAGGGCTGCACTGGGGGCACCAGCAGGAGGAATGTCATTGGCTGTCAAAAGCCTAGAAAATGTTAGAAATCAAAAGGCAAAGTCAAATCTGCTCAGCCTCAGGACAGTCCTGTGCCACAGGACGGGGAGGGGAAAGCAGATACCTTCACAAGACGAGCAAAATGAAACTTTTGGGTGATTTTTAAAAAATCTTTATATCATTGTGCAGGGATAAAAACAAAAATCTCCCAGTGACTGTTTAAAATAATGTTTGTGTAGGTTGGCTGAACTGAAAGGGCAAAATAAAATGCAGAGAAGAGACTCTAAAAAACTCATCCTTCTCCTTGCAGTTCTTTGCCATGAGTTACTTCTCCCTGGGACCCAAAGCCAGGGAGGTCTCACTGTGTGCTGGAGCCTGCCCAGCTCTGTTGTACCAAGGTCTCAGAGTCTTGTTCAGCGTCAGCTCGTGGTGCTGACTTGGGCAGGGACCTGGAAAACAAGTGGGGAATGATGGTGGAAAGCAGGACAGGGCATTTCTGTGGCTCCTGTACTTTTTCAGAGTCCTGGGGAGGCTGTGAGGGAGCTGCTGCTCTGTGTCACAGAGTCCCAGGGGCAGGGAGGTGCTGGGGATGTGGGATGTGTGTACCTGCAATGACTTGTCTTTGTTTTCAGTTTTTATTCCAGGACAGTTGTTGTTGCTGAAGATTCCTAATGCCAGATACCCAACCTACTGCCAAATAGCCATGAAAGAGATGAGGTAGCTGCCCCCAGCGCGAGGGAAAAACTGATTTCAATGGATACGAAATACAAAGACGATTTATTTAGGAAGTATGTACAGTTCCACGAGTGCAAACTGAATGCCTCTGACAACAAGCAGCGTCCTATTAACGATGAGTACTTGCGAGTCGCGGCGGCAGCCTTACTTTGCCTTCCCAAAATTGATCCCTTTTATAGATTCCGGTTGATAAAATTTTATGAGATGGCTGAAAACTCACTGAGATCTGTGAAATCCTCAAGTTTACATTGTCTCCATAATGCATTCAACATGCTTGAGACACTTGGAATTAATCTCTTTCTGTACCCCTGGAAAAAGGAGTTCAAAAACATTAAGGTAAGACATTTTTTATGTAGCCATAGTGAGAACATTATTTTATTTTCCTTTCTGTGAGCACATTTCATGCATTTCCTTTAAAGGCTTCTCTTTTTTTTTTTTTCCATTTATAGCATGAGAGATATATATTTTTTTTTTTCCCTTCTCTCTATGTACAGTTGGTAAACAGAAGCCATAGGGAAATTTCTACGTAAAATAAGTGAAGTTGGTGCTGGTGAGAGTATTCCAAGAACAGAAGTACAAGCACTATCTGCAATTAGAATGTGTATAAAGTAGAAGAGCTTATTCAAGTTTGTTGTTCAGCCTCCCCTGCTGCACTGTTTTATTTTTACTTGTTGGAGAGGCTTTCACTATGGTGTGTGGTCAAGCTGGATTTAAGTTCACTCAGAGTTTGATTTGTCATGCCACAGCTGTTACTGGACACAAGTATTAAACCCAGTGCATGTGTTCAAGTGGATGCTTTGCTGAGGTTCCCACAAGTTGTATGATAATGGTGAAGGAACTTCTGCAAAAGAACCGTTTTCAGAACATCTTTGATCTGCTTCTCAGTGCTCAGTTCCTGAAGTTTTGATTTTAAGATGCTTTCAAATGGATCTACCTATGGCAGGTTCCCAGAGGGAAAAGTGGGAACTCACTGCTGGGCTTGGGTGGTGAAGTCCCATGGGAAGCTCTCTGCAGTTGAGTTTTGTGTTTCATCTTTTACCTGTGGTGGGCAGATTGCTCCTGCCTGCACTCAGAACAGGCTGAACTGGGCTAAGCATGTCCCTCAGGTGTGCCAGATGCTGAGAGTATTTCAGCTTGCAGAAACTCATGTCTCTGCTTTTGGGGCTCTTTTAGTGGAAGTTTTTGAATTAATACTAAATTAAATAAAACTGACCTTTGAAACTGTATAGTAACAGTACACAAAAAAGAGTGCACCTCAAGTGCATTTAAAACTGAATTGAGGAGGAGTTTGGCACTCCTGCAGTAATTCTGAGTTCCTGTTAGCTCCAGCTTGTCCCTGGGTGAGGTAGTTCCCAAAATCCTGGCCTTTTTGTCTTTCGTGGTAGATTTTCTGTAAATGCAAACATGTCCGGTATGCATAACAGTTAATGTTAGTGCAGAGCAGAGTGATTTAAATCACCAGGGAGAACATTATGCTAATCAGGATTTTAAATTGAATGAAAACTCTCCTACTTTGAATTTTCCTCATGTGGAATTTCCATCTGCTGAGCAGGAGGGATGCAGAAATCGAGCTCCTCTTGCCAAGGCAGTTGCATGTGTTCGGAGTCGTTATTATTGTATTTAATTATATGGTCTCTGTCACTGAATTATCCGAACATCTCGTCCACCACTGAATTTGTAACCTAGTTTTCCTTTTATTCCCCCCATCCCTCTTAGACCTACACTGGACCTTTTGTTTATTATGTAAAGTCTGCTCTAACTGAAGATGATGTAAGGCAGATTCTGAACTACATGGGCTATGTCCAAGAGCTGGGAACAACGTTTAAGCTCAAAGAGCAGGTCGATGCCATTCAAGTGAAAATGATTTCATTTGAGCTCTTTTTGGCCAAAGTGGAATGTGAGCAGCTTCTGGAAATTCACCTGCAAGTGAAGGATAAGGGTTATTCTGAGATTGATGTGATCAACGAGCGCAAGAACAGCAGCGAGGACGTCCGAGGCTGCTCCGAGGCCATGAAGCGGCGCCTGGAGTGCAAGGAGACGCTGAACACGTCCATGGCACGGATGGTGCTCCAGAAATCGGCCAGCGAACGCGCCTCCAAGGATTACTTTAAGCCAAAGGTGAGCAAGCCTTCCAAGTCAGTGGACACCTATGATAGTTACTGGGAGAGTAAGAAACCACCTTTGATGAGCTCGCTGAGTCTCAGGAAAGAGCCGATTTTGGTCGATGCGGAAGATGACATTAAAGATGAAATTATCCGTCCGTCGCCCTCTCTGCTGACCATGTCCAGCTCCCCACACGGGTGTTCAGATGAATACTTGCCAACTTCCTCTCATCACAATGGCATGCTAAGAACAAATGTCCCTTACAGCTCCTATTTTTCTGCTCAAGAGGACTTAGATTTGTATACTGACCCCGATTCTAGAAGTATGTTAAACTTTAAAAGACAAGACGCTATTAAGCCTGATGTATGGCTGTTAAAAAGTGATGCCAACCCTGTTTACCACAAACGCACCCACCTAGCCAAAGACACAGCTTCCTCCAAGTGCCAGAACTGTGGCATACCCTGTGGCGCTTCTGTTTGCCAGAAGTGTGACAGTCTGTTCAGCTCGAGGCAGGAGTACCCAGCAGTGAAACAGAGCTCCTACTCAATCAAACCACTCCCAAGCGATGGCTTGTCTCCTGCTCTGAGGGAGAAATCTCAGTACACATCACAGACTCAGAGTCAAGACAGAGCTGCTCAGTTCAGTTCCAAGTCCAAGCCTTCGGGCACCTCGCGCTGCGGCTTCTGCAACCGCTCGGGAGCCGCCAACACGTGCACGTTCTGCTCCAAGGTCTCGTGTGACACTTGCCTCAACGCTTACTACTATGACCCCTGCTGTAGGAAGAGCGACCTCCACAGGTTCCTGCCTAACAACCAGTTAAACTATAAATCATCCCAGCTGTCCCACGTGGTTTATAGATAGACTGGATGAGTCTGTTTGGGAAGGGAAGGAAAGGGCTATCCTAACTAATGTTCTGACTCCACACTGACCTCTTACCAAAATCACATGTCCAGATATTTGGAACCATGGTTCAGTGATCAGGTGCCAGTTCTTGATTTTTGTGGCTTCACAGATGCTGCAGATCCATTAGATTTCATGCTGCTATAATTTAGGTAACTCCTAAATGATCATTGCTTTTCAACTTACATGGGGGAGAAGAGCACGTTTTTCCTTAAAACTTGGCAGCTGTTGTATTTTTAAAAAGTGACATCACACCTTCCTATTATGTCGCATCTTGCCCAAATAAAACCAGGCAGGGTTTAAAAATAAGGTCAGAGAATGAAGATTCTCGTTTTCTATGAGTGATGAAACCACTGCCAGTTGTTGATAACGTATGACTTCAAAATGTGCAGGAAATACGTGAATGGCTTGTTTTGCCAACAAGGACTATTTTTTGATGTGTGTCTGCATTTCTTGATCTCCAAAATGCAAACACTGCAACATCTCTTCCTTTTGTCTTTGTTTCCTCCTTCTCCCCTTCTCCTCTGGTTGTTTATCTCGAGCTTATATAACCTGAATCTAGACAATATGTGCTTTATTTTCCGGTGTTGCCAATATCATCCTCCTGGGTTTCACTGTATGGTATTTTAAAGAGGTGATCCTGTATCTGTGTCACTCAGATGATGCCTGGAGTGTTGTCCTCTCAGATGAGTATCCATCTTCTTTCTGTTGCACATGTTTTAAATACTGTTCTTTGTACTGTAAATAGGTGATTTGGAAACCGTTTATTTTTAATAAATATTTAATATGTTGAGTTCTTAAAAGTGGTAGAATCATTATAACTATGAAGTCTCTCTGGGTTATTTGTTCAGGTGACTTTTTGTTTTTCCTTGTACTGTATTTCATAGCTTATTATAGCCACTGTGGCAGAGTGATGTTCTTGGCTCTGATCAATTCTTGGGTTTTAATCTGACATTTCTTTCCCTCTGATAAGGCTGCCACTCGTCTGAGTCAAGTCTTGTCTAAGAATTGCAGGATTTTGCTCTCAGTGCACGCTTTTTCTTTGTGGTTATGGAAATTGTAAGTGTCAATGTTCTGCTTGCTTCCAAATCCACTGCCAAGTCTGTAGTGTAGTCCAGCAAGTAAAGCACTGGCCTGGTGAAAAATCAGAGCTCATTTGTGACTCCTGTTCAAGTGAACCCATCAGTTATGGATGTGAATCAGATAATAACCCTTGTCTCTTGCTATAGCACCTGGGGACCCTGGCTGAGAACCAAGACTCCCTTGTGTTGGGCTCTGTACAGTTTGACCCCCAGACACCACCTGGTTATGAATAGACCTTAGTTTTTTATTAAAAGAAAACCCCTAAGAATCCTAACTCCCTTATTCCAACTATAGCTAGTTAGCACAAAGTATCAGGCGACCTAATCTGATGTGCAGAATTAAATGTGTTTAAAATATCTGTAAAGAATCTAGCTGAGATGTAAACTATGTAGTCCACTTTGCACTGAAATGATTGACTTTGGGGTTTTTAATCACTGTTAGAGTCTAGGCTTCTCAACTTCAATGTCCATCACTCCCTGTGTGACAGAAACATGCATGAATGATCGTTTGTCTTACATTTTTTTGGGTGGGGGGAGGGCTTCAGGTAGGTAGAGGGGAAAATTACATAGGCTAATGTTGTAAAATAGCTAAAATAATTTTAGCCATAACTGGGTGTCAGAAGCATTATGGAAATAAGATGGAACCTGGGTCTTACAGAGGGCTGAGAACAGTAAGTTACTGTCCAGTTTGCACTAAGAAACAAAGTGAACGGCGTGTGTTTAACAATCAGGGAAATTCTGAATCAAGGGACTGCAACTGAGCATAACGTCAAGGGCAAGTACTGCCTTGCTGACCCTGAAGGTTGGGGTGAATCTTGTTTAAGTGAATGATTTTAAGGTTTTCAATCTTGTATGTTTTTTATAAATATATATATATATATAAATATGACACAAATGTAGATACATTATGTATATAGTGAAGAATTTAAAAACAATTTTACTATTAAAATGCAGTCTAAGGGTGGTTTTAATTTCGGTGGTTATTTGGGTTTTGTTCACCTTCTGCAGTGTCATGCCTGTTTGGCTGCTCTACAGCGTATCTTCTGGTTCACCAGTTCGATTTCCATATGGCTCCTCACACTACAGTGAATAACTAAAACTGTGATGCCACGTAATTTTTACGGTGACCAGGGCAGGGGCTCTACCTGCTCTGAAAAAGAGAAGTCCTCTGTATATATGTCATGGAATCCTGTAGTACAAACCTGTGTTGAATTGAAGTGATACCATGCTCTATTTTTGTGTATCTTACTGTATGAGGTTGCTGTGATTGATACAGTAAAATATATGCGAATTTAAAATGCAGGTGTTTTGCATCTGATTTGTTTAAATTAATTTATGTTTTGAAGGAATTTAAAAATAAAGAGGCCTTTAAGAAAAGGCTTAACTCTTTTCTTAAAGTGGAGTGTGCATGTAGCTGTCTGTTCCCAACTGCATTTGCATGCTGTGACTGGTGCTCGGAGGGGTCTTGGGGCACAGGCAGGACAGGAGTGTCCGTCCATCGTGCGCCTCTGGAGCTGGGAGTGCTGTGAGCAGAGTGCAGAGCTTCTGGAATCCCGTTCATTTTCCAGCCTTAGCAGCATGACTCAGAGTGTTGATGGAGCATGTGAGCCGGTCTGTCAGCAGGCTGCAGCAGGCTGGGGCGGGCTGGGAGCAGGTTCTGGGGACCATGTGGAGCTGCCTCCATGGATCCCAGCCTTGGCTCTCCGTGGCGCTTGCCTAACAAGCTTCCTGAGGGAAGCTGCATCTCCCAGAAGATGTGTGACACTACTGAGGTACATTTTGGCACTTGAATTAGGCCTTCTGGGTCCTTTTGCATCCTGCTAGCTCTGGAGTAGGATAATTCCTCAAGTTCCAAACTAGATCATTCTTTTTGTTTTTTCTTTGTGTTAAAGCATGTCAGGTGAATGCTGAAATGCCTGAAGTGCCTTTTCTGCAAGTGTTTTATGATCTGTTGTGGTTACTGAAAGTACCAGGGAGGATTATAAAAATCGGGCTCCAGGTAACTAAAATATTCTTGCAGGAAATGTTGCCTCACACTGTAATGCTTCTTGAGCTGATGTATTTCTGGTGCATATAAAACAAGCCTTCGAGCTGTCTTGTTGTCTGACATCTCTGATTACAGACCTGTAAGCTTGTTTGCCGCATCTTTGGCTTTCAACAGAAGCTTAAAGGTTCCATACAGAGTTAAGAGGTTTAGATTTGATGGTTTGAGCTGACAGTGCCTTAAAGTTATTTTCTGGAAGATGACTCTGGGTTACAAGCATTTAGTACATGTTGCTAATTATGCTGTAGGATGTTTTTAGGGGAAGAGATTCACCTTTCCAGTATTTGTTTAGAAACAGGAGCTAATCTGAGCATGGTGATAATTGATACACTGCCAGAGAGACTGGGAGAAAAGCAGGAGGTGACTCTTGATGTACCTGGTTTGGCTCTGAAATCAGAGTGAATTAGGCCTTTTAGCATGAGCATTACCATGGTGTCTCAGCAGCAACTCAGTTGGGCTGCAAATGTCCCTGTCTGTTATTTGTGAAGGGTGTTCTGTGATTCCTTCTGAAAATCATGGAATGTGGTTGTGTTTGTCCAAGATTATAAGTACTTTTCTTTTTTACAGTGATCGTATTTCCCTGGAAAAGGTTTCCTGTACCTGGTCTTGCCAGTCAGAAGATGTAGGGCAGGGAATCAGTAAGTGCTTAGGTTTGTGGTTTTGTACTCCTGCACCCTCCTGTGAAAAACAGACTCGGGGGGCAACATGAAAATGAACAGGGTGCAGCACATCTTACACAGTGCCTGGAGGAAGGCAAAGGGTTAAGGCCTGTGTTATGGCAACAGCTCCTTTACCTCCCAAATCCTGCAGACTGCCACAGAATTGAAGCTCCTCCATGTGAGGAGAGGGGTAGGAGAGCCAGGGAGCAGCTGCTGTGTTCGCAGCCCTGCTGCACAGATTTCACTGTGCTGATGTGTGCCAAGCAGGGCTGGTCCTCGGGCACTGGGAGCTCTGCACTGGGGAGATCGCAGCCTGGTTTGTTCTGGGGTGGGTCCTTGGGTCAGCCTGGAGTGCAGGTCCCTGTGCCCGGGCAGTGCCTGCAGCCAGCTCTGTGCCAGAGTCAGGAGAGACAACGCTAATCCTGGGCTGGCCGTGCAGAGCTGTGGGGCTGGCTGACCTGTGACCAGGGATTTACAGCCGGCAGCAGTGCCCAAAGTGGGGCAATCCTTATCATTCCTGGTTGTTCCCCTCCTCTGCTGCTTTTGCTGCTTTCACAGTGGAACAGGCTCTGGGAGCTCAGGCATTGCAATCAATGGTTGGTTTTTTTGGAACCAGCTGCTTTGCTGCCCTCACCTCTGGAGAAGGATCTGCTCTCCTGAGGATTTTCTGAAGGAGGGCAGGCACTGCCTTGCTCGGAGGCAGTGGGGTGCTGCTGGTTGGTTCCTGCCATTTGGAGGGCAGAGTTGCTCCGAGCTTTTTCAGATGCAGGCAGAATGATTCCCCCGCTGGCCGTGCTGCCACAGAGGCCTCCGGAGGGCCGGGTTTGTGTTTCCTTACCCTGAGGCACAGCAGGGTCGGAGGCTTTGGTCCCCTCCTCTCCGCGGTGCAGTCAGTGCCCTGCTCCCCGTCCTGTCCCAGCTGGCAGCAGCAGCGCTGGCTCCCTGCTGCTGTGGCAGAGCAGAGGGGCTGTGAAAGTCATCCTGACACCCAGCAGCTTCCTGTGTCAGGCATGGACTTGCAATGAACATGGAAAGGCTTTGTGCAGAAAAAACGTGGACAGGTGGAAATGTTCCAGATGAAAATGAAACAACCTGCTCTGATTTTTTTTTTTTTCCCCTTGGCATCAAGAAGAAATTTCTCTTCCAGCATTCAGAGTCTGGGAGGCACTGAAGTAATTTTGCGGGGAACTTTACATGAGGTTAGAGACTTTTAATTATTGATATTTCTTATTGATGAGATCTTTTCTTAGTGCTGCAAATCCTGAATGTGAGTGGTGGTGATTCTGGAGCTTCTGCTCAGGCTGGGCTTTATCGTACACAGTTCCTGCTTTGAGATGAGGATGTGAAATACCTTCTGACGTGGGTAATGCCTCCCATTTGTTTTTCCTGTCTTATCTGGGCTTTGAGTTAATTCTGCACTGTGCAGGTCTCTGAACTGAAGACAGTGTCAGAGTTCCATTAGCTATAAGTGGTGCAGGAGCAGCCCTGGCAACTTGTGTGTGGCAGCTGCTTCTGCTGTTGTGGGTGTGGGACTGTCATGCTTCCTGCTTTAGAAATCATTCTCATGATAGTCATACTGTTCTGAGATTTTTCATCATCAACCTGCTTTAAAAAAAGAAAAAGAAAAATCAACCCACAACTGCTCATTAACTCCTTAGAGAAAAATGCTGCTTTCTCCCAAAGTAAGTAAAATCTGCTCAGTAGCTTTGTGTCAAGGGGCTCCAATTTAACTGCATTACCTGGAATTTTCACAGGCACCTTTCTAAGGCGCAGCCAGTTCTGGTGAGCTGCCTTTGCTGAGGCAGCAGTCTCTGAGTGACTCCATCACTGCACATGTGTAAACCCCACACACATAAATGAACTGTTAATGAAAAGAGATGCTGCCATCCAGCAGGTCTAAGAAGGAACAGCCTGTTTACATCTCAGTGCACTTATGCTGACTGGTACATCCCTGGTGAACCTTCCCACAGGGCAGTCTGGGATGAAGAGGAGGCCTCCTCCTCCTCTCCTGTGCGCCACCGGGAGCCTGGGTGTGCCCACAGGAGGGGCTGTATGGATTTGCTGGCCACAGCTTGCATGGGCTGACTCAGTGGCAGAAGCAGAAGGGGACCAGGACAGCATCTGTCCCACCTCCTGTTCCGAGTCTGTTTCCTCAGCTCAGGGCCAAGGTTAGCCATAAGCCTCTGTGTCTTGAGGGGTCAGCTCAGCACTGCTGTGAAACACCTCCCCAGGAACTCAGTTACCTTTGGGAAGTGCTGGTGAAGGCTCGTTTATGGGTCCTGGGATGTGCACTGAGGGGAGAATGCCATTTCCAGCTCTTTTTGCTTTATACTTTGTTCCTGACCCTAAAAATGTGAATGTCTGTAGCATTGCTTCCTGCGGTATTAACCGAGGTGTGCTCTCAGAGCTGTTCCCAGCCTGCTTTATATGCTGGCTTTGGGCCACCTCAGCAGAAATCAGTGGGCTGTGTGCATATGTTCTGCTTCTCCTTTTTTGGGGAGAGTGGGGGAGAGGCGCTTAGTTCCCCACACTCTGCCTCTCACTCCTGGAGAAGTAAAACCCCTCTTAGAGCAGCTACTGTTGCATCTTCTGCCATGACTAAATTCTCTCATCCTTCAGCCCCCGATGACAGAAGTTGCTCTGAGGGACAGGAAGGGGAAGGAGCGTGTCCGTGTTTGTGCCCGGCTCTGCAGTCCTGCTCAGTGGCTCTCTGGGGCTGGTCGCTGCCCGTGACCCGCTGCTGCTGCAGGACAGAGCACGGTGGCACTGGCTTGGGACAGCCCGGCCAGCTGGGAGGAGATTTATGTACAGCTGCTGCAGCAAACGCAGGGGGTGAGCAAGGCCACAGCTAAAGGTAGGAAGGGTGGGAAATTCAGTTTAAGGAATAAGATGAAGCCTAGTGGCAGAACAGTATCCTAACACAGGAATGGTGTTTCCTGCTGTATAGATTGTTACAGACAGTGCTTCCATGTGGGTGATCTGGCATTTGGGGTCTTGTGTTGAGAAGGATCTAAGGAAATTTGTACCTTGTTTAGGGGATGTTTCATTCAGTGTCTGCCCAGGCTCCCCATGCCCTAAGTGGTGCTGGAGGCTGTGCTGCCCCACAGTACCAAGGGGACAGGCTGCAGGTGCTGCTCCAGAACAGAACTGCGGAGATGTCAGCTGAGCAGAGGATGCTGATAGACTCTGTCACCCACTCCTGGGTTTCCAGTGGAGAATTTCAGCCTGAGAACACAAAACCTCTTCATGTAAACCAGTAACAGAAATAAGATTTAGAATGGGTGACTACTGGAGGGCAGGAGGGCACGTTTGGTCTGTGCACGGTCCTCCAGGGAGAGCTTTGCATCTTCTGAGATCAAACTTGAGAGGTCAGTCTCAGAAATCCCTTATTTTCCCCTTCTTATTCCCGCATTTCAATATTCAGGTAGAGAAGCACTGAGTCATCTGAAATGTGTTCTCTCCTCTGTGGATCACGGCTGGGCTCTGGGAAGAGTTTGCCATGTGGAGTCTTCCAAACCTCCCTTCACTTGGACTCTTGTAGGACTTCTGCCTCCTTCAGGAATTAAAGTCTGATTCACTTTCCACTGTGACTCGTAAAGTCTTGGACTACTTAGAGGCAGATCAAAAATTAAAATAATCTCTTTTGACAGCATCAAAGCCTGTGGTGTTTGAATCTTTGATATGAAGATTTCTCCTGCTTGGAGAATAGCTCATTTTTAATGCTGTGAAATAGAGCATGGTAACTGTGCTGCTGTCTATACTACAGTGAGCATTATGTGCTGCTTAATAAAGTGATGTTCCTGTCCAAGAGCTTTATTTCATAATGAGAGAAGGTGCAGTATTCAGATACTGGTAACTCACTCCAAAAACTTTTGGCACAAATTTATCTTTAGCATAGATTTTCTGCCTGCAGCTGGAGTTAAATTCTCTCTCCCTGGTTCAGTGCTCACAGCTTAAAATAACACCTGTTAAATGTTGCAGTGGTCCAGATACCTCTGGAACCCATTTTCTGTCTGGTCTTGCTCTGCAGGGGATTTGCAGTACAATGAGAAGCTGAGGAAGAATTTTTGAGATGTGCTAAAACACTGAGAGGTCTATAAACATGATTTGGGGGAAAAAAAAGATGGGACACCCTAGGAAGCAACACACAGCTGCAGAAGTAAAAACCTACAGGACTTTGCCACCAAGAACTCTGTCTGCTAGGCAGGATCAAACAGAATGTTCCTGCTGCAGTACAAGCCCAGGTATGGTTCCTGTATTTGCCTCCTGGCTGCTCCTGAGTCTGTATCTCAGGGCAGGTTGTGGGCATCTTTTGGTAGGTTTCAGTGCATGATGTAAAAATCCTTTTTTTCCTTTCATTGTACTTCCTGCTTTTCAACAGGCTCAAAGCCTGTTGGCAAAATGACTTTTACTGAGCACAAGTAGGGTGCTCACATGTCTTTGGAGTGAATGTGGATTTGACACTGATTTGATTCTGCTTTTTCTGCCTGCAGCTTATCACTCAGGCTCTCCAGTGAAGGACGTTATTTCCTCAGTGGAATATTTTCCATATGACTAAATAATGGCCAGGGGCTGTGATTTTTGTGTCAGTGCTCGGCACTGTGGGTTTCTGCTCAGAAATCAGATGGACATGTGAGAAGTAGTCCTAATAACAAGCACTGCATTGTTCGGAGTGACAGGGTAAAATGAAGTGATGGGGTATTTTTATTTCCATGGCACTTAGAATTTGTCTTTTTTTCCCCAACAAAGCTTGAAGTCACAAGAAGATTCATTCTTTGTCAGCAGACACCTTCCCTGTCAAACTGAAAGTCATGTCCCAGTTTCTCCATTTGCACTCCCTGGAACGTGGTGCTTGTGAAAAGCACCAGCTCAGCCGCAGGATGTTCAGATCTCACCCTCCTCCCGAGGGAGCAGGAGCCGTCCCTGAAGCACTGGCAGCAGCTCTGCCCCAGAAGGACCTTTGTCAAGGGGAGCCTGATACCCAGTTGTGTTTGGCCCAGAGCTCCCCTGTTGCCAGCAAGCAAAGGGGTTTCTGAGTGGGGTTGTGATCAGGGAAAATGTTCAATTTCAAACCTGCCTGGGACTCCGAGCTGGCTTAGGGACCCACCATCGAGGCACTGTCTTGTAATTACGGCTTTACTCCAAAAACAAAGGTTGGCTCCCTAGCCTGTCTGGTTTGTGCTGGGGAGGACTGATTGCAGCGTGGTTAAACGTGATCTGTGCAACAGGGAGAGGAAGTGAGGGGACAGAATTAATGCTAGATAAAACCACAGGTGTGGAAGGCTCATTAAGAACTGTCAAGCTGTGGAGTAAAGAAATGTGGGAAAGCAATTACACCAGTGCCAAAAAGTAGAATGAGTAGGAAGATAAGGGGAGAAAGTTTTTGGCCTGACAGTCCTTCAGAGAAGAGGAGGAAAAAATTGGCTTAAAAATTGAATCTGATAATGAAGTGGTGTCTGATTACTACACACAAAAGTGACTTTTCCTTGAAATACTAGTTTTATAGTCTAATGCAGAAAAGCTAGGTAGCAGCAAAGAAAGTTGATAGATTTCAAAGGGAATAGTAATTAGAAACAATTTGAAAGTCTAGCTAAAGATCGATTTAAATTGATGAATTTTTAATAGAAATTAACCTTCCATGTGTTTTCCCGAAATAAAATAACTTGATAAGGTACTAAGTCTGTATGTGTTCAAAGTAGACTTTGAACATTAGAAAAGAATAAACCAGAACTTAAAGGAATTCACTCCAGAGTGTGAGGCATGCAGCCCTTCCCAGCAGGGCTGCTCCCAGGGCTGGGAAACACGCCGAGCTGGGAGACAGGAGGGCTTGGTGCAGGTTCCTGTGTCTTTCCACGATGTTTTGAGCAAGATACAGATTTTTTGTAGTGTGTTAAGAGAGAGCACAAGCTGTGTGCAGCTCGATGCCAGAGGGATTCTGCTCCTGGGTGTGCTGCAGGCTGTGGGCTCGCACACTGCTGAGCCGCTTGCACTTTGCAGTGCAAGGTGAGCCGTGGTGGATGTTGGTGGATCTGGCTGCACACGTGCAGGGATTTGACACTTTCAGGTCTGATGAGTCCCGTGTATGGTGGCAGCCTGGAGGTGTGCCATTCTTTCCAGTTTTGCTGGGAAAAGCGTGCAGGTGTGTGGCATGAAGGAGACACCAGTCGAAGGCTGTGCTGTATTTGGCTACACATGGCTGAACTAAAGTGCTCTTTGATCTGAGCACATCTGTTCCTTTGAGATAACCTCCTGAAACACAGGGACCTTTGCACCCTTCACAGCACCCAGCACTTATCCTGGCTGTGAAAGAGCTGTGAGCTGGATGAGTTTCCTCTGCAGTGATGTTTAAAGGCAGCTGTCAGGTGTCCTGCTGAGAGCAGGATAACCACAGTCTCTGTGGGTGGTTCTTTGCTGCTTTGACTGCTGCCTACTTATATTTGGGGTTTATGCCCTCTACTTTCCAGGCTTTTAGCCAGGCTTCTGCCACCAAGGCTAACCCTTGGCTCCCAGCATCAGAGCCTGCTCCAGGACCTGCAGCTTGTTATTCCTCTCTGCTCCCCTCTGCTTCAATCTCTTCCCTGAAGTGGAGGGGGTGAAGTGCCCTTCGTGGCAGGGGAAGGTGGAGATGGAGCGCCCTGGTTGCTGTGCTGAGGTTGGGTGGGATCCAGCCCCCAGGGTGCTCCCAGGGATGCTTTGCAATGTCCTGTCAGGCTGTGGTGCTGAGCAGGGCTGACTTAGCCTGGGGAGGATCCTGAAAGTTAAGGGTTAAACTCTGGCCAGCTGGACTTTAAGTAACAGGCAGCATTCAAAGCAGAGGGGACAAGTGGGATGTGAGAAGCCAGAATCCGCAGGCACTGGGAATTGTGGGTGGCACTGAAAAGCCAAATACATGAACAGAAATACATACATTTAATATATATTTCCATTACAGTCACAAGCACAAATTGAGAGGGGGGAAGTGCATCTCAAGAGCAACAAATGTGTTGCCTCATGCCTCCAGCTAAGTATACAAGCACGGGAATAATGTCTACTTAACATAAAGCTGAAAGTTGGGTGTACAGATGGTAGGAAGCTGGGAAACAGCATGTGTAGCTTAGATGTGTCCTGCATGAACGCCATCCCCTAGCATTGTTTCTTGCTAAATGTCACCCTTCAGATCCGTCCTGACCCACTTGCAAAGATACTGAGCTGCCTCTTCAGCGCAGGAGTGCTCAGGAAATTGTGTGTGTGACCTCAGCTGGGCTAGGTGAGAACCTAGTGATGGTAAAACCAATGAGAACACAAAGCAGTGGGAGAAATATGGGCCAATAAAAATCAGCCAGTGGGCCTAAATCTTGTCAGACATATGTGGGGTTTCTCCCATGCCTTTAAGGTCAGACACAGGAACTGATGTACATGGACACCTGTGAGTCACTTGAGAGTGAGGCACAACAGACTGCTGGGTCGGATTAGCGGGTACAAAATGTGCCTGGGAGATCCTAAAGGAGGAAATGTGACTGGCGTGCTGAAAAACTCATTGTATGCAGATTTCAGAGCCACGCACAGACAGGTAATGAGCAGAACCTCCTGCCACACTGTGTGAAATAAATACTTTTAATGCTGTTTGCAGGTGAGGAACAGAGGCCTGAGGAGGTGACATGATTCATGAACAGCGAGTGCAATAGAACTGGAAGTGATGCTTTCCAGATTAATTTCATTAGTGTGATGTACTGTGACTGCTTTGGTACATCCCTGCTCCAGCCAAATAACCAGAGGGTGCTGTGAGGGGAGGAGGCTTTACAGACAACCTCTACATTCACTCTACATTCAGGCAATTTTTTTGAGAATCTTCCTCTGCACCTATTTATGGTGATTATTTTTGTCTTAATAAATCTGACCAAGCCCATCTTTCAATCTGCTGTGATTGAGGTCAGATGATAGGAGCATGCTTTTAGGGAAATATCTTTGCCCTCATTGATTGTGTGGAGCTCTGTCTGTTCTAAAGGTTAGGACACTGTCTGCTTTATGAATACAATTGTCATCGGTGCTTTGTACCTCTGCTGTCTGATTGCTCTCTAGAATTAAATGCTCTTTTAGTCTGAGTGGGAGCCAAGAGTGGTACTATGCAACACTTTGGCTGCAGCTGCCTGGCTTGGAGACCTCTCAAACTGATCTTCACAAATTTTCTGCCAAGTGAGGAGGACAATAATGCTTCGCTAAGATGCCCTGCTCACGCAGGCAGTGGAGCTGGGAAGGGACTTAAACAGGATCTGCTGTGTTTAGTCCCCTTGGGCCTCTCTGTAAGGGGCAAAACCCAGCCACGTGAGCAGAGTCCAAAGCCAGAGTCCTCAGTTCCACGCTGTATTTGTCAGTACAGACATGCACTTTGGTTGCACCACAGGAACGGTCTGTGAGCAGGTGAGTGATTGTTTAGGACAGCTTGTTTGCTCCCACATGGCCTTTTCTGCCCACACAAAGTGCTGACAGAGGAGTGGATGCCTGCTCCCTGTCACTTTATTTTTGCCTCTCCTGGCTTGATTATTGAGAGCAATTTGCAGTACATGGCACTTCATTCATCAGGAACAAACCAGGGATACAAGAGAGAAAGTATTCCCATCCTCTTTGTAGGAGACTGAGCAATGTGCTTCCAAACCTCTGCACACCTGTGCTGTCATTGATTCATGTCTCATACAAATGGCTGTGGTCCTTCAGGCTGCAGCTGAGTTCCCTGCCCAGGCATGGAGCATGTTCTCACCCTGTATCTGTCACTGCTCCTTAATGAAAAAGCTGAACATCTCTTCTCTTGCAGTGTCCGATAATGGTTCCATTTTCATTTGTGAGTTGCTGGCTGATTTTCTGGTTAGACCATGATAAATAAAAATTAAACATTCAGAACAGATCTCTAGCTAGTGACGTTAACATGTTTTGGGAGTTTAAATTACACCTCATAACACTAATGCACTTACAAATTCTTGTGGTCGGTGCCTTCCAGCACAGGGGCAGAGACACAGGGCAGGAGGTCGAAATTCAGCCAGACTTCATTGCTTCTCAAAGTCTCATCTTCTTATCTCTGACACTGCCAGAGTTTGATGCCAGCATTTTAGTGGGGTGGGCCCTGTGGGAAAGGGTCCTGTGTCTGGTGGTGAGCTGATGGTTTCTCAAAGGCAGAGGGATACGAGTTTCAGGTTTCTCCCACCATCTGGAGTTCAGAAATGCTAAGCCAAGGCTGGGCAAGGACACCATAGGGCACCTCTGACAGGAGCAGCTGGGCTGCACTGTCCCTTCCTCACATGGTGCAGGAGTGATACCACATCCCCACGGAGCAGCTGGGGAGCAGGAGAGGCGGCCCCGGGGCAGAGCAGGAGGATCAGGCATGTGCACACCTGTGTGTGCTTGTGCATGTTGTCCCCCTGCCAGCTTCCCTTGGCTGAAGAAGAGTCCAGGTACAAGTTTTGAAGAGCCACAGTAATTTGGTTTTGTTTCCATTTTCAAGTTCTTTGTAAGACAAGGAGTTCATACACTTCATTTCAGAGGTGGAATTTGGAATGTTTGCTCCTAGATCTGGAACCTGGCATTGTTAAAGGAGATGTTCCAGCTGCTGGAAGAAAGAAGAAGGGAAAGCTCAGAAAATAAAATTAGATGCTTGAGATAACAAAAACTACACCAGCATCTTTAGGATTCATGGCAAAGAATTATGCTTCAGGTCAGTTTTGCTTTCTGGAAGACAATCTGTTGATTAATTCCCAGGTCAAAAGGACTCCTTTGAAGATTCTCTGTGCCTTGACCACTGCCATAAAAAGCAATGTTGAAAGTGTGGTGGGCCTGGGCTTGAGCACAGCTCTCTGTGTGCTCAGGCTTAAGAAGAAAAAGCTGTTCCATGGACAGCCAAGCGTATGGAGTCTGGTTTCCTGCAGGTTTGGTTTCCCATTGTGTCACCTCCATAACCCCTGGCTCCTCCATCTCTTCTGGGAAAAACTCTTGTAGACAAGAAGGGAGGGAGCAAACTGGGGTCTTTGTCTGCTCCATGGTGTCTCCACACCTTCCTCACCTTCTCAGATAGCTCCCCTGTGTCTTTCCCAACTACACAAACCAAGTGGGAACTAAATGATCTCAAGGACTTCAGTCCTTCTTCCAAACCTGGGTGAGAATGGCTGATGAATGAAGTGCTATTGGGGAGGAGTGGTGGTGTTGAGGAAAGACAGACTGAGATGGAGCTTGGTTTCCCAAAGAAAACTATGCTAAAGGAATAATGCAATTGTGCAAATGTGCCCCCAAAGTTCGGTAGCTGTTGGCAGCGCAGTGCGGAGTGGAAAGAGCTGCTGCTCCTGTGTGAGCTTGTGACCCTGTTGAGAACTCCCTGTCCCTTGGGGCATCACTGAACGTCTTCCCTCAGATCCATTCCAGGTGAGAGGGAGAAAATGGAGCACATTCCCTGGTGCATGTTGGGATTTTTGGGTTAACTCCAGCCATGTGGAGAGGCTGCACAATGGGGCTTCAGACTTGTCTGAGGCCTTTTGTATTTCTGGAACACAAACAACAACTAACTTTCAGTTTATAACAATCTCAGTATGTATCTATTTACATAGCTGGTGAATCCATAAATGATTCTCATGAAGCCTCTTTCACATGTGGATACATAAGGCTATTGCTGTGCATTTCTCCAGCTTTGGATTTCCTTTCTGAAGCAAATTTAAGCAGCTGAATCCAAGCTGACCAGCAGACCTGGCAGTATTTGGAGCTCTAAAAATTAATATTAGGATTTTTGATATCATTCCCATTTCCTACTGGCAACCAGAGGAAAGCTCTTGGTGTGGAGGATATTAACAAAATTAAGTGCTGGTTGTGACTTGTGTTTTGCCAAGCAGAGACAGGTCAAATGCTTTGGGTGGAAAACAAAACCCAGCTCCGACTGGCAACAGAGTCAGTACAATCCCCACCTCCTCGTCTCCACTGTCACTCTGAGCATGTCCTTGGAGCACCTCAGAGCTCCCCATGGGGTCCTGCCCAGTGGCCAGCCGGGTCTGCAGGGACAGGTGAGTGACCAGCCTGTCTTCCTTGGGGCAGAGGGGAGGGGGTGGCCAAGCAGAGGTAAAAACGAGCCCGGGGATGCTGAGGCCACGGAGTGCTGCTTTAAAATACACTCTTGGTGCCTCAGTTTCTCTTGCTGTGAAAATCGCGGCTCCGAGGTCGGTTAGTGGGGTGGGGGAGCGGGGGAAGGGGATGCCGGGGCTGAGGGGCACAGCGGGGCTGTCCCGGCG
>NW_008236180.1:10210872-10214811 GCF_000691975.1 Corvus brachyrhynchos
GTGGCGGGGGCGGTGGGGACGCTCCCCGGGGTGCGGGGGGCTCGGGGGAGCCGGGGGCGGCAGTGGCGGTCCGGGCTGTGAGCTCCGCTCCTCGCTCCGTGCGTGTGTGAGTGCGGGACACGCTTTGGGGCGTGAGCGGCGTTGGACTCCCCTAAAAGGGGCCTGCCGGAGTCCCGGGTGGGCACTGAGGCAGAACGCAGATTTTACCGTCTGGAGCCGGTGGGGATGGGCAGCCCTGGCACAGGAGGATTTCGGGTAGGGGTCCAAGGGCTGCCTGTCCTCACACTGCTGTCTGTCCTTCAGGCCCTGAGCACTTCTCAGCTGTGCGCTTTTGCTATTCTGTGACTTTCCAGGGCCTGCACTATTTGCTAGGTAGGCAGCAGTGTCTGAGCTTCCCCTGTGCTGGGAATTGCAGAAATCGATTCCTGCCGTTGACTATTGAAAGAGTCTGGAGGTCAGGAGAGTTTCCAGGCTCATCAGGTTTCCTCCTCCTCTCCAAGGCAGACTCTGGCTTTGTGGCACGTTTGCTGAAGAAAAGCAACTATTAAAGTCTGGAGAAGAAAAGGGCGAAACTGATAATCACACAAAATGCAATGCATGATTTTTCATGTAGACAGATTGTGTGTGACCAGGCCAGTCCAGCCATGCCAGTGTCCTCCCAGGTGCCAGACAGGGACATGGGATGTAGGTTTGGGTTTAGGTTTCTTCTTGTGAACACAGGAATCAGGGCTGGGATGCAGAACACAAGGGTTTCCTTGTTATGTACCTGTGGCAGCAGCTGCTTGGAAAACTTCATCTCATTTTGAAGTCTGATTAAATTGAGGGGAAAGGAGCTTTCACAGTCTGTCTCTTCTCAGAACAGCGTCTGAGCAATGGAGCTTAAATCAAATTCAGCAGCTCTGTGTGCCCAGAGAGTACGTGGCCGAGCAGTCTGATGTTGAAGGGCTGCGCTGTGCTGGCTGTACCCCTGAGGACAGTCTGGGCTGAATCCCTCCCAGAGGAGTCACAGATTTAGTCTTGACTGAGCACAGTCATGTGTTTGGAATGTTTCTGAGCTGGAAGAAAACTCTTGTCGCTGTTTCTGTCAGAAATGATTGTGGATATGTTTGGTACCTGCACTGATATTTCTGCAGTTTGTGACTCTCCACTAAGGGTGACAGCAGAGAGGAGGCCTGTGCAGGCGTCCCCCATCACACGCTCACCTGAGGGAGCACCTTGATGGGAGTGTACAGGATCCAATTTATGACTTACTTTTGGACACCGAAGGGATAGCTCTCCACATTTCTATAAAACTGATTTATTGTCTGTGTGTCAGTGACATCAGCACATGGATCAGTGCAAGAGATTCATTTTTATCAGTTCTGTATTAGAATGAGAGATGTGTATTTTACAGGCAGCTCAAGCACAATCATAAAAATGGGATTTATCCTAAGCAACATGTGAGAAATAGAAATTCCTCTCCTGTGATTATTGTTCCTTTTTGCCAGCTTGATCTCACAGGACACTTGCAGCTCACCTGATGTATTGCAGGATGGAGACCTGCCAGGGATCTGAAGAAAATCAAATCCTACAAGCTTTACCAGTTCTCTCCTTTGCTGCATGTGTGCTGAGGAGCAGGAGCAATTCCTTCCAGGCTGTTTATGCTGGGCCGTGCCCCATCTCATCACCAGTGCATCTGTGTGGCCACAGTCCCTCCTTTTTCCCTGGCTCTGTGTTCTTAATACACAGATGCTTTGCTAAAGCCTCTTGGAGAGGTGATGTGCATGTGCTGTGTTCAGCTTGGCTGCTTCCAAGGGCTCTTGAGGAAGATCAAATATGGCCTAGGGGTGAACTGTGCATTATGAGCATTTCAGGAGTGATTTCAGCTCTAAATGAAGGTTGTTTCCAATTAGGTTAATGAGGAATGTCGTTCTCATGTCCAGAGTCACTTGGTCTGTGCAGGGAGATATAAATCACCCGTCCCTGTACACAGACACTCTGAAAACACAGGAGAACAAAGAAGATAATTTCCACTGGGCTGTGAAGCATTGAGCATCCAGGGTGTCTGTGGAGGAAATGAACCCAGAGCCCCCTTCCACCACGGGTACTATGTCCTCCTGCCACCCATCACCCCCGGGGGCTGCCAGCTGAGGGGGTGGCCTGGGCTGCTCCGAGCAGCCAGTCCCTGTGTCCGAACACACAGCGCCTGCTGCCGCCGCACACGGCCAGGACTTGCCAAGAGAGTCAAGGTGCGAAAGCTGCTGCTCATCAGTGAAATCCGTGGTTGAAGGAATGGTAATCAAGTGGGATTACCAGCCTGATCCCATCCCAGGCCAGTCAGTGCCGCAGACAGCGCTGGCCAGAGGCTCCTGCTGGCCAGGAATGTGTCACCGTGTCCTCCCAGGAACTGAAGGAGCTGGGCACTCCTCGTTAGCCAGAATTCACTCTCACTCTCATGTATCTTGCTTTGCAGATGGGGAATGTGTCCAACACCTCAGTGTTCACCTCCACCTTATCGGAGAGAGAAGACCTGATTTTTGGCACTGTCTATTTAGTCTTTGGTAAGGAAAGATGACCTGTTGATCCCCACGTCCCTGCCCAGCTGCCTGCCAGAGACAGTCAGGCCTCTTCAGTCACTGATGCTTCCAGAAGTGTCCAGTCATTAGCAGAATAATTAAACTGTCCCTTCCCATGTTACTCGAAAGTATGATCTGGGGACTGAAAAGTTGAATAACTTTGAGAAATATGCTGTAACTCCTACCACAGCCACCCGAGGTGAGAAGGGCAAGGGCTCTGTTGGCACCACCAGCTTCAGATCTCTTGAAGGGGATTTGGAGCTCAAGCTGGCTCTTGATTTCAGTAGGAGTTGGTAAAGCTAATACAGTGTACTTAGCACAGATGTGAGACTCACTGTGTGGGAAAAATGCCTTGTGAGGCTGGGAAGAAGGATAAATATCTCAGTACTCTGCTCTCCAGTGACTCCAAAGCCTCCAAAGCTCTGGATTTGGCCAGGTCCCACGTGGGAGTCCTGTTCCTGAGGGGAACTTTAGTGTTGGCCATTCAGTGGCTTTGGAAGCTGGTTCTTACCAGGGGATTTAATTTGCCTAATCCATTAGGGAGGAACTCTTATCCTGCCCAACCTGCCCCAAGAGCAGCAAAGATTCCCCTTCCAAGGACACTGAAACCTTTTTTCCATGAAATCACAATTATGTAATGAAAAAGAGAAAGCCCTTGTTATAAAACTTTAATCACCACTGTTGATTTAAATACACTAATAGCAAACAAAGAGCCTTCTTTTGTTTAGTCTGGATTTTCCTTGATCTTCATAATGCCTTTCTTCTTGTTTATTTTGTTACCATGATATGGGACAGTGCAGACTCACAGGAGTGACGCTGCCAGGAAGAAATTAAAAAGGCCAAGGGGCCCAGCTCCCTGGCCTCACATCAGAGGAGCAGTTGCACAAAGCTCCCGTTATTTTTCTAGCTGGGAGGAAGTGCCCCTTGCTCCTTCCAGCTGGAACAAGTGACTTTGGCCAGATCCTGCACCCGGAGCCCATTGCAGTCTCATCCCATCACTGCCCTCCTACCAAGCCTCTGTAGGATCTCAGGAAAGGGAAGGGATCTGATCCAATGTAAAGTAGCTCCAGTTGTGCTCACAGAGCTCCATGGGTCCTGTGGGCTCCCCTGCTCAGCCCACCCCAGAGAGGGAAGCCCGGAGCCCTCTCTACCCTCTGTAGACTTCTGCAGTGTTTCCTTCTGAACATCTCAAGATGCTCCTGGTTCCTCTCCTGGCTCGGTTACACACAGCACCATTCTCTGCCTCCTCCACAGGCATCATGTCCCTGTCTGGGAACTCGCTGCTGCTGCTGGTGGCCCATCAGAAGAGGTCCCTGCTGAAACCTGCTGAGTTCTTCATCAGCAACCTGGCCATCAGTGACCTGAGCATGACAGTGACGCTCTT
>NW_008236180.1:10214894-10216117 GCF_000691975.1 Corvus brachyrhynchos
CGCTCTTCCCCTTGGCCCCCTCCGCCTTCTTTGCACACAGGTACCTCATGGAAGTGGCTCTGCACTGGCCAGTGGCCCAGCTTGCAAATTGTCTGGGAACCAGGAGATCTCTGGCAGGTGCAGAGGGACTCGGGAGTGAGTGTGGTGGCACAGGGCGCATGTGAGCTCCATCCCACAGTGGGTGCTTTGCTGCTCCCTGTCCCTCCAGTTCCTCACACAGACCCACTGCAAAAGGGGTTTGGTGGGAGCTGCTGTGGTCAGGGAAGCTCCTGCACCCCTGGCTCCATCTGTGCACATCGCTGGGATGCTCAAGGAACAAATTTGGGGCAAGGTCATGCCCATATTTACTTGGTCAGGTGCTGGTACTGTGCAGCCTGTTGGAACCACCCCACTTGTGCCCAGCTTTGCTGCTGGAGTGGGACCAGCTGCTGGGAAATTCCCGACCTTCCTTCCCGCAAAGGAGAAGCCTCCTGTCCAGCCGAGTGCAGGGCTGTCAGCCCCTGCCCCGGAGGAAGGACGGGCTCACCTGCAGGCTCTCCTTGCAGGTGGCTCTTCGACCAGGCCGTGTGCACCCTCTACGCCTTCTGCGGGGTCCTGTTCGGGCTGTGCAGCCTCGCCAGCCTGACGGTGCTCAGCACAGTTTGCTGCCTGAAGGTCTGTTACCCGGCATACGGTAGGTGCTGGGATGGGTTATCTGATCCTCACTTACACCCCTCTCTGTTAACAGAGCCCTCTTTGTTCTAATGAGCCAGATCCACCTCTTCAGGGAAAGCTTTGTCCCAGGGCAACCTATTCCCAGTAAATATTTAGAGTCACAGAATCACAGAAATAAGTTTAGGTTGGAAAATATCTTTAGGATCATTGAGTCCAGCTGTTACTACAGCACTTCCAAGTCCAGCACAAAACCATGTCCCCAAGTGCCACATCTGTGTGGCTGTATCACAACAGGTTGCAGGTTTTTGAATGTCCATACACACACTTGAGCTTAGACCAGAGCAGACTGCAGCTGGGAAGCCACAAGCTCTGGCAGAGCAAGAAGAGCTGCTTTCCCTGGTCCCTGGGGGGAGAGCCATAGGCTAAATGTATTTAATTCACTGAAATAATTAATACAGGAGGGCTGGGTGTGCAGTATTACAGCTCATGTCTGTAGCCCCGTTTTCACCTGGATGTCCTCCACAGAGCTAAGGTGATTGTTTGCACTGCAGGGAGCACCTGAGGAAGAG
>NW_008236180.1:10216139-10217184 GCF_000691975.1 Corvus brachyrhynchos
CTCCTTCTCCAATTCTTAATTTCCTCAGCTCAGCAGCCAATCCTCCCTCTAGCATTTATCTTCAGAACAGACTTGGCAATAAAGACCAAAAATAGAAATAAAATGGGAAATCAGAGATAGCAGTTTAATTTGCAGACCAGCGCCCCAGGGCTCCTCCTGTCACCCTCTCCCCTGACTAACTGCCTGTGTGCCCTGAGCTGGTGGCTGCTGCCAGCCACCAGTGTGTCCCCAGCAGCTCTCAGTGCCTCAAGGACGATGCTGGAGCACAGTCACCTTGGTATGTGCCAGCACAACAGCTCAGGAGGTGGCTAAAAAGGTGGGAGGAAAGATAAAGATGAAAGCTGGCTGCGGAAAGGCAGCCCAGGTGACGGTGGCTTTTCCCTGCACAGCGTCTGCTCTTGATCAGCCAGTGTTTGGCAGCCTGGCACTTGGGGCTTATCTACAGCCCAGCCCATCTTCTGTGAGGAAATGCAGAATCAAATTGTGCTTTTAGTTGCTTAGTTTCAAAGCAAAATGTTACTCGTACGTATGTCTAAAGATTTAGCACTTTATAGTGAGTCTTAGAACATCAGAGAGTTTGCGATTTGATGGGGGTTGGGACAAAAATGAAAACAAAACGTCTCCCCCAAAGCTTCGCTTGGCAGGGAGGGAAAGGTCCTTCAAGTGTCAGGATCTGGGGTGGTGGCCTTGAGTGGCCCTGCCCTGTGCCCAGGCACTGCAGCCGGTGCCGTGTCCACACGACCTCCCAGCAATTCCCGGCAGGCCAAAGGGGCTGTGCGGCCGATCCTGCGGCCGGGCCGGACCCCGGCGTTTCTCCCGGCTCCTGGTGCCTGGGCCTGGAGCTGTGGGTGGCTCGGGGTGCAGTCCCCTCTCTCCCCTGCCCCGGCCCACGGGGAGCCCTCCTGAGCCCCGTCCCCACGCCGCAGGGAGCAGGTTCTCGCGGAGCCACGCCGCGGTGCTGCTGCTGGCCGTGTGGGCCTATGCCCTGGCCTTCGCCACGGCGCCCCTGGCCCAGTGGGGCGGCTACGGCCCCGCGCCCGACGCG
>NW_008236180.1:10222054-10223252 GCF_000691975.1 Corvus brachyrhynchos
GGGGTGCCCTGCCCAGCCCATTGCCCACGGGCGGGCAGAGGCAGCAGGGTCCCTCCCGCTGGGCGTCTGCTGCTCCTGATGAATTCTCCAGGTCTCTGTGTCAGTGTGGGTAACAACACATTGCTCCTCGTTTAAAGCCATCAGGTAGAGGAGTTTTCATTTTAAATTACATTGGAAAATATCATAAAGGAGCTTGCATGAGTCATTGTTCCCCAGACTACAAGCTAATACTATAATTTACCAAGGATATGTAAAAACCCCTGAATACCCTTTAAAAAACCACAGCACGAAAGAAAACAGCTTGCAAGCCTGGCTTTGAAGGAAACATCCACATCCAGTCAGGGGAGGGGGATTGAGCATAGCCCATTTCCAGGCCTCCCAAGCCACACAGGTTGCTGGAGGGATTTCCAGTGCTGCCAAAAACTGTTGGGGTCCGATGCTGAGCTGGTCCCAGCCAGGTCACTTGGTCCTTTGTAGCCATCTGCCACAGCAGACTGAGGCCGTGCCCGACTTTCCCAGGTGGGACAGGGTGTGAGTGGCCTGAAGCAAGAGCAGGTCTATGCATGAGGTGTGCTGAATTGCTGCCCTGCTCTCTGACGTTCCAGTACGGGCCCAGAAGGCTGAGCACCTTTCCCTGGGGATGTGAGGAGTGCTCAGGGTCCTGCTGCACATGGCTGAGTTTGGGGGGTGTGTCAGCATCCCCCAAGTGCTGCAGGAGTCTCATGGCACCACCATCTCCATCTCCTCCTTTTCCAGCTGAGCATTGCCGTGTGCCTGGGGTTCCTGGCTGCCTGGACTCCCTACGCCGTGGTTGCGCTGTGGGCACTGCTCGGGGACGCCAGCCAGGTGCCAGCACTGGCCTTTGTGCTCTCAGCCGTCTTTGCCAAGTCCTCGACGCTCTACAACCCACTGGTGTACCTGCTCTTCAAGCCCAGCTTCCACAAGTTCCTGTCCAAGGACAGGGTGCTCCTGCAGGCCCTGCGTGCCCTCCTCTGCTGCGGCTGCTGGGGCGCTGCGCTCCAGCCCTCCCCGTCCCCGGCCTTTGGCGGCCGCCCCGGCGCTTGCAGAAGCTGCAGTGATGCTTTTGAGTGTTTCAGTAACTACCCCAGGTGCTACACACCCCGCCGGGCACCCGGCAGCTCGGCCCAGAGTGGCCCCCTGGCCGTGCTGGCCGGGGGGGGTGCCCGGGCAGCGGGGC
>NW_008236180.1:10223314-10248303 GCF_000691975.1 Corvus brachyrhynchos
CGGGCGAGGCCTTGCCCTCGGCCATCACCAAGGACCTGCTCTGAGCCCAGCCCTGTCCAGCTCTATCCTACCAGAGCACTGGAACACAAACCCAAACCCAGCATTCTCTCACCCCCGTACCCAGTGGGTCCCAGATGTTCCACAGATGAAGTGACATGAAGATGTAAGACCAACCCCTCTGGTTTGGCTCTTGCAGCTCTGAGCCTGGTGTTTGCACTTGCAAAAACAAGAACAAAAATAGACCCCAGTGCCTGAGATGTGCCCAGGGTGCAGCCCAGGGTACAGTCTCTCCTGCAGTTTGCTCTCTGGGCCCTTGGCCTTTGTTTTTCCAACCTGGTGCTCTGATGACCAAGTAGGAACTTGGTTGTCTTAAAAATTGTGCCTGGCAGGGCAGGCTGGGGGCCAGGAGGCCCTGAGGGGCATCTACCTCCAGTGCCAGCTCCTACAGCCCCTGCAGCCACTGCCTCTCCCACTGGGGAGTGGGACTGTCCGCACAGCTACCCCCCCTGGGATCACGAAGCACCTCCCTACAGGTCTCAGGGACTGCTCTCTGTGCCGGCTGTGCTACCCCACTCCCTCCACTCGAGTGAAAGCCACCACTGCCTACCGACAGGAATGGGAGCTTGTCTTTAGAGCAAGGATTTGGGGTTACAATAATCCTGGAGCGAGTAATGGCAGTCCCAGGGAATGATCTGCAGGCAGGGAATGGCAAATCTGTGGGTGAGCACCACCCTGGAGATGGGGCTGTGGCCGCAGGGTGCCCCCAGTGCTGGGACAATGGGGCAGCTCATGTCACCTGCACTGCTGCACAGGGCAGCAGCTGCCTGGGCTGCAGCATCCCACAGGATTGCAGTTGGCCTTTGGAGGTCAGTGAGGGCAGTGCACCCATGGGTAGAGCCTGGGACAAAAAGGGAACGAGAAGCTGTGCCAGGGCCTGATGCAAAGCCATCCACAGGAAAACCCCACCTGGCAAGTTCCCTGTGCCCTGTCCCCGGCCCTCCAGCACGTGAGGGGATCACGCAGCGTCTCTGCTGACCATTCATCGTGTTCCAGAAGTTGTCCTTTCTAAAGTAAATTCCCTCATGCAAAACCGGAGTCCGGCTCGGTTCAGATCCGTGTTGGTGGCTGCACTGCAGGATAACGGGAACACGGATGGGGATAGTGCGGAGCGTGGCCGGGGCCAGAGCGTGGCCAGGCTGGGTGCCACGGGCGAGCCACGCAGAGAGGGGCACAGCCCATCTGCTGGGCACGGGCGCGGGGCTGCAGCAAACCTCCTCTGCCCCAGCAGCCAGAGGCTGCTGTGTGCACGCCACGGCCATGGTGTGTCCGGCAGCAACGGGACCCTGCCGCACCCTGCGTGTCCCCCGGGCCATCCTGGGCCATCCTGGGCCATCCTGCTGCTGCCCATCGAGAAAAGCCTCCAGAAAGGGACCAGGGGCTGATTTCCCTTTGGAGGACGCAAACATGAAGGGCTGCTGCCATCTCCTGGGGGCTCTCAGGGCATGGCCACCCCGGGGTGGGCAGGGACCAAGGACTGACCAGCCAAGCTGGGGACTGGGCTGTGCCGGGCTCAGGGACACCGACGCAGCGCTGGGTCCCTGCTCCGTCTGCCAGCCCCCGGCCGACTGCTTTAGCCCCTGCTGGCTAAAAATACGGTGCTCCAGAGATCAGGGAGAAAGATACTGATCTGCCAGTCCCTCAGGTCCTTTATTACTCCAGGAAACCTCCAGATGAGCGTTTTCATCTTCAGGTCGGTGTGAGAATGCCCAACACTGAGATCCCTAATGCTGGGAGTGTTTAATCTCCATTCCCACACACTCCTGCTGCCGACGGCAGAGGAGCTGCAGCAACCCAGCAAACCCCAACCAGTTCAATGAACTCCACGTGCTGTAGCAGGACCAAACAGCAAGTCCAGGGTCCAGCATCACCCGGGGCTCCTCCCTGCCAGGCTGGCTCCATGCTGTGGGGCACAGCACAGCTGGGGCCAATGCAGCCGTGTCCCCAGCTGGGAATGGTGCCAACAGCTGCCACCAGTTACCTGAGGATTAGAGACAACCCCCTCCCTCCAGGGCAGCTTCCCTGGTGCTGCTGATGGGCTGAGCCTGCAAGGAGGCTGGTGGCTTCACCCTCAGAGCTCAGGTAGGGTCTCTGCTGGGCCCAGCAGGGTTTGGGAAGGGGATTCCTGGTTGTGAGAACCAATTTCTTTGAATTTGGTGATGCTGCAGTGGGTGGGGAGGGAGTTGGGGTCTGCAGTGCTGCTCAGTGAGAGCCTGGGCCTGGTGCAAGAAAGGAGCCAGGGCTCCCTTGGGGTGGGTTTGGTGCCCAGGGGCTGCACTCTGGGGACTGAATTCCCACTCTGTGCTGGCTCACTCAGGAGTCTGAGGGCACAGCTACACGCTCCAAGGTGGCAGGGACACAGTCTGTCCTAGGAAAGGAAAAGTGGGGAATAAATAAGGTGACTGTCAAGGAAAGTCAGCAAAATCATAAATGAATGTGAAAACCAAACGTAGCAGAAATTTCTTCCAGTGGTTCTGAGCCACAGAGGTTAATGTGTAGTTTGAGGGAAAGTGAAGCCTTAACTCTGAGTTGTGCCAAGTGCGGTGATATTTTGGTGCAGTTGCTTTTTAAATAGCTCCCCCACCCCCCCATTCCTCCAGCTTCATTGCCTCAAATGATTTAATTCCTGTGGTGGTTAATTGAAGGTATAAAATACTTCCAGCTGGGGCTCTTGTCCCTGAGCAGGGCCGGGAGCAGGACCAGCCTCCCCAGCAGCTCTGTGCTCCAGCAGGGCCCACAAAGCTCATCCATCTCCTGTTCAAATCTGAAGTGTGAATCCCTTATAAAGATCCCATCAGCTCAAACCAGAGCTGCCCTCAGTAATGCCCAGGCAAGCTTTGCAACCAGGCCCTTTTGTACCGCCAAAATCACCATGGCACAAAGCGGACAGCGCAGGTGCCCCGTTCCTGTGCTGTGTCACCTCCTGTGGCTCTGCTGTTCTCGCGGCCTGTGCAGCCTCGGCCTGTGCCACTGTCCCTTAACTGCAGCCCCACAGGTGGAAACCTCCCCTCAGGTGGGTGAGCTCACCTGGGGGGGTGCAGGCGTGGGGAAAAGGCTAAAGGTGTCTAATCAGCACAGGTCGGAGCTCTGCTCTGGCTTCCCAAAGGCTGAGCTCCTGAAGGGCAGGGAAGGACTCTTGGTTGTGGCAGCTTTGGAATTAGGCTGTGGAAACAGCCCGTCGGTGCTTTGGTGTTTAAAGTAAAGCAGCATCTCCTCAGCCTGGAGGATCAGCCAGAGCCCACTGAGCAGCAGCTCCTGGGGCTCTGCAGGCAGCAACCTCTGCTTCAGCTTCTGGGGCCCTTCACTGAGTGTGTTAGGAAATCAAGTTCACTCGTGCACAGATTTGCAGATGACACCAAGTTAGGACGGGGAGCTAGTGCTTGTGGAAAGAGGGTTAGAGTTTAATAGTGGCCTGATAAAATAGGAAATTATCTAAAGTAACTGCCAGGCAAGTCAATAAAGAAGAATTTTTCTTTTATAAGCATAATAAGTGAAGAACTCCAAACTGTGAAGTGACTGACAGGAAAGCCATTGTATTGATAAATGAATATGAGAATTGGGCGCTATGGTAAAGACTTCTTTTGGTCCAAAACATGGGAGTTAGCTTTGCTCTCTCAGAATACACACTTCATTCCAAGTTCTGACAAATGTAATATTATGTTAAGTTTTAGAATAGTTGGGTTTAAACCCAACCATCCCACGTGTCTTCACTACGGGCGAGATGGCGCCGTGACGGCAGTGGCGGCCGGGAGGCACCGGGAGGCACCGGGAGGCACCGGGAACCGCGGGGAACCGGGCACGGCAGCGGGACTGAGGCACCGTGCTACCCCCGCTGGGACAGCAGCTCCACCACCGAACACCTGAGGAGAAGCTCTCAGGGACCTTCCAGCAGCTCCTGGGCTTAAAGGCTCAAGGTGAGAAATGCAGCAGGAGTGATGGGTAACTAAAGTTTAATTCAGCCTGCTGGGGTCTACTAGGGTGACAAAAAGCCCGATTTTCACACAGATCTTCCGACGGATCAAGCAAGCACCGATGGCTTCCACAGCCCGCTCAGCCCCAGCTGTGCAGGTCTCAGCTCTGGGACGAGCCGTGAGTCCCTTTCCACAGGCAGGGAAGGGGCAGCAGGGGACCAAGATGCAGTATTCTGAAAAATTGCTCAGACAGCAGGTTCAGGATTTCTAAATACATTCTTCAACTTTTATTCTTCCAGTAGGTAAGCAGTGGATTAAAAATCTCAGTAGCAAAACCAGACCCAAACTAAGTCTCACGCCTTCAGAAACAAACGTGCATTTGCATGTCAGATGTAATTCACATCCCGACAGTGGATATGCAAATGACCAAGGAGGAATTTGCAGTGGGAGCAAAGTGCTGTGTGTGTCACCATGGCAAATGTGCAACAAACACAAGTTCAGGTGTTGGCAACGCTGAGCAAACACTGGGCCATGGAGAACAAATGCAGTGATACCACGGATTCTGAAACAGTGTAAGCAGAAGAGAAAAATGGGACAGCTTAATGGAAGCTGTTTGGCACTTCCAGCAGAGGCTGCTTCAGCCACGTGCAATATTAATCTTTCTGTACCTGGATTAGCTTTTGTGGCTCTTTTTCCTCATGTACACGTCGCTTTTGCTTCCACTGAAGCTTAAAACTTCCACTGGTGAATTCTGGAGTGTTAGGGACACTTCATAAATTAGCCAAAATAGAAGCTGCTCTTTTCTAAGATTTGAAGCCAAAGTGCCGGCAAAGAGCAACTGCCAATTACAGAAATCCAAATGCAACTGGCTTTAGCCAAAGAAAATAAACTAGAATTTCAAATGCAGTTCTGTGCTGTCACAGGCCCCCACTCCCCCAAAACCATGCCATAATCAGTACTATGGATTAGATCCCTTAGTATAAAAACCAAAAAATCCCATAAAACAGAAATCAAGAATTTCTTAAGTGACAAAACTTATGTTTTCAGAGGTGATTTTCAGATGTGCAACATCTGCTCTTGTCAAGGTATGGATCTTTTCTGGGTTCAAAATGTGCAAATCCCATAAATTATAGGTTTCTTCCAGTCAGATTCCCTCACTAGTGCTGAAACAAATTCACAGTATAAACTGTCAAGACTCTTCATGCTGTGAAGGAATATACTTTTATATACATATATAAAAGGTAAAGTGCAATTTGTTCTGTTTTGCAGAGCCACACAGAGGCCCTGCACTGCAGCGTGTGGTCACAGCAGGTTTTGGGATGAGAAGAAGCCCCCCCATTAACAATGTCATCATTTCATGGCAGATGGTTCTGCTTTTCAACAGACTGCATGGAATTGCTATGCAGTGAAGTCCGAACAAAAGGTTCTTCCCTCAGGCTGTCCAGTGTCTGACCCTTGTGGGTTTCCCTTCCTGAACAGTAACAGCAGAGCTGTGGGTTTTACCTAAACAAGGAGCACATGACACGTCTGAAATGTGAACATTCACCCTTGGATTGCAGCTCCCGTGCAGTCGGGCCCTGGGCCCCTCAGCGAGGCCCCGGTGGAGCTCAGTGCGCTCCCGCCCCGCTCTGCTGCAGCAGCTCCTGCTCGTCGTCCTCGGAGCCCGAGGGGCCCTGGCGCACCTCCTCGTACCACTTGTTGGTCAGGGTCTTCATCTGGATGCGCCCGTCGTGCAAGTCCTGGGGCAAAGGCAAACCAGGGCACTCTGTCACCTGCTGCAACACCCCTTCAGTGTCAGGGCAAAGCAGGACCACAGCTGGGCATATTCCTTAGGAAATAATCTGCTCCTGGTCTCTGAGCACACAAAGCCATTCTGTTTCCCACCAGAAAATATTTATCAAGTGCTCAGTCAGTAATTATTGCTACAGATGCCAGTTTTGATGATGGGTATTTTTACCTGTGTTCTCTAGACAGTCCTGCTCTGTGTGTTTCAACAATCCTAATGCTGTCTGGAGGCCCTGGCTTTGACTCTCCTCCTCATGTTCCCAGGGACACTGGGAAGCTTGTGGCCTGCTGCGGTGATTCACATGCTTATTCTTCCAGCCTTTGGCTGCAATCTGGATGGCAGCCTGTGCTTTTGGCTACCAACTACAAATCAGATGCTTACTTTGGTTTCTTGATTCCTTTCTGGTTTTGCAATAAATTACTTTAGTTTTTGTAGGAAAGTGCAGAAAGGGTACTTTTGAAAAATACAAAACAAGAGGAAAAACAGTACTTTTGAGCAGGCTAGGAAGATGGAATGTGCACTTACACAAAATTATCAGCTCCACAGCCAAAATGCTTCCATGGGAAATTGGAAAAACAATGAATTCTGTGACTAAGGAGCCTCAGATTCCTGAAGCATGAGAGTGAAAAAGGCACAGTATTTATACCTCGGAGCCACTCATTGGTACGTTACACATTCAGTCAGGTGTTGTTTTGCATTTACAGCCTCAGAGCTTTGGTACCCAGTGAGCAGCCTGTGAAGTGCAGGGTACAATGCTGGTGCCTATTTCCAAGATAGAAACTGCACTCTGCAGCAACATCACAGCTCCAGAAGTCACGGGACCACTGACAGTAAGAGGCAGGAACTGTATGTGACAGCACTTTAAAACCTCTGCCCGAGTGGCAGCAGCTTTTTCTAGCAGCAGCAGCAGCCAGTGACTCCTGATGCCATTCATGGTTCTCTGCACGATTAAAGGGAAGTTCAACAAATCCATACACCAAGTTTATCTGGGGTAGCTCTGAGATGCTCACTTAGTTCAACCTGCACTTTTACAAAGCAGCTGTTCATTACAGCTGCTCTATGCATGAGCAATACACAGGTGTTTTTCTGGCAGCACCCCCAGCCAGTGACTCCTGATGCCATTCATGGTTCTCTGCACGATTAAAGGGAAGTTCAACAAATCCATACACCAAGTTTATCTGGGGTAGCTCTGAGATGCTCACTTAGTTCAACCTGCACTTTTACAAAGCAGCTGTTCATTACAGCTGCTCTATGCATGAGCAATACACAGATGTCCCACTGTCCCCACACAAGTTGTATGGCTGCATGATGAGCCCTGTGTGGTACTGAGGGCAACAACCAATTCAACCAGTTTCTCTTCTTCAAGAAAATGAGAAAGACTTACTTCTTGTGTGAGCCTTCTGGTGAAGAAAGGATTCAAATACTCAACATCCAGCCGCATAAACCCTTTGAGGTTCTGGCGTTTTATGTACTGGGCTTCATATTCCTCCTCTGTGAGCTCTGATAAATGCTCAGATTCTATAGTGTTTCCCTAGAAAAATCACAAATATTGGAATAACCCAAGAGAAGTGGCAGTCATCCCACCACCCTGCTTCAGCCCCTGCTCTGTGGTCTCCCTTATCACAACCAGTTGCCATGCTGGAACAATATGGAAATGATCCCCACCCCAGCCTTGCAGGGCTGGGGGCTGTATGAGTCTGTTCAGCCATCGAATCCCAGAGCAACCTCAAATGTTCCATGTTTTCTATTGTCACTACTGCTGAGAGCAGGTTTCTACTGTGCAGGTTTTCTCTTGTGAGCTGGACAATGCTTTCATCCAGCAAGCACCACTGCTGTCATTGTGCCACTGAAAACGAGCTGTGTGGAACACGCGCTGTCCCTGCACTCTTCCTGCACTTCCTTGTGTGGACAGTTCAAGGTAATTCTAAAGACTACAGTCGACCTCATGCAAAGAGAAAATGATCTTAAGATCCTAGAGAACAATACCCTGTATATACTCTTCAATGGTTTAGGGAAAAACAGGCAAAAAATGTCCTGTGATACTTCATATTCTCCAGTCTTTTGCACAAGTGGTTCCAGAGTGGCTGTTGGCTTTGTCAGATCTCTTGCTTTGCCAGAAATTGCTTCAAAATAAAGTCCAGTCAGAGGGGGCTGTTGTTACCACCTTCTCATGGCCTTTGACTTTTTCAAAATGATTTCCATCTGCCTTTTATGATTAACTTCTGTCTCACACTATACCAACTACTTTCTCTCAGTATATGACTCAATACTCTATCATCTTCTTTATGCTTTTGCAGGGGTTACTTTAATTCCCATAGATCAATTTATAATAGGATCGAATTAAGAGACTATTTCTCCTCCCCTTGTCCAAACACATATTTTGAGTAAACACTACCAAACTCTGTCTTTGGGATATTTTGAAATTATATTTCTTGGCTTTTTCCTACTACATTGGTTTTTTCTACTGCCTTCATCTAACATTTTAGTAAAAAATTATGTACTAGTCCTGAAAAATGTTTAACCTGAAAAAAACTCCCCACCAAACCCCAGTGATCCTCTGAAGGAAAACCCCAAACAAACCATCTTCTCTGTCTTGCTAAGATTAACGTCCTTCTTGTTCCTCTTGCGTGGTTTGGAGTCCTCGATGTCCACGAGCCTGATGAGGGGCATGGTTCCCCCTCCCAGCAGCAGGATGGTGAAGAGCACGATGATGATGGTCGTGGTGCCGATGAGCTGCCGCTTCTCAATGGGCTCCAGGCCCAAGTGGAGGCTGAGGGCATAGGGAATGGCACCACGTAATCCTCAGGGAGAGAACAGGGCAGCAAGGGAGAGTCAATCAACAGCGACACCGGTCCTGAGCACCCGGAGAACTCTACAGCAATTCACCACCTTCAAAAGGTTTTTTACAGACCTATGGCATACCCATTATCTATCACTTGGTTACCACCCTAAAACAAGTCTGAGCACTTCAGACACTCTTGTTCAAGCCGTGAAGCTGTTAGGCCTAGAGAGACAAGCAGCCTCTATGTAGAAAAGCTTTCATGGGGCTTGCCAGAGCAAAGTCCTCCAGTGCAAAGGGGAAAGATAACATTTCTGTTGCACTTGGGTTTCAGAATAGTGCAAATGTTCAGTTGAGTTTGCTCAACCAATGAAAAACCAGTTCCTCCTAGAGTGGGCCACACAATGGAAAAGATAAAACATTTTTTCTGGTTTTCAGTATTTTGAGCTTTAACTTACCACTAAACCACATGATAAACATCATTTTGGGAGTGATTTTATGATCACGGAAAAAGTTGAGTAAGTAGGAAAGCGGAAAAATATTCACTGCTCTACCAAACAGAACCAGCACCTGAAAAACAGAAATAAAAGCAAAAGACCATTTGATGTGTTACATCCATGAGGCCCCAGTTGCAGCTGGTTTTACATGGGAAGGGGAATATGCTCTTTTTGCTCACAGGAAGGTGTGCTGCTCCATAAACAGAGAGAAACCCCTCAGCACAGGGCATTGCGGAATTTTACTCTTGAAACATTTTGTCTGCTTAACTGGAACTAAATCAGACTTGTCACTGATGGAGACCAGGCTGCTTTATTTATAATAAATAAATGGAACCCAGGAGGCATTCCAGGGAGACTAAGAATTACTTTAGGTAAAAGTACTCCTCAGTTCAGCCAGTTCAGCTCCTTTAATCATTCCCTTGGCACAGCAGCCAAGAGGCAGTAAGGTATTTCTATTGTCTCCCTGTGGCCCAGTTGCTCAGAAAGGCCAGAAGCAAAACAAACAGCACATCAGGCTGTTTCTCAACATTTCCCTGGGTATGGCAATAAAACATACCCCAAACTGAAACAACACTTTGAGAGCAGAAAATAAAAAAAAAGGACTATTGATTTAATGGTAAACAATTAACAAACACAGTGAAAACTTTAACTCAGAAAAAGGCAAGGTTTTCCCAGAGCATTCTTTTTAAGCTCCACTACAAACAGGCCTTGATAAGGTAAATATCCTACAATTAGTCAGCAGGATCCTTGAAGGGCTGTGCTGTTTTCCTTTATGAATCACCCCAAAATTACACAATTTGCATTACACTTGAGAGGGCATTGCTACACAGATGGAAATGTCACACCTTAGATACATATTAGATAGAGAAGTTGGGTGTAATGCAGGCAGAGCAGTTCCCTGTGCTGATATCCCTATCAGGAAGCTGTAGATAACAATTCTTCCCTTGAACCATGCATTAAATGGGTCAGTGTACATTATTGTACACAACTGGAAATGGATCCACATTGCCCTCACTGGACTCTGCAAAAGGGAACATACTTTTCATGCTGATATTAAGCCATTACAATGGCAACAGGTGGAGGCAACGCCCACGTGAAACGTAACTCTCAGTGTCACTGCACTAAGGTGCGCTGAAATGGGGAGAAAGACAAAGAATTAGGAAAGGAGTCAGAGAATGAACACGTTGAAGAAGGCCTGAGTAAGGACTTCCTCTGAAGAACTCAGAGAGATGAAGTCATGCATGGACTAAATTGGTTAATATAAACAGACTGCAACAATATATGAGAAAGAAAGACTCAAAAGCTGCAGTGCTGGGAGACGAAGGAGCAGAGTTTGATACTGGTTTGCACTGGAGTTGCTATGAACTGCCCATTCAAACAGATCATTTGTGGGAACCCAAAGACAGGTAAAAACTCATGATTGTTTTCTGGTAAAATAACCAGAATGGTTATGGATAATAATCTCAACATCTTTTGAGATTTCTAATAGTGTCAAAACAAGCAAGGTTCTTTTCATTGTTTTTACTTATCTTATACAGAAGGGTTTCAAAATACCAGCTGATGGGAATTTCAAAAGACTGATGTATTTGTACACCAAAGTGCTGAGACCAAGAAGAATAATTTCATGCTATTAGGGAGCATTAACTTTGTGCAATATACAAAAATACGGAAGTCTTTTTATAAAAACCTATAAATTGTAACAATTATTCTAAAATCTTTTAACTGTAAGGTGTTTCCCCCTTCCCCAATACCAAAAATGTATCTAAATGGCATGGAAGAAAGTAAATACCTACTATGCACCAGATGACAAAGGACATTTCAAACTTGTGAGGAAAACTAAAAATTGACAGGCCAAGAAATGCAAAAACACACGTTTCTGAAAAAGAGAAATCACATAGTAAATAAAGAATTCTAGAAAACCTTTTCTACTCCTATTATTAATTACTACATACAGTACATGAAAAGGCATTTCCTGACCAAACCCTGCAGAGCTGCTGGTGCTCAGGTAAGGAGTGGTTCAGTTTGCAGCAAAGCCACTCCCTGATCACGCTGCACCCTCCTGCAAACAATGCAGAATTCATTCATGGCAGCCCCCGGAAATCTGGGACATATTTGTAATACAGGAACATGTCATTTCTTCAAAGGTTTGGTTTTGAAAAGGAACTGGAAAGGCTCTAGGACTCTGAGCTGCTTGTACCACTACTTCCAAAAACTTCTCCATATGTGAAGTTACTGTTTTTGCAAGTAGATTTTTATATTAAAAAAAAAAAACAAAAAGAAAAAACCAAAACACTCAACCCTCATCTACTAGAACTAAAAACAGACCAGAGGAATACACGAGTCATAGATCTCTATTTGGTCATCAATCTCATGGCAAATCTTAGCAGGAGCCTGCAGGATGGGAGAGAGATTTACTGTATGTTTTATCCAGTGTGGCAGGAAAGGTGACTTTTGAGTGCCTTCCAGCCTCCACTCTCTTCTCTTAAAGACAAGCACCATTGACACACAAATGCCTGGATGCAAATTCACATCTCTGCTGCTCTCAACAGAATGACCGTTCCATGCAAACTAAATTTTAAACTGTTAATACCAGATTTAATAGCAGGCAGCACCTACCACACATGAAAGCAACAGTTCTGAGTGTCTGCTGCATCAGGATCTGTGTCACCGGGGACAGGTTGTGGTGTGTGTAGTGAGACATCACGATGCCAGAGAACAGGATTGCCATGATACCTGTGGGCAAGAATGTGGCAGTCAGCAGAAGACTCTGCAAGGATTTACTGCTGAGACCCTCCAGAGTCATCTTCTCACAAGGCAAAACTTGTTTATACAGCAATATATAAATATTTTAACATATCAAACAGTGTGGTCAGAACTCATTTTGCTACTCACCTGAGAGTGAGATACCTTCTGCAAGTCCATAAGGAAGGTAAGCAAAGATAATCATCATCCCAAATTCTAGGGAAGGTGTCTTCCTTAAATCAATGTGCTTTAGTACGTACACATGGAAACGTTATGGAAAAAGGAAATTAAGAAATAAATCAAAGAAATATTTTGATGTGTTCATTCCATTACAAAACAACTATTATACTTAATGTACTTCTCCTCTGAATAGCCAATAAAATCTACACATTGGCCTTGAGTTCAACTCAAGTATGGAAAGATTAGTAACTTCTTGTATGAGGAATGTTTCTTATAGAAGCTACTGCTGGTAGAAGTCTGTCAGAAGACAGAGCTAGAGACAAAAAATGATCTGTTACTGATGTGCCTCTACAATACTGATAACAACAGGTAAATCAAATACTTCTGAGGCACAAATAACTGTACAGGGCAATTAAGCTGCTTTTCTCTTTGACTTAGTATCATTTAGATACAAGTCGAAGAAGTGTTGAACATCTGTCTCCCTCTTTGGTTGTGATGTATGGAATAATTTAAAAGTTTCTTGAATTAGGCTGATGAACCAAGATGGGAAATATGTCTGTATTTAATCAAACATTCTATTCTTGTTGTTTACAAACAAAGTGTTTGGCAGCTGACACGAGCAACTGTTGAACAGCTCAGACCTCATAAACTGAAGTCAGAGCTAGCATTAAACAAGCCCAAAAAGTAACAAAGGTGTCTGGGCTACAGCAAACAGCCTTCCTGATCTCAGCAGAGGAGCTCCTGGGTTGTTTCGCAACCAACTCATGGAAGTGGAAGAGGCAAAATATAACCCAGGGTAAATCCAAACAGAACAGTGTCTGCATTCAGCTGCCTGCACATGATCCATAGGGACAAATGAGCTGGGCTGACTCAGAGGCCCTTGGGAAACGCAGAGCAGCTTTTTTTTCAATTAACTGTTTTATGTATGTAAAAAAGCAGCCATATGCTTGCTAAAATGGATTGGTATTGAAATTGAATTAATATATTTTGAATTTACAAAACAATTACCATATCTTATAACACTCCAATGCACATAAGCTATTATACAACATGTCAGACCTTAATTATGTTCATAAAAATTTGATGCCACTTTTAATACACATCCATGCACACTAACATAAAAACAAAATAATGTCTAACAAGAAATACCCTCTAAGAAATGCTGGAGAAGACGAGAAAAAAAATACTATTAGAATGTTGCAGTTGTATACCAATGTATACATATATACCACCAAGATTAAAAAAGGATATTAATGCAGAAATAAGACCAGTAAGTGTGCCAAGTGCTGCAGAGCCAAAGAACATCTTGAGAAAGTATCCCAGTGCCTGTAGAAAGGTTTGCCATCCACTTACATCTGACATATTTTCTCTTGTCAAACCTTCTGCTGTGCTAGATACAATTAAAAGAGAAATAACAAGAAATGCTTATACATTCCAAGCCTGGATCCAAAAATATCAAACATCTTTTGAGCATAACAACAAAAAAGACTCCCATTTCTTTGTTGCTACCACTCTTAAAAGGCTTTTACTGTGATATATATAACAAGAGGAATGTCAAAAGATGTTAAATCAAGCCTTAGTGTAATCCCCAAAGGGAAACCTAATTCTGCTAAAAATCCAGCATTGCTCCTCTGAAGAATCCCAGAATGGCGTAAATAGGCTATGGTGATGCCTATTTCAAAACAATGTTCAAACTTTGAAAAGGAAACACATTTTACAGCGGTAAAAACTCATGTGATCCTCTGAGAAGAACAAATGAACAGGAAGAACTCTCATCAAATATTTAGGTGTGGATGAGAGACAAGAAGGTCACTGAAAGAAAACACAGCAGCTCTTAGGAGGAAATGGGAGAAACCTCTTTGAATTTCAGGAATGTATTTCATGGAAATTCTGTGCAAAGAAAACCAGTGTTCCTTTTGGCTGCTTTTAGCCTTCAGGGTCTTCCCTAAAAGCACCACAACTGTAGTAAAAGCAATTAGTTCATTAGAAAATTACTCTGGCTCCGCTGCCTGCTTGGTACAGCTGCTCCTTCTATACATTCAGTCACATCTATCAGCTTCAGCAATAACATGAAGATACATCTATCAATTTTTTACTCTTTCAGACCCAAAGAATTATCATGGGCAAAAGATAAGGATATTGGATGTTCCTCTTTCCCGTGGTAGCCCCAACATAAACATAACCCTATTGCATGGATGCTGGCCAGTGGGACCCTGGGCATAAGCCAATGGCACAGAGACTGAGCTGCTCTCTACAAGGTGAATATTTCTGTGCCAAGCCTGACAGGTGACATGTGGGGTTCCTGTCGTCAGGACCCTCAGATGGAAGGAGAGCTGATAAATGAATGGAATTAGAAAGCAATCAATTATCTGGGGCCAATGAGATAAGGCACTGAGGTAGCGGTAATGAGGCAACCATTTACTGTCCTCTGCCTATACAGTTCATGTTATGGACTGCTTTTTACACAGAAGCACCATACAAGATTCAGCTTTACACCAGAAATACATGATTTGTTCCAAATGGAGATGGAAGAATTACTGTATATCCAAAAAACTAACAGAAAACAAGGTAGTTACTGCTTCCATAAACATGTCTGGCTCCAATGCACTTACTTAGTCAGGACAATTGAGACTGCATCGTTGAGAATACTTTCTCCAAAAACCAACATGTTAAGCACAGGATCCACATTAAGGGCATTGAAAATGGCAATAGTAGCCACAGGGTCAACTGCAGATATTAAAGAGCCGAATGCAAAACTGGGAGAACACAAAAGAGGAAAGTAGATGAAAGAAAAATACCTACCTAGTAACTTACATGAACAACAGTAACAAAGCCCATTTAGGTTACAGTTTCCACACAGTGATAAGCTGTGCTCCCTTTCCAGTCATAAGAACTTGGCCATTAGCCAAGTTCTTGAAAAAATCTACATTACTGACACTGAGAAATTTATTCTGTCTTTTAAGAGAAGATTTGGACAGGGAAGTTATACCCTTATTACCTATATTAATAATACCAACTAATCCAAGTTTACAAATGTTAACGTTTGGTTAAAAATACCCAGTATCTGTCTAGAGAAATCACTGAGCACAGAACAGAATAGACTAGAACACAATAGAATGGAGTATAATCCAACACTATTTGGAAATAAGGGCGTAATAAATAGGATACAGAAGTGTTCCATCTATTTCTTAGTTTCATACACAATGTTGAATCTCAGCAATCTAAACACTAACCAAAAGAGGTGGCCAACTGCAGTGCATTTCCCACCTACAGCTATCCTGAAAGCAAGCTTCATTTCATATACTATACCATTTCCCCAAGAGCTTACCTGTCTGTCATGTTGAGTTTATAAATTACATCAGCCTGAAAGAATAGGTAGAACATAATCACAATCAACTGTGGTGTTCCGCTGTTCTTAAAAACCAAACTATTCATCAAATCCTGAGTTCATTATTAAGAAAAATCCACAGTAGTGATGTTATCCAGTTTAACACTGCCCACCAACAGTGATCTGCTGCTACAATTCTGGTCACCCAAGATCAGGGAACTAGGGCAGAGTCAGGTGAGTAGAGTAACTAAGACATTCAAAGGAAAATAAATCTGAGTGGCAAAGAGGAAAGCATAGAATGTTTAGCCTACCAGAATGAAGTCTGAGAGAAAAGACAAATATCTGTGTCTATATGTAATCAGTGGGAAACACCAAATCACAGAAGCAAAAAAAATACTGAGAGAACAAACAAATTTAATATTGTAGAGTATAAGATGGCTCTAGAGAACAAAGGTTTTGGAACAGCCTTGCAACAGGAAGATTGCGGAAGTTACAAAAAAGTAAAACTCAATTCTTAATTGCTTTTCCCATGAAGCATGCTGTGTCACAGAGTCACAGAGCAGCTCAGGTTGGAGGGAACCACTGAGGGCACCTGCTCCACCCTGCCTGCTCTGCAGGGTCCCTGGAACACGGTACCCAGGACCATGTCCAGAGAGCTTTTGAGCATTTCCTGGGAAGGAGACCCCATGGCCTCTCCAGCAGTATCATGGAAGGGGTTGTATAACACTGACCTTGTGAGAGCAGAGAACTGGACTTTGTGACACAGGAATTCACTTTCACTATACTTGTCAGCTCTTGAAAAATGGACTTTCAAATAACAAGCCAGATAAACTTAAGTGCTTCAAAGCAGTAGGTCTTACCCGGCCCAGGAAATAGATTCCTCCACCTACAATGAAAGCTGATATTGCAGTGCCAAATACTGAGAACAGAATGATGGAACCAATGTTCTGAAAAAAATTACCCTGGAACACAGTAATAAAATAAGTAAATTAGTAAAAATGACCTGAGGGAAAACTCCTGTTTGGGTTTGCATTTAATTAGATTCTAATTCACAACTGGGTTTCCGATTATAAAGGCTCATTAGTTTGGTTCCAGGTACCCCAGGACACACATCCACACCATCTGCCTAAAGAGACTGCTGCTCTCTCGAGGACAATGGCAATTCCCTCTGATTCCCAGGACTGATTCCCAGTCTGGGACCATAACAACAACCCAATCCTCAGGCAAACAGCTGGATATTTACCAGCACTTTGACATATTCGCCACCTAGCAAAAGTGTAAGTTAATCCCTCTGTTGGAGATAGGGCATGTGAAAAAGGCTTGTACACTTCCCAGTTGCTGGTCCATTCCTTGTGATTTGTATGAAAAGATCTCCAGTGTTGGTGCCAGCTCCTGGCATCACCATGGCCCCTGCTCCCTCCCTCTCCTGCAGCACAGCTGGAGCACAAAGGCTGCACACAGGAGCACCAAAGCCCCTCGGCCAGGATGAGTGCAGTGAGAAATGCCCATGGAAACACGGGCCCCCAGGCAAGGGGTCAGAACCCTTGCACACATTTTCTCCTTCTTTAGCTGTGGAGTGACCCCACCTTTCCCACTTCTGATCCTACTCCTTCCCACTTCTTCTCCTTCACACCAGCACTTGTACAGCTCTGGTGAGGTAAGAAACCTCTCCAGCCAAGGAAAACCTCGACTGTGCTGTACCCAACACCTTTCCAGCACTGTTATCAGCAACAAAGCTACACTCCCTGCACTCTGGGTTGAAGAGGCTTAAATTTTGCACTCTCAATTCCCTAATGATTAATATAATGGAATTTAATGCAATTATCGTAAGCTTCATGAACACAACTAAAAGCAGAATCTGTTCCAAACAAAACCTCAACATCCAAAATGAGTGTCTGGCAGGGACTGACCTTATGCAGTGAATATCCAGATTCAAATATAATAGGTGGAAGCAAAAGCAGAAAAAACATATTTGGACGAAACATTTCTTCTTCCTGCAAGAAAAAAAATCAATTTTAATTTCAGGGATATCATCATTATTGAAATAATACCAAGTCTTCCAAAAGAAAAGCTATTAAAAAAAATAGTGTTGCAAAATGAAAAATCTTTCTCCCTTCTTATCACGAAGTAGAAGACTGAAGAGCAGTAAACTATTCCAGGGTAGCTACTTCTATTGTTCTTTTGCAACCCAGTGATAGAAATGTAGGAGTTACTTATTTTAAATTACCGTCTCCAAAAAAGCTGCATAGAAAACAAGTTATTTATGGTAAAGAAAAATCTTCCTGTTTCCACAAAGAGTATTGCCACTTTATCTGAGTGTCTGGAAATCTGTAAGGACTGCCAAGGAACGGTGACCTCTCGGCCACTGTTTGAACAGAACAGGTTAGCTGGGACTAGGCAGGTTCACTGGAAAACTCATCACCTGACAAGAGGAAATCACATCATCAGCCCGTGCCCCTGCAGGTGACCAGGCTCAGGTGACACACCACCAGAGGGGTCTGAGGCTGCATTCTTCTCAGCAAATGTAATTTCTGCCTGAATTGAATGGTACTATTCTGATGGTTCCTTTTTGCCATCACAGTGATATAAATGGAACCCACCATGAGGTAAGAGGCTATTTTTTTGTGTCCTCAGTCCTTGGCACTTATCCCCTGGCTAACACTGCTCATGCTGTACCCCCAGCCTGGCACCCTGGTTTTTCTGCTGGCAGACTAAACCTGGCAGAACCCACCATGAGGTAAGAGGCTATTTTTTTGTGTCCTCAGTCCTTGGCACTTATCCCCTGGCTAACACTGCTCATGCTGTACCCCCAGCCTGGCACCCTGGTTTTTCTGCTGGCAGACTAAACACAGAAGGCAAATGAATCCCAGCTGAGGGGGCCAGTCTCTTTACCCACCTGTTTACTCCCTCCTGGTCCCCCCAGCACTGAACACGGTAGAGCTTGTCACCTCCGCAAGCACCGATTAACTTGTTTAAATCCAGGTTAAACAGCTGATGGACTGCTCTGTTCAAACATCAGCTTTCAAAACAGAGGTACTCATCTCTTTAAAGTCTCATTCCTGCCTGTACCAGTGATAATCATCTTAAAGGATTTGGGGGGCTTAGAAAACAAAACTCATTCTTTAGACTGAAATGCTCCAGTCCATGATTGTGCATTCGCAATCCTGTGAATCGATGGCTGACACTGCCTGCTTCTGTCAGCACAGTAACTGCACCAGAACAAAACCCACAGATCTGAGTCACTACACTTGTTAAAAGCCCCTGAAACCAGAGCTGGACAAGGAAGTGAGAACAATGGAAAGGAAGGACCGTGTTTGTGCTGCATGGAAACAGAGGAAAATAAAACACGAGGACTCTGATTATCAGCTGTGCTAGCCAAGAACCACCAGCAAGCACAAGGTCTCAGTGGTGAGCTTGAATGAACACTCAGCAAGGAGTGATCACTAGAAATTACATTACAAAATTTTTAGGGCACGGATATGATCCAAGATTTGCTTTGTACAGGGATATAGTCTGCAGTTAAATTTTTTTTTTTTATCTTATCAGATAAACAAAAAGTATTTAATATATTTAGAACCATTTATAACCATGTAATAAAGTCCATAATTATTATTGATTAGAAAATCTCATATCTAAAATTACAACAGCCTACGTTAAAACCTAAGCTTTATTACAGTGAAAATAACTCAAATAAGCAAATTAACTATGTGGTATCTGTGGCCTTTCACCTTGGCTGACAACACAAGCAAGCACAGCTCCCCAGTGCCTCCCAAGATATGACCAACACTTCCCAAAAAACCCCCACATAATTCACCAGCTGTGATCAGTATTTCCTGTGTTTGGAGAACGAGTGCTCAAATCAGAGCACAAAGCTTTCTTTTTCCTTCTTACATACATGATCTTACTCAGATTATTTTATTTAATCAATAAGAAACTATTTTAATGCTGATGTTGTGACCATTTAACTGACTTTCAATTTTAAGTCAAATCCAGTTGACACAAATCAGGAATGAAAAAGCACTAACTACTGCAGCCCCCACTGTTTCTAATGACTTCATATGTAAAAATGAAATATTACAACATGGCTGTTGAGCTATGTAAGTGTTTAAACAAGTGTACACAGAACCAGTGTAGTTAGTTGACAAAAGAAGGAGTATAATATGTAGTTCAAAAGCTACATCAGGATGAAAATCTATGCATTTTAATGTATTTCAACTAAGGAGAAAAAAAAATCTTCCTTTAGGGCAATAACTGCCAAGAAATATAAAGCTGCAAGCTAGGATTAAAATTCACTACTCAGACCAAGATTTTCAGCTGGCTGATATAAATCCTGTTTAGAACTGGCAATTCAAATCACTGTGACTTCAATCAGTTCAGTGATCTAATAAACTGTTTGGTGCTATGAAACAAAATCACAGTTTAAATGCTGCAAGATTTCAAATTAAAGCAGGAATAGTGAAGAGTTCATTGCTTTGATAATGTGGCTAAATGGTAGGAGACAAAATCCTTGCTTCACTGTAGACTTCAGCTCTTGCAGAAACTTCTGCTAGGACTTGCCCTCTAAAACATCAAGTATTACAAAGCCTTTTTCATAAGATTTAGGGATTTTTCTACAATTAAAAATTAATTGTTACAACTTTACCTTCCAGTTGGCCAGCTTTTGAGCCTCTATGATTTTTATAAAAGCTCCCATAAGGATACCTAGGAGAGAATAAGAAAACATTCTGAAATAGCCACAAAACACATCACTGTTTATCAGCTCTCCAAGTTTTAGAAGTGAAAACAAGGCAAAACAGAGTGCAGCAAGTCTTTCATTCCTAAACCATGAAAACACGGAGTAGTTTTGGGTTTAATACCCAAATATCCAATTTCCAACATGTTACATAATTCCAGAGCTTCCCTGCACAACAGATTGTCTCTTGGGATATCCCAACTCCAAACAGACCTACTGAGAGTGTGATGCTCACTGGTTCAGAAAGGTAACAGGCTTAACTACTCAAACCGCTTCTCATCTAAGCTGCACTCAAATAAAATTCCACCTTTCTTGCTGAAGAATCAGGAAGTTATAGTTAGGCATCTGTGCTTCATGTCATTTCAGTATTATTTGCAGTTGAAGCAGCTTAAATGAAATCAGTCTTCTCCACAGAAATGAATTTTGTTTGAATGAAATCATAGCACTTTCTGGCAATGAAGAAGGCAACAAACTCTGATCAGGGTGGAGACCCTGTCAGAACTATTTTCCAAATGAATTACACATTGTTTAAGTCATGTAGAAATAATCTGAATATAAAATAATTTTATCAAGGCTACTGCAAACTCAATGGTTAAAGATTATCGTACTCTTTCCTCCTATACATTTTCAAACATAAAGACATAAAACTGTAACAATATTTCTTCTGGAAGTCATGAAGATAACTCATGAACTGTCATTAGTTGTTTTCAAGTAGTTATAGGGAACTTGTCTTTAGTCAGATTTCAGATCTGTGTCTCTGCATAGTTGTGTTTTATTATTTACAGAATGGAGACTTTACAGTCAAACACTGGGACATAGAAGTCAAATACTCCAAATGAAAGGTACAAAGTGTCTGAGAAGCTTTAAGTATGCTTTCCTGTAACTCATGTTAAGCATGCTTTCCTTCAACTCATGAGACCTCCTCTCATGCTGTAGCTAACAAAAGCGTCTCACAAACAGAATCACGTGGATTACTCCTGATGGATGTGTCACACACACAAAGCCATGAGGCCTAAGCCTTCTTTTATACAAAAATCTGTGAAGGCATCAGTCCCAGAGGGTAGAAATAATTGTTCCATGAAATAGTTTCTATGGAAAGGAAGGGGAAAACATTAATGAAGGAACATCAAAGGTCTGTTGTTCCTTGAAGGACAGAACACAGATACAGCCACTCACATGCCACATACATTTACAAACTACTCTTCCTTTATTACTAAATGAATGAACGCAGTTTTTGATCAGCTGGTTCTATTAAATCAGGCAGGTCCATTCTGTCAAGGGGCTAATTAGAAGGGTAAGTCTGTAAGACTTACTAATCTATACCTCATTTTTTGGAAAATTTTATAGGCATTTTCTTATTGCAACCAACCTTCATTTTTTCTGAGAACATGTTAAAACTCAGTAACAAATCAAAGAGAAAAAACATTTCTGGCAACTATTGTTACCAACGAAATTCCAGCAACTTATAAGGACGAGGATCAAAATCCAGCCTCAGAGAACGCACTCCCCCAGTCCAGCAGCAGAGACACACCCCCTAGAAACCATAAATCGGAAGCTTCCGAGCAGCTTAGACAATGGGAGGAAAAACATTTGTGAAAATCATACCCCTCTTCTCTGCTGCCACTTTTATTAGCCTTCAATGACTTCCTGAGAACATTTGCTTAATTTACAAGTCAAAACAGGACACACCTCACTTCTGGCACTGCTGGCAAAACTGGATACTTGAAACTCAAGCTGTGCTCTTGCAGCTGTGCAGAGCATTACCAGGACCAGAGGGTGACTGAGCAGCACTGAGCTGGCAACTCCAGTGATTATACAGGTGCTGAGTCCTGTCACCAGGGCTGAGAGTACTTTAAGTATGACTGAGTCTATAAACTAAATAAATAAGGCTGAAATGACACAGGACATCTGTTACCTGGGCTGCTCCTGGGTATAACACCCTGTTGACTCACAGGAATTGCATCTGCTGGTATCATGTCGCCTCACTGGGGGGACAGACTGCTGTGGTTCACCCCAAAACCCAACTGAGCAAGTTCCTGCACGGCCTCTAAACAGAACACAAGGGACACAGCCCTGCTCCTCTAAAGTTCCTGTTCTAAACAGAACACAAGGGACACAGCCCTGCTCCTTCTGACCCACCCTGAGTAGCAGCGACAGCCCTGGCAAGAAGCTGTTTCTTGAACAGGATTTTGTTGGGGCTTACAGGAACACAGCACACACCAACACTAAATCCAACAGCTAAAACCCTTCTCCTGCAGCTGAGATGCCAATAACAAGAAACAGAAAGAGGAGAATGACTGTGCCTCTGCTGCTCTGCACAGCTCAGCAGGAAGAGGGACACAAGCTGGCTCAACACCTCTGCTCCACACTGCCCAGGATACATGGAATGATAGCAAAGAAAATCCAAAGCTATGCCAGCAAGAGCAATCACTATACTGCTGCATTTTATATTGGGGATTATGCTTAATTTAGATTAGCTATTTAACAGCCATGGTAACTAACCTGATTTGAAGCCAAATCAACACCCTGTACTTGGGCTTTTGTGCACAAAGGGGAAGGATACTGAAGGGATAGCAATGTCCTTTTGGCACCTTTCAGGACACTGGGAAATACGTTCACTAGACATCTCACCAGTCCACGGCAACAACGCAAGGAGGGACGGAAAGAGAAGTGTGTCAACAGTGAATCAAGCACTGTGTGGTTTCTGTGAGGATGACAAAGTGAGTCTGGATGAGCTGCAGCAGCTCGGACCCGTGTCATGTACAGAACCATAAAGGCACAAAAAAAAAGCCTGAAGGATGTTGCTGCTATAAAGATGAAGGGTGTGTGCAACACCCAGCACTAGGACAGGATCCTTACCCACCTGTTTGTTTTTCAGTTAAACAGAAACACTGAAACTCACATAGGGCTTTGCAAGTGAATGCTGCTTGAAGCTCCAAAACCTACTGTGTGAGAAACATGATGTGGTCTCCACCACACCCAGTTATCTACAAATCCAGGGAGTCACACTGCTGGAAAATATGCTTCTCTTTCTGCCAAGTAACAGCTCTAAGATTTTCTCGATCTAGCACCCAGGATGCAAGAAGATCCCTGTTTTCCAGAAAGCTTAAGTTACTGACAAGCACCAGAAAGCTCATTTGCTCCCATTGAGAAACTGTGTAAAAATACAGTTAAGAAATATGAGAGAAGGTACCAGCCTAGCCCAGGATAGTCAAAAATCTACCTGCTCAACCAGTAATACAGTCCTTTGAGCTGCATCCAGATTATAACTGAGCAGCTTTGTCTTCTTGTTGTAATTTTAGAACAACTGCCAGTGAAAGCATCACTAGCAAGAGAAGCAAAAATACCACAGAATCTTGAAGACAAGTCACAGCTGAAAAACTGGTGCTGGGAACACTCAGACCAGGTTCTTTAAACATTAGACAGCATGTAGAGAAAATAATGAATGTATTTGGCCTGATTTGCTCCTCATTTACACATTTATTAATCAGGAGCAACAGCATACAAATAAATTAAATTACCCTGACATAAAACTACAGGCTCAGGAATACTCCAGATTTAATCCAAATTAAGTAAGCACTTGATCTCCATGAAGATTGACACTTTTATGGCTCAACCCATAGGAAGAGCTCTTGTCTTGGTACTACTGGGATAGTTAAGGCGAGTTTTCAGGACAGTTGCAGTCCCCAGCTACATTAAAATCCCACACTCAGACACAATTCTACCAACACCAATATAAACACATGTACCACTTCAAAGGGAAGGCCAGAGCCTCATAACCAGGGAGTGCTGCACATCTTGTCCCACCCTGAGGATGCAAACTAGAGGAAGATGCCAAACTACTCAGGTAGTGACATCCCTATAGGTGTCATTTTTCTGGGCCAGTCTCTGCATGTATGCTCATTTCTTTATTCCTTCAATCAATTTAACTCTGTTAATTAGTTGTTTTCTTCACTGCATCTGGTTTGCTGCATCTTTCTAGTGATGGCTAACACACAACAGAGCATTATCTCCAGTGCATACTACTGACAGTCCCTGGATTAACACAAATCCAACAAAAATGTCATGGCTACTCACCTAAAGAAACAACAGCCACGCTCTCTGGTAAAAAATGAAGGCGGTATTCTATCAGTAAATGCACCAATATGATGCAAATGGCTGTGAAGGGAAAAAAATGGAGATTCAAAAGTGTTAGAAAATAATAAAATATACTTTTCAGTAGTATTTTTAGAATACACAAGCAAACTTCTCCTAATGATTTAGTAGACTTCACTTTGGCAATAAACCAAGAAGCACCAGTCAAAGCAGTAGCTCCCACCACCATAAATGTTCTAAATCCCTGTGCCTGTGCAAAATCCCACTTCACAGAGAGAACCAGAGGAGAAATAAACCGCTATGATTTTGAGCTGGCCTATGTCCTCAGACACAGAGTACAATTAACAGAGATTAACAGACTTTCAGTTCATCATTCACCTATAACAAGAAGACTAAAAAAAATCGTCATGCCACTAGACTGTTCCTCTTGCTGTGCCTGGACTCCAGTCTGAACTGGAAGGATGGGTTTGGGAGGTGTAGGTGCCACCAACTTGGTAGTAGCAGCCAGCATAGTGTGGAGGGTGGCATTGATGACTTCATGGGTGGCATTTGAAGACCTGTCAGGATAATATAATATGTGATTATACTGGATGGGAGCAGCATGATAAAGCCTACTACAGATATGCACACATCAACCAACCACCAGATCATGCTGAACTCGTAATGGTGACCAACTCGTTACGGTCGTTTTTTAAACGCAGTCTCTGACTAGACAAATACTGGAAGTTCACGTTCATGGAGCGGATTACTGCTGAGTGGCTTCACGCACTGCAGACACCCAACACGCTGCAGCGCAGCCTGGGACGCACCGAAAGTCTGGCGCCGAGGGCACGACCGGCCCCCGCAGCGTGTGCGCACCAACAAACCCGCGGCCAGCGCCCC
>NW_008236180.1:10249050-10264185 GCF_000691975.1 Corvus brachyrhynchos
GTGCCCTGAGCCGCCATTGCTCCCCATACCTCAGAGCCGCCATCGCTCCCCGTGCCCAGAGCCGCCATCGCTCCCTGTCCCTCAGAGCCGCCATCGCTCCTTGTCTCTCAGAGCTGCCATTGAGGTCATGGTGGCACAGGGCTGTTTCCAAGGCTGCTCTGGACACCTGGGTATAAAGCCTGCAAAAGTGTGCTGAGGCATCACATCAGGCCTACTCTGTGACGCCTCAATGCAGGAAGTGGATCCTGACTTTTCAAATTAGACATGTTCACCTGCAGCTCCCATAACCCTTCTCACTGGCTGAGCAGACCTGAGCAAGGGCACAGCTGCTCCATGGCCCTCACCACCCAGCCACAGCCTGGCCTTATAGCAAGAACAAAGCATCAGACGAGTCCCATTGAGCTGAATCAAAAGGCCACTGCCTCAAAACCAGTGTAAAAATGCACTTGAATTAAAATATAAGTGAGTAAGTAATTAGCGATTTTAATCAGCAAATTAAAATAAAGTTTAGATCAGCTTTATCTGGTCTAAGTTCAAATGCCCTCCTGGCCCAGGCAGCTGCTGGGGTTGGGTCTCTGAAGCCTCCTGTGCATCCTGGAAAATGAGGCTAATTAGCACCTTTCAGTTTACAAAGCCAGTTGAGGACATCCATCCATCCAGTCTGTGCAAGTTTGAGATGCTGGGATGACAGGGACATAGGACAGTGTATAACAGCATCACACGCATTTCTGTTCATTTCTGGTTTGACTAGTTCCGGAAATAAAAGGGGAGTTGTACAAACACACATATTGATTTGAATGCCTCAGATTGTTTTAAAGGTCCTCTGAAATATCGGCTGTGAACTTAATCAAATGAAATTTCAGATTTATGACAGAGACATTGACACTCATTTACATAAAAGTGAAAGCCACTTGAATAGGTATGAACATGCCTGAATTTTAAAACCAGTGACCTGGGCAGCAGCTGTTTTTCTCCGTGTTACTGGCAGGGCAGAGCTGAAGAACGTCTGGTTTCATGTTGACAGACTGAAGCTACACCTCCTTTGCTCATCTGATGTGGTTTTGTGGTGACCTACTTAGATAGTCTTACCACAGTTATGACCAAGGTTTTTTTTCCACACTGGCTAATTTCCGACAATCTGCAGTTTGCTAATCCCCCATCTGCTTTAACTCATTCTCTGCATCCCAGTAGCATTTGGGACAGAGTGCATGGCTTCAGCCGAGGCACAGCTCATGGAGTGACTCAGAGCTCACAGGTGCCAGTGAAAAATGAGACTTGCACTTTGCAAAGTGGTGCAAGCTGATTTCCAGAGTGATGTGCACATCTTCCTCCACTTGGAAACAGTAGGACTGCAGGCCTCCAACACATTAGAAACTCAGGCACTTCTGCTTTTTGATCTCAGTTTTCCTGATGTACTGGAGTAGAGATTTTGAACATCACTTCATCCATAAATACTGAAGCTTGGTCCAGAATGAGATGCACTTAAGCTGATGAAACACAGGAAATTTCCTTGTGAATACTGTCTTCCTTTTTTCTGTGAAAACTAAAGTTCAGAGTTTTCCAAGGATGACTGGAAGTAGGTGGTCACTAAAAGGTGAATCATTAGTGTTTCCCTTGAGAATGCCTCTAAGAAGAAATTAATCTTCTGCAAATTAGCATGTTTTTAGTTCATAATAACTTTTGGAGTTTTTCTTTGCTTTTCTGGGAAGCACAGTGAAAAAGCAAGAAGTTATATTGAAAGGGATTGAGGGAGATCCGGTGGGATTATGGCAGAGAAGGACACTGGGGGCCATGTGCCTCTCTCCTCCGTGCAGGATGGCTCGTGCTCTGGGTCACAGGACAGGAAGAAGCTCCCCAGCTGTGCAACCCAGTTCTCTTTGGCAGGTCCTTATCCTGTCCTCCTAGAAATCAGAGAAAAACATCATTGAAAGCACCTCTGCAGAGTTCCAGTCCATCCTCTGCTTGCAGCAGGTCCAGCTTTAAGGTCAGAGGAGGTTGCTCAGGGTCTTGTCCAGAGAAATTTTGAGAATCTCTAAGGATGGAATGTCCCCACTCCATGGATGGAGCTGCTCTGGGAGACCTGTCCTCGTGCTGCACTGCTCTCAGGGGGAAGAACTCTTTCTGTTGTGCAGCTGAAAGTCCCCTTGTTGCACTTCGTAGCTGGTGCCTCTTCTGTTGCACAGCCATGGCAGGCGTCTGCTCCTCCTCCCTTATAGCTGTGCCCACACTGATCTGAGGTAGGACTAGCTGCATCCACTCTTGGTGTTTTAAAATCCAATCAGCCAATGGTGGAAGAGCCATGGCAGCTGTGTTGGTCAGGGAAAAGGGCATGGCTGGGGTCCTGTGTGATCTTCCCCAATGGTGACGGGCTCCTGCCATTGTCACCAGAGCAATGTTCAGTTCTGTACCAGGCTGGTGCAGAACAAGGAAAATCTTAAAACTCTCTTTCCTAGTCACTCAAGTTGTGTTTGGCATAATGAGTAGGTCATCTGGCCTAAGAAAGAAGGCCGGAAATTGTATTGGTTCGCTTTTTCTTTGCTATTTCTTTGCTTTTGTTTTGTTTGGGGTTTTTTTTGGTTTTGGCCTCAGCCTCAGCCTCATTTTTTGGGTTATTTTTGTCCCTTAAATCTTTCAACTGATGTGATCAGAAAGCTCCACACTTGTTTTGTTTTACTGGATTTTTAGCTGTCATGTGCTTTTAATCATGAGGGACTGGTGCAGAAAAGGGATGAGTACAGATGTAACTCTTCAGGATGTGACTGACCTTCTCCTCACGGTGCCTGCTGGCCCTGGCCAAAGGGAAACCACAGATGGGGTTTGGGAGCCATGGGAAGGATTCAGGAAGGGATGTGGAAGGGAGGAAGATTTAGCCAGGAAAGTAGAGGCCTGGCAACATAAACACAAACCCAGGACTGAACCTCACAAAGGCCAGGATCTGAAAGGGAGAAAAAAAAAAAAGCCAGGAAAAGGGAAAAAGGTAGATTGAGAACAAGGGTCCAAGGGAGCCCTGTTGGAGGGGGGAGCATCAGAGCAGCTGGAGGCATCAAGGGCTGCTGCATCTCCCGTGTGATGAACAGGAAACTGCAGCAACCAGCACACAGCAGTTGGTCAGCTACCCTGAACTGTCACTTTCCCACTGAGTTGTAGTGCTGCACACACATGCTCAGCACAGCACACTCTGGGTGAAGTAACCACAGGTGATACCAAATTATAATGTCTCAAATGTTCTGTGCGAAGAGATGGTGATTTTCATGTCTCGTCTCTGAAAAAAAAAAGGAAATACCTGTTGTTGCCATTGAGAAGGGGCCAGTCCATCTTACTGCCACTGAGGTAACCAAGCCAAACACCGCTCCAGCATCACGGTGCACTTGGTGTTTCAAGGACTTGGTCACAAGGAAAGTAATAATTTTGGCAGGAGGCTGTTCAGGCTGCTTCTCACTTGTGGTTTTCTGATGCACAGCAACTGAGCATCTGTTGATTAATGCATGTACTGAATGTTGCTTTTAATAGATCACAGGAATTTCACAGTTGTTTAAGCTCATCTAAGATGATGTGGCTGTAGGTAACATAGTGTTTAGTTTTAATTCTTAAATTATGCAGAGCAGCCTAAATAGATAGCTATGTAGAACATCGAGGGCAGGCACAGATGAGTTAGTGACCAGCTGTAACCTTGCGCTGGAAACGTAGGGGAAGGTGCTAATTTACAGCCCAGGACTTTGCTCTCGCTTAGGAGTGGAGTCTGTCGGCTCTAAAGACCAAGGGCATGTCAGATTTACTCTGGGGAATTGGTTTAGCTCTTATGACACTCTTTGGCCTTGAAGACATCTGGGTTTGCCTTTTAGATTATCTACAAACATGGTGATCTCAGGCACGCTGAAGTCACCCTTGAGTCAGTTCTCTCTGAAACAGAGTGCTGAACTTCCTTCTGCAGTGGGGTGCAGCAACAGTGGGAGGAGACTGCTAGTAGGGAAGGTAGAAGTGCTTCAACTAGATTTACTGTAGAACTATCCTACAAGTGTTTAAAAACATCAGTTCCCTTCCGAGCTTGGATTCATAGTAAAGATAAAATATTTCCTGGGTTGTGGAGAGGGATTCAGCTCTAAACTCACCTGAAGCCAGATCCTGATTCTGGCATGGAATATGGTATAGGCCAAAACCCAAAATGAGCCAGTGTTTTCAAGGACAAAATCAGCAATACTAAGAACACCAAGATCAGCTGTGGCCTTAAAATGGCCGTATCTGTGGGCTGCATGTGAGGAGGGAATGCCTATGGCCATGGCATAGTGCCAACACAGTGCCACCACAGTGCCACCACAGTGCCAACAGGGCAGTTATTGCTTGCAAAAGACCTGCCTTTTGGGGGCTTCAGCATCACCCAGGATTGGCCCCATTACCGCTGCTGAAGATCTTGGCAGGCTGGGATGTGAGTGCTGGAGAGCTGCATTGGCCTGAGAACAGCCTCTGTGCAAATGGATCTCTTCCCACTCCCTTCTCTCAGTCTGAGACTGGAAAAGAGACAACTGGTGGTACTTTAATGGGACAGATTAATGATCTTTGTTATTAAACTTAGGACATTTCTTTATTACACAGGTGAAGTTTCAGCTGCCACAAAGGAGGCAGGGAAAGCGTCAGCATGTAATTTGCTTTATTGCTTTGGGATAGATGGGAAACAGTCTCTTAGGCTGACTGATGAAATGCTGAAAATTCTTTTGGACCCTTCACCGTATAGAGTTGTTTTTCCATTTCTTAATGTGCCTTAGCATATATAGCATTTTATTCTCTTGTTCTCTAGCTATGTGCAGTAGGCATATGCTTGGATGCACATATATACACAGACTTGCATGTATAAACATAAATAAATACATAGGCAAATGCCAGGTACTAGTTCTCAACAGATAATGTCTCTCCTGTTGCTTTTTTATCTATTGTTTGAAACTATTGGATGCTTGGTTTGTTTGTTTTTCATTGCATGTTTAGTCTGGTTTTGACATGCTCAATCTGGAGGTTATCCAGGAGGAAGCAGTGACAGTGGGAATCACATTGCATGGCTGTAGCCAGTGCCCAGCAAGATATGCTGCTGTAGCCAGGCACCAAAGGTTGTGATTCACCTGAAATGCAAAGGGGATCAGCCCTTGGAAACAGGGACCCAAAGGGCATTCGAGGGAGTGTCCCCAAGGACGCTGTCACATCACCTGCTGGCACTGCTGAGTGGCTGAACACAAAGGCTGGGGAGACTGAACTCCACCCTTGCCTGGGATGGGGTTGCAGTGAAGAGCACCTTGCTGAGAAGTGATCCCAATTTCTCCAGCCCTGTTTGCTTTTCAGGGAAACGCAGCTCTCCTGACCCCAACCTCATGTCTTCATTTTTGGCAGGAGATGTTTGTTCATGCTGCCTTGTGCGCTGCCACACATCAACAAGTGCTCTGCCAGGTAGGCATACAGGTAGACAGGAGTGTCCCCATGCACAGAGCTCGCTGGTTTACCTACAGACAGGCTCTGCTGGGTGCATGGTTCAGATACTGACAGGTACGGCCAGGAGGTGCTACCCCAGAGATGGGACACAGAGGAATTTTCCTCACTTGTTTTTTGTTTTAAACGTTGAATTTTTTTGACTGTGAACTCAGGCATTTCATGAATTTCAGAGCTGGTGCTGTGCCGTGACTCATCGAGTCCCCTCTCCCAGCAGTGTGTGATGGGCCTTCTGTCTCACGACGTGACTCTCCCAGCACAAATGGGCTATGTTTAGTGACAGGCTTCGGCAGGAGGCAGTTGCTGTTTTACAAATGCCTAAACTGAGGCACAGAGAGGCTGGAGAAACGGGCCCAGAACAGACAGCAAGTCCACGGGTGAGCTGGGAAGTATCTCACAGGGTCCTCTCCACCTGCTTTCTGACCAACGCTTTATCTTGAGACCCAAACAGACTGGGGAAACCTCTCCCACTTTTTTACCCCAGTCCCCAGTGAAGAGGTTTTGGTTTGTTTACAGGCTCTCACTAACACCACTTACTTATCTGCCCATTCTGCACCCTGCAGGCAACCAGCCAGATGGGCTGGAGCCCAGCATGGTGCAGCTCCATGCTCGCATCTCCTGCCAGTCCCCGGGACACAGCCACACTGCCCCAGGCCAGGGGGTCCTGCAGGCCCCTCGTCTTCTTCCCAGCAGTGGCCAAGGGCTTCTGCATGCTCATGAAATGAGGTGTGAGAAGGCAGTGATGACTAAGTAACATCCTCTTCCTTTTCTTCCTGAATGGCTTCCTCAAGTCAATCTACTTTCTTTTTTAAAGGGCTGTTCAATGCTTCATTTCAAACCAGCATTGCAAATTCGAGCCTCCCGCACCCTGCCCAGGTGTGGTTTCTGGAGTGTATTTATGTATTTGGTGCATGTGTATCCATCCCTGAATTTGATGGCACATTGCATGTGTGTGTCTGTAGGGGAATGACAGGGAAAGAAGACAACAGCAGTAGAAAGCCTCACTTGTAAATTAAGAAAAAAAAAATAATGAAGAATGGAAAAATCAATTATGCCAACTGCCCCCCTTTCCAATACCCAAAGCCAGTAGAGGCTGAAAGGAGGCAGCTCGGGAGACAAAGAACAGGGTAAGCAGATGCGGCCTGGCTCCCGAAAGCCTCTCCAGCTACTCCTCAGTATATAAAAATCATGGAAACTTCTAGTATCTGCAGCTTCCTCTGGCAACCAGTCCCCACTGGACTGTGAGCAGAGCCACCTCCTTTTCTGTTCTGGACCTGGTTGCCACTAGATTCCTTGGACACAGGCCCATGTGCTGCGGGGAACCGTGAGTGTTGTGTCCACGTTTGCCCTCGGTGGGCAGGCAGCAGCTGCTCCCCAGGCAGGAGCCATTCGTCACCCAGGAGGTGAAACCGCAATAACAGCTGCAGAAAGCTTGGCCTTGCCTGAGCCCTGCCTTCCTCCCTGCACAGCTCACCTCCTCACTGCCTGCCCTCTGCCCAGGGTTCGTTTAAATGCTGAATACCTGTTTGTTAAGGGCAGGGTTCAGTATTCTCTGGGTTACATTCTTGTTGGTCTATAAATTAAAAGTTCTTCCTCTTTCCTTGTTACAGACTGTCCTGAAAGCCCTTCTGTCAATGGGAATTAACAAATCTTTGTGACAACTCTGATAAACAGAGTGTTTGGTTAGCTGGATTACATTTACTGGTGCCAGCTGCCAATGAGTCCAAGTATCTGTTGCACTGGTGAGGTACATCTGCTGTGACATGTCTACAAACAAATGGCAATGGGAAAAGAGAGCAACTGTACAAACAACTGCATTTCTCGCTCACAGCCTGGAGCTGCTGGGCACTCCCAGGACTTGTCACCTCATGCTCACATGAGCATCTTGCTCTCAAGCTGCCTCCAGAACTCCCAGCCCTTTCAGGAGGAAATGCAGGACCCTTCCAAGAGGGATGCCTGTCTTCTCTGCCCTTTGCCAGTAAAGGGATGGCCTGGCAAAGGCAGCTGGGACACAGGGAGGCACACAGGGTGGCACTCCAAAGTGTGTGCCAGTGTGCACACATATTTCCCAGCTGGTCTGCCAGGCCTCCAGCCTGCTCTGCTCAGGAGCCCTGCTGCAGCCAGCCAGACACCTCTGCCCAGTGCCGTTTAGCAGATTGTTGGGAATACAAGCAGTAGGACCTCGATTTTTTTGGGAGGCTCCATTACCTTGTCCGTGGTGCGTCTGCTGGGAGAGAGAAGCTTCACAGCTGAAATAAGTATTCTGTTCAGTACCCAGCAAAGTCAGAGCAGAGAGAAAAATAATCACCTGAATGTTCTGCTCTGCCTAGTACACCACACTCTCTCATGTCTCCTCCCTGTCAGAGGCTGCTGCTGGTGGTTTTTACGGGCATTCTCTGAAGTGTAAGAAGTAAAAGAATGTTCTCCTGCTTCTGTTATGTCTGCAATCCCTCATCAGGACAGCAATTACTTTGTTGATAAAACACAGCTCCTGTTCACACCTACTTCACAAATCACTTTTGACACACAACATGCAGGACCCGTAGGACACAGAGCGACGTCCCTTCCCAGGGCTCTGTGGCCTGTCTTGCCCTGGATAGAGAACATGGCTCCTGCATCCTGAAGCGTAGATAAGGGGACAAATGCAGATTTTAGAGAGGTAAAGTGGAAAAGCAACAATAACAAAGATTTAATGCCACATGAGCGATAACTAACTGATAGGAAAGAGGGGATATGTTAAGAAAGAAAGAAAAGACAGTGGAAGGAAAGCTATCTAGCTGTGGTGGGCTGATAAACACCCAGCCAGGTGCTCGCTCCCCTCTAGTCAGATGGGGGAGAAGATCAGAAGGACAAAAGTGAGAAAAAAATGAGTGGGTTGAGACAAAGGCAGTTTAGTAAGTGAAGCAAAGCTGTACAAGCAAGGAAAGTGAGATAAGGAATTCAGTCATCGCTTTGCATCAGCAGGCACATGTTGGGCCATTCCTAGGGATGCTCATAGAGGTTACTTGGGAAGACAAATACCATAACCTTGAACATCTCTTTCCTCATCCTGTCCCTGAGATTTTATTGCTGAGCACGATGTTCTGTGGTGTGGAATATCCTTTTGGTCACTCAGGGTCAGCTGTGCTTTCGCCCCAGTCTCTCACCTCCCAGCCTCCTTGCTGTGGGGGCGGTGTGGAAAAGAAAAGGCCTTGATGCTGTGCCAGCTCTGCTGGACAGTGGGTGAAGCACTGGGATGTTACCAGTGTTGATTTAGTCAGAACTACAAACCACAGCACCTGACCAGAGCCACTGAAGAAACTCCACTCTGCCCCAGCCAGACTCAGTCTGGCAGTGCTGGACAAGGAGAGCCTGGTGAGAAAGAGCAAAAGCTGAGGGCAAGGGAATGATTTCTTTCCTTGGCAAGGCCATTTTCCTTGGATACTCCTCTCTTTCCAAGAAGAGATCAGCTCTACCAGCCTCCTTTCACCCCTGCAATAATTTTTTTTATAGACCCAGCTGCTCCTTCTCTCTGCCACATCCATCCAGCCATGGCACACAGACTGAAGTGGGTGCGTTGCCCATTGCTGTAGTGCTGCTGCCCATGGCTGTCCCTGGCTGTGGGGTAAGATGAAGCTGTAACCAGCAGCTCTCCCTGCTCTCCAAGGGCCAGCTCTTCAGCTGATCCTCCAATTAACTTCAGCTCTGAAAAAGGGTTAGGGCATAGTTTCAGAGTTTCGACTGGGACGTACAACATCACATCCCTCTGTCCCAGCAAAGCAGTGATGGCTCAAAATGATCCATGCTATTTTAAACCCAGAAATCTGCAGCACCACAAAAAAACATTAACAAAATGCTGTTTGCTTAGTTTAAAATACCCTTACAATCTAAACTGCTTAAATCCAGGTTGTGTACAATGAACTGCACACTGTAAAAAGATCTTTTTCTTGGTTTATCTGAGAAAAATATGCTGATGGCAAGGCCAAGCCTGGTTTGTTGTTGTAACTAGGCACCGTTCTTAGCAAACTCGCCTGCAAGCCTCAGTTGGCCATTGTGAATAAATAATGGAGGTTGCATAAGATGAGAAACTCTGCGAACCTGGCTGAAACCAGCTGGTCATGCAGGGAGCACCTCTCACCCTGGTGAATCATGGGGTGGTGATCATTTGGGGACACAGCAGTTAGGGCCAGCAGACCCATTAGGTGACCTTTGCTGGCCACCTCTGTATCACAGGCCAGTAGTATCACCTGTGAAACCCTGTAACGAGCCCCATAGCTTGTATTCTAGGATGTGTGGCTGATATTTAAATTCCATGGAATTACACTGCTTTAACTGGGTGACAGCAGGACATAAAAAACCTATCACTTCCACTTTTTCTCTTACAAAGTTCAGCCTGACTTTCAATTGGAATGTTTCTGGCTGCAGTTACGTTATGTGGTCACTCAGGTTGTTCATAAGAAGCAAGTATGAGTCCCGGTGCCCTGGTCAAATTCCAGTTTAGATGATCATATTCTGCTCTGCCACAGCTTCTGCCATTCCTGTATTTTCCTGTACTAGCTGGGGATGCTCTGCCTTTTCTGCCCTGCCCCACATCTCACGGTTATTCTGCACTGTCAGCTGCAGACCCTGGTGTGGGCTTGGGTGGAGATTCTGAGGTTCCCGGAGGAAATACCAGAGCAAGGTCAGCCTGATTGTGGATTGCAGCCCCTGTTCCTGTTCTGATGGCACAAATAGCCCTGTCACACTGGGTCCATGGTGTCCCTTGGGAAATGTTCTGCCTCTTTCAGAGCCCACCTTGACACTGGGGGGGAACAGAACTGCTGCTGTCCTGTGTGGGGACCAGCTCTGGTGCCTTTCTTTTTGGCTTTCCTGGGTAGATGGTTTGTACAAGCTCAGCAAATCCACCACGCTCGAAAGGTGCTGACCCATCACATGCACGCAGCTGCACAGCACCTCCACAATAAACCTGATGCTTCCAGAAGGTGTTGATCTTGCAGCACATGGACTGTGTGGAGACAGAAAAACACTGTTCTTCCTGATTTTGCTGTGTGGCAACACAGCTGGGGCTGCTGTACAGCATTGCTGGCCCGGCAGCACCTCCCTGGCTGCTGTAAATTCCTCTTCTCTTCTCTCCAAGTACGACATCTCGGCTGAAAAAGAGCAGGTATCTGGGGAAAGGCAGGCAGGCAGCAAACTCGTCTTCAGGGATAGCTGCAGTTGTGAAATAAGTTGTTTCCAGATGCCTTAAGATCCCTTGCAGTGAGGGCATTAAATCAATATCTATTTCACTCCTATAGCAGGGTCCTGCTTATGTCAACAGCTGATACTTGACAGCATTAAGTAATTACAAAAATGAACTGCCCTGCAGACTGAGATATTCCATGGAGTAAAGATGTTTAAACCAGATTGTTGTGACTGAAGCTGGATAACCTTCAAGGCCACTCAAGAGACACTTTGCCCTTGAATTCTAGAGAAAGGAGGACAAGAGGTTTGTGCATGGCCTTGCATGAAGATCACTGGAGTGATGTTTCTGGTGAGCATTTTCCGGAATCCGGGATGAGAAGACAGGGTGTAAGCAGTGCTGTGGGTGCAGCGTGGCACAGGTGTGTGCCCTGCCCTTGGTGGCATCTCACTGGCCTTGTATTGTTGAAATCACTAATTTGCTTTCTTTTGGTCAGCAAGAGAAGCCGATGACTGGGAGCAGGCAGTGCCCAGCGCTGTCGGCATCGAGCCCTGAGGGCTGAGGGCAGTCTGTGTGTAGGTTTTGCAGCCCTGGATTCAGAGTCCTGCTGGTTTGGCTGTTACAGATAATCCCACATTCAAACCCTGAGTTTCCTGTTCTGCTCCATGCTGGGGAATTTCTGGTTGTTAATTTTGCAGTGGCACACAGCAACGCTGAGTAATGCAGGGAAGCAGCCTCAGAATGCCTGAGCGTGGAGGAAGTTACACATTTGGCATTTGAGAAAATGTATGCAAATAGCTTTTCCAAGGCAGTCTCATCACCATCCATGTTTAAAGCAATTAAACCTCCCTCAGAGCAACACTTCCATGCAATAAATATTATACAGCACCTCACCAAACTCCAGCACAGCCAAATAAATAATTGAAGATAACTATTCTGAGCTCTGAACTGTTGTTCTCCAGATGAGGAATAAATCAGCTGCAGCAGCAAGAGCAGCAGCTGTTTTTAGAGCTGGTGAAGGTCTCTTTAGCTTGACTTCACCTTCCCTGCTCAGAGTCACGCTCGCTTCTGCAAAGATTTGAGAGTCAGATATTTATAGAGGACAGCAGGAGTCCCACAGCAAACAGGATCAGAATCAAGCACGACAGGAAATCATTAGGATTTCCTCGGAATAAAATAAATATAGTAAAGGTGCAAATGCTCCTTCGGGGAAAAGTAAGAGCACATGTCACAAACGGTGCTAGTGCCAAAAGCAGGCAGTAATTAAGCCCAGAGGAGAGGGAATCCGAAAGGGCGGCGGTGCCGGTTCCAGCCGATCTCTCTCACAGGCTGAGCTGCTTCCCAAGCCTTGATTCAGCACACGCCTAACCCCTGCAGAGGTCGGTGACTTTTAAGCAGGTATCTGGGTGCTCTGTCAGATTGCAGGGGAGGGGAGGGCAAAGCGATGCCCGGCTGCAGCCCAGCACGCCGTGTGTCGATGCTACCCCACTCGTGTCAGCTCCACATCATTGCTCCAAAGGGAGGAAAACGTCCAGAGCCGTGTCCAGGAGCCCCTCAGGGCAGCCGCTGCCCAGGGAGGGCTGCAGGAGCCGGCAGCTCTAAGACAAGCAGGGACAGCACGGAGAGCTCTTCAGCCCCGTGCTTTTCGTGGGGACACGTGTGACATGGGGACCTGGGAAACAAATGCCCAAGCTCCTTTTGGCTGCGGGGGGCAAGGAAATCCTCCCCTCCCTCATCTGACCAAGACGAGCAGGAGTCACTCTGTGCCATGTTCACTGCACGGCTTCTGGGTGACAAATCCAAGAACAGGGCCCGACCTTGCTACGATTTTAAGAAAAATGAAAGGCTGCACATGTTTTAAGAAAGTCCTACAAGCCCTTTCCTTGTACATCAAAGGGCAATGACTACAGAGGCAGCGCCTGCGTGGTCAAGAGGTTCATCTCTGTGCCTTTCCAATTAAATATTTATTCCAGTTAATCAAAATCCAAGTTGGGAAGAAGATTAAGGTGGCTAGAAGGCTTCATACTTTATTCCAGCAACATATCCAAATATATTCACAGGATTAATTATGATTTTGTGTGTGGCTGAAAGTGCAAGGAGGGATCCAGAAGGGAGCCATTTCGTATGGTCACCTGAGCAACTTGTCACTGGTCAGAGATTGAGTGGAAATGGTTAAAACTCCCTCTGTAGTAGCTGTTGAAGGAAATGGGCTTTTTTTTTTTTTTTTTTTTTTGCTTCACAGCAGAAGAATTTATATTCTGCATTTGAACCATCATACTTAATGCGACCATGGAAGGTTCTTGTTCACCATACAACTGTCTTCCCCTCTTGAGAATCCAATTAAGGTATTGGCCTTTGTGAGTTAATGTTACATTATGTAATTATGTGTTAATAGAAAGCAATTTCCTCTGAAATGTTCTTTTGTTCCTGGTTGTCCTTGTCACCGGATTTCGGGAAGGCAGTTGCATTTCTACACAGTGCAAAGTTGTGAAGTCAGGTGGCTTCAAGAGAGGCAGAATTTCATCCCACTTTCTTGCCTCCACTGCTAGTTTTGAAATCCAGCTGTGTGCCTGAATAGTGCAGATGTTTTTCCATCCCTGTCACCAGGCAGGAGTTAGGCAGGGTTTCACCTCTGCCTGCATTGCCTTTTCATCTGGTTTTGCCTGATGTCCTTGCAATCCTTCACAGACCAGGGAAGAGCAGCATTCTTCCATCCCATCCACAAACAAGGCTGGCCCCACTGGAGAGCTTTCTGGCATTCTCCTCTTGACCTCAGGGTGTACTGGAAATAGCCTGTTTATTTTCTGATGCTTAGACAGTTTGAGCTGTCTGGCAGTAATTTCCCCCAGCCATTGTCATAGCTTTTTGAGAGGGACTATGTTAAATGGTATTTTAAAATCTGGATAAATTATTTGCACTGAATTACTCAATAATTATATCTCTTGTCAGCTGAAATTTCCTTCCTTGGGAAGTTTTGGAAAGTACAGCCTGCTGTATTCCCTTGACTGAATATTTAGATCTCAAAGGCATTTTATGAATCCTTGCACAAGTCCACTTGACTGGGTCAGATGATCAGCCTTCAGAGGTGGGCTGATGCAACAAAATCATTTGAATCTCTGCAATGTGCCATGAGAAGGTAAACATTTTAGCCTATTTCTCTGATGAGAGCTACCTTCCAAGTGAATGTGGAGCTTTGCAAAATCATTTCTGTGGGTATTGACTCCTTTTGGGAGCTATGACACATCTGTTGACTGTGGTAGAATGAGTCATCCCTATGGTTAGGCACGTGTACAGGTGCTATTAGGATCAGAGCCCTAATAGCCTTGTTAGAAAGTGTAGTGGGTGGCATAATTTGAGAACTGGTCTACAGCAGTCCTGTGTGCAAGGAGCACCTTGCAGCACTCAGTGGAGTTTTTCTATCTTAATAAATACCTGCTTTTGGTTTCCTCTCTGTTACTCCAACACATCAATGCGAGATTAAATAGCTGCATCCGTGGGTGGCAGTGGTCTGATACCCAGCCGAAAACGCCAGGGCCACTTACGTGTGCTCTCATTGCCAAATTAAGCACACACCCTGTTGTGTCTTTCTGAAAACCTGCTGCATCAATAATTATGTCTCTGATCTGGCACATAGCATATGCTGAGTATGCTGGGGCAATGCTGGGGCTGTGGGTGTACATGTAAAAAATATTTACATTCCTACTGTGCATGCATCCTCTGCGTCCTGCTCCTGCTCAGAGCCCAGGATGACACCGTGTTGTCTTTATATGGAGCTGGAGCAAGCCCCATGCTCTAAAGAGACATTTAGTAAAACACAGAGGGAGCACACTGCTTCTGCAAGGCCAAGAGCTGGTCAGCATCCAGTCCACCCCAAGTTTCTGTCTGTCTCTGAGAGACACAGCTCAGGTTCCCACTTCCCTCACAAACCATCTGGCAGCAGAAACTCCAGGGAAGAACTCAAGCAAGCAGCATTGCTGAGCAGCTGGAGGGCTGACACGGTGCAACGCTGACTGTCCTCGCCTTTATAAATGGAGGCATTTTCCTAATCCCAGCATGAAGTCTATTCTGGAAAGTCTCTGCCATTGGGGCTGAAGGTGCCAGAAGCCCCAGGGTCCATAAAAAAGACTGCAAAATGCTGGCCAGGGCGGTGATATCCTTGCTATGACCTGTCCATCCCTGAAGTGGCAGAACAAAGATTATCCTCCCAGACTAACTAGTCCACATCGAGTATCTGTGGAAAGCGACAAAAGGAAAAGTGCAGCTAAAGTGGAGCATCCCTTTAATGACAGTTTCAAACCCCAAGCCTGAGTGTTATGTGCCCCACAGTCCTTTTACCCCCCCTGGGGTTAGCTCCAGTAAGGCTTTGCTGCTGACCCTTGCAGACAGTACTCCCCAGCTCAGTCTCCCTGAGGCCCTTGGCATAATTTGGTACTGCCCACCTGAGGGTCAAGCCCTCGGGGCACTTCTGGGTGGCTGGGTTTGCTCTGTGCAGGGTGCCAGGCTGC
>NW_008236180.1:10264310-10266922 GCF_000691975.1 Corvus brachyrhynchos
CAGCCGCTGCATTGGTGCCGCTGTGAATGTGCAGCTCCAGCCACCCCAGACCGCGTGCGGTGCGATAGGGTCCGTACCCTCCCTCTGAGCACCGCTCGCACTGGGGCACCCCCGAGCCATCCCAACTGCTCTCCCTCCAGTGATACAAAATGTCTCTTGTGTGGAGACGTGCTCTAAGGGTGCAGCCGCATCTTCTCGGGAGTGCAGGTGCACCGGCAGGACCTGGCCCTCCATTCCTGCTCATGGCCATGCACTAACAGACCTTGCCTTCCCCTCGAGGCTGTCGGCAAAGCTGCTCACACAAACCCTTCTTAAAGCGTCTCAGGCACCATCGGTTCGTTAAACTCTGCAGAAAGTGGGACCTTGCTGCTCCCCCAGCTGGGAGAGCTGGAGCGGCTGGGGCAGGCTGGAGGTGGGGCAGAGCCAGGGCTCCCTGGGCACCAGCCACCCGCGCACTCCCTTCGACAGCCCCACTTGGCAGTGCTCCCGCCCCGAGCGCTAACCCGGCCTGTGGAATGATCCAAGACTTTGAAACCTCCCGTCCTGTTTAATGTCATTTTATTTTATTGGAAAAGGGTGATGAGTGGGAGGATGGCTTTGACTGATGTTCCTAATCCCTTAGCTGGGATGCAGTGGAGAGGCGGGGAGGGACAAGAGGGGAAGAGACTAAGCAAAATAAAAGGGTCAAAGTGAAGTGGGTTGAATGGAGCCCTGGGGAGAGAGGGAGATGGGAGGTGAGTCAGAGCGGGGCAGGCATGTCCCAGTGTGGCTCCAAGGCTTCCGACTTCACTTGTCTGTGACAGTCCCCATTGCGGCAGCCCGGGCCTGGGAGTGAGTTTCTGGGTGGCTCCTCAAGCAGTGTCATTGCTAATTAAATATGTTCTAAAGGTTAGATTATTGGTTGCGACGATGTCTCACCTTTGACCATGTCTGCATCAAACAAATCATAAACCAAGCAGGAAATCTTCTTGCATTTTCTTGCCCCAGGCATCCTTTTAGGAGTTGGCTAAATGCTATTTTGTGAACAGCAAATCCAGCCACCACTTGGCCATGCCGTTCTGCTGCAGTACTGTGGACTATCAGAAGTTAATAGGGCTCAGGATTTAATTTATTTCAATGAAGGTGGTGATGGAGTGGCAATCCTGGAAAACAAGAGCAAGTACCAGTTTCCTCGTTCCTGAAGTTAATGCAGCTCATGCAGCCTCTCCAGGGAAATCCCTGTTTTCCTCCTCAGCATCTTTCCATGCCTTGGCACATGAAGAAAATGAATGCCTTACCTTTTAATGAGAGATTTCTACTTTTCTGCTAAACTCCTCTCTTTTTTAACTTTATCTTCATTTTTATCTCTTCGCTCCACTGAGAATCTGTGTATCTAATAGAAGCTTGCTTGCGTCCCATTTGTTGAACGTGGGAACTGTTTTCTTTACTTGCCCTTACTGCATCCAGGCTAGAAGGGGGGCTAGTCCTTTCAGGGCTTGCTGTGACACACAGCCATACCTGGAGAATCCTTTATCCCACCCAGTGTCTGGCACTGGGCTGACATGGGGCTAGTGCAGGGCACCCCCCAGCCCCGCAGTCACTGTGCTGTGGGGTCAGAAGTTTGGGTTGAGCAATGCCTTGCTCCTCAGCTCCCCAGGACACATGTCTGGAGGCACATACGGGGCACGTCCTGGCAGATGGCCTGTCCCCATCTCCTACCCCACAGCCCATCATTCCGGGGAGTGCTGCTGCCTTTGCTGCCCACCCTGGGCGGTGGCAGCTGGCAACGTGTGGCCCACAGCCTTGCTTCCTGCCTGGAGCCTGGGCTTGGTTTTCTTAGCACTTTCTGTTGGTGAAATAAGAATTATCTCTCCTTCTAGCCTCCCCCGAGCAAAGTCTGCAGTCATAAATGAGGCAAAAACCAGTCCTCTCTGGGCTGGGCTGGGCTGGGCTGGGCCCCATCTGCTCTGCAGCTACTTCTGGCTCCCTCAATAAGGATGGTGTTTCTGGTCTCTCATATTTTCATTTTCAGGCATCTCCATATCTCCTTCCAACTCCTCCTACACACATCAGGGGAACTGCCCACAAATGTGTGCAAAACTACTTAATTACTCTGTAACCGACTGGGCTGCTGGTTGCTGGTCGTGCTGGTTATTGCACTGACTGTGATGACTTCGCCCCCTCTTCCCTTTCACTCATCTGCGTCCATCTCCTCCCCTCTGGCTGCGTCTTCCCCCGCACAATGTCCGGGGATACCCAGCACTTGGTCGAACAGATTTGTGCTGCTTGGTGGCCTGGGGCAGGGGGGTCAGCCCTTGCTCTCCTGGTGCTATGTGTCCCCGGACCATGGCTGGGTGCCCTGAGCCATTGACGAATGTCCCAGGGCCATGGCTGGGTGTCCTGGGGTCATGGACGGCTTCCCTGAGGCCATGGCCGGCTACCCTCAGCCACTTCTGAGTGTCTTGGGACCGTTGTTGGGTATCCCTTGACCGGTGCTGGGTGCCCTGGGCCACTGCAATCTGTCTCAGCGCCATTGTCGGGAGCCCAGAGTAATTGCTGAACGTCCTGGGGCTAATGCTGGATATCCCAGGAGCAGCTGTGGCACAGCAGGACCACGGCCGGGTGTCCTGAGG
>NW_008236180.1:10267625-10287240 GCF_000691975.1 Corvus brachyrhynchos
CCCCCTCCTGCCTGCTGCCCGCCCCGGAGTTTGTTTTGAAGTAGTGGAGTGTTGTCCAAGTGCTTGTGATCCGAACGTGCTCCCTGGCAGAAATCCTACTCTGATTGTCAAGTGGGAAGATGAGAAGTGTGTATTTTAAAAGGAGAGTGTACTCGTTCCTATGTTCCTTGTCATAGCTTCATGGAGAACTGGAGAAGCCGTGTGTCAATATGGCCAGCACCCGGTGCTGGTGGGGCTGTCTGTCCCTTGAGATACGGGAAGACTTGGTGCCCGGAAAGCATCTGTTCTCTTCATACGGTGTACTTCGTTTCTGCAAGGAGCCCAGGCTCATGATTTGGCCTTCAACCAAACTTTGGCAACAATTTATTTCTATAGAAACTGCCCTTTCCAAAGAAATAGGGAGTTTCTCCTTGAAATGTCATTGGTATTGCTCATGCCATTCCTATCTTGGACATCCCAAGGAGATCTCTGTGTGCTTTCAAGGTGACTTCTGTGGGTTTTTATTTACAAATGATGTCCCGTGGCTGCCTCTGGGCTCTGGGAGCCTTTCCCAGGGCTGAGTAGGGGTTGGCTGGTGTATGAAGCTCTACTTGCATCCTGAGCACATCCCAAGTGAGGTTGTCCATGCTGAGCCTGGCCACGGTGGCCCAGGGCTCTGCTGTCCCAACGGGCAGGTCCCCAAGCTCCTGGCCACTGTCCCACAGGCTGGCCAGGGCTGCCGAACACCATCTTGTCTCTGTTGGAGGACGGTTTCACACGAGTGGTAACAGGAGGCGCAGCTGCCGCCTGATCCCTCTGTAAGCATAGCCTGGCTCGTCCTGTTCGCATGCTGCTGTGGGGCCAGTGGCTCTTTCATCCAGTGTCTCCTGCAGCCCTATGTGGGGCAGGTGCAGGGAATGCTGTGGCTGTGGATGAGCTTCCTGGGGCCCAGGTGGAAGTGCACTTTAATAAGCAAATTTCTCTTGTAAGGATGGCTTTGTTCCTTTTTTTAGAGTATTCTGATTAATTTCATAGAGATGCTGTAGGGTATAAGTATGTTTAAGACTAGTTCTGTGCCAAGAGGCCTTTCCCTGTATGGACCTCAGATAACATGGTCACTTCTCACCCAATGTTCTTGCTATCGGTGATGCCCAAAGAGGAGGCTGGGAAGTGTTAGCGGTCCCTGTCCCCACCCGCCCATGGATGTCGGTGATGTTCTGAGTCATCTTCTCATCAGGTGACAGAAGATCTGCTTCTTTTTTCTTTTTTTTTTTTTTTCCCCTTCCTCTTTCAGCCAAAAATGTTTCATCATGAAAACCCAGCCCAGTATTCCTGGGACGGCTGGGCTAATCCTCTCGGCACTTGGAGGGAGTTTGTTTTCAGGCTGGAGTGGTGAGTAGAAGCTTGGGAGAAGAGTGAGTGAGATAGGACATGAGCAGAGTTGGGGATTTGAATGAATCGACCATGTGCGAGTGATGGAGAGATGCTGTCAGCAGAGAGTTCTGGGGCATTTGTCCTGCCTGCTGCTGCCTCAGTGTGTGCAGTGAGGCTGAGCTGCTCTCCTGTGGCCACTGAAGGGCCTGGGGAAGCCTCTGCCCTGAGACCATCCCTTGTAGGGTGTGCTGCAGAAGTGGCTGAAGAAGGACTTGCAGTTCATTGGCTAAACCATGGGCAGGGCAGTGATTAATCCATTCCTTGATTGTACCTCAATTGAAAAGAAAAAAAATGCAAATAAACGGGACCCGAAGTTGCAAGCTGGAGTCTGGAAGGGCTTTTGTCTGCCTGGTGCCACAGGTTGCTGGGAAGGGTCTGCTACAGCCAGCTCTGCTCATGGGGGTGAGCAGCTGGTGGCAGCAGGGTTGGAGCCAGCCTGCCTGCCCTGCCTGGGCAGCATCAGCCCCTCTGGGCTGGGAATGGCCCTGTGGCAGGACGGCGTCCTCATGGCAGGGTGTGCTGTCACCATGGGTGGGAGCCTGTCCCCAGGCCCCATGTTTGTGGGGGAAAATTTCATCGGCATTGCTGAGGCGTGTTGTGTTTGAGCAGTTGTGCGCCAGTGCCAGGAGAAAACTGGGACAGTTGCACTTCTGGTGCTGTCTCAGCGCATTGGTGTGGAGCTGGCATGCTTGTCAGCTGGAAAAGCTGGATAACTGCTCCTGGTACCCTTTGGAGATGGGGAAGGGGACCCCAACCTGGGTTCTGAGTTGCCTGCCAAGTGTTGGCCTGCCACCTGATTGACCATGGTGTTTAGCTCCTCACAGCCCAGGTAACCCAGCAGTCTGCTCCAGACGGAAATGCAGGAAGAAATTCATGTTTACTGTCAGCAAATAGCCATGCTTGGCTCCTGCAGGGAGTCTAGGGCTTTTGGGCCTTAAATTTGTGTCATGCCTGGACTTGTGTGATGTCCAAGGTAGCTCCTCATTTCTGTCCTTCACCAAGGTTTCCTCGTATGGAACTGAAATGTTCTTGTGGCCTCGTGTTTGTGCAGAGCGATCCAATGTAAACAGCCAGTGCCACCTCCTTCCCAGCGCTCGCATCCAATACCCGTCTGTCTCCCCACACACCACCCTGACGATTACATCCCTGGGCTCCCACAGTCACCTTGGAAGGTGAACTGCCAGGGACCCAGCCGATGGCACAGACACAGCAGGCTCTCCTTGTATTCCACACTGCTGCTGGCGCTCGCTGGCTCCCGGCGCTGCTGTGGCCGGGTGATTATGTGGGTCTGTCTCATCGTGGCCATTGTGTGCGGGATGAGGCGGCCGATTGTTCTGCGAGCTGGGGCTGAGGCACAGCAGGGCTGCCGGGGACGCGGTGGCCGGAGGCTCCAGGAGCTGCCCTGACGTCCACACTGCCAGGGAGGCCCTGCAGGCAGCAGGTACGTGGGGATGCTCGTGCAGGTCGGGAGGCCGCTTGTGCTCGCTGCTGTGCTTGGAGGTCGTGGGACCAGCAGGGCACAGGGCTGCAGGGCAGGCTGGCCTTTCACTGCAGGAAGTCACACTGGCCTCATCTTGGAAAAAGCAGAGCTTGACACTGGGCAAACAGTTTCGTCCTGTTATGGAGGTCAGGGGCCACCTCGACAGGTTTTTTTTTTGCAGGGCTTGGTCTTGGCACTGAGGCTCTTGCCCTCCTGGGACAGCTGCCCTTTGCGCCTCTTGCCTCCTCCAGATAGGATGTGCAGAAATGGGCTTGCCAGAGTCACTCTGTCCATGCCCAGACCCCAGTGTTGGAGCAAGGATGACGCGGGCACAGAGTGTGCTGGCTTGGAGGTGGAGCAGCTCAAGAAGCTGTTTCTGTTTCATCCTATCCTCCGCTTCTTGGTTCATCCATGGGGCTGTGTGGTCGTCCCTGCAACCCCTGTTTTCACGTGGTGGCGGCTCATACAGCCTTCCTACAAGTGTCTCTTTGAACAGGGCCTAGGAAATTAAGGGAATTTCCTCCTGCAGCTGAAAGTAGTAATGCTTTTTCAATCTGCTTGCACTGCAAGTTGTTTCATCTTGATGCCTCTGACTGCAACAGTGGGAATTTCTCAGACCTTGGACTTGGTCCTGGTGTAGAGGGTGGCTGCTGTATGGCTGGGAGTGCTGGCAGGGGCCTTCCCGGGTGCTCAGGTAGCAGCTCTTGGCTTTTCCTTTGTCGCGATGGATGTTGGAGCCTCTTTATTTAATTTTATTTTTTTTAATTTAGATTTCCATAGGAGTCATACTTGGTTGGATCTGATGCAGGAAAATAATGTAGAGAATTTAAATTATTGGGTGAAAGATTGTTACCTTTGAGAAAGAGCTGTAATTCAGTCTGGCTTTACTTCCTCCAAGCTTATCAGGAGTTGCTCCCAACAGGTCACACGGGGCATGAGGTAGCACCACTAGCCCTGAATTACATTTATGGCGCAAGAACTTGATTTTGATAGGCAGGAGCGCTTTGAAACATTGTTCTGTCAGGCTGCATGTTGGTGACCAGCCGAGCAGTGCTGTGGGGACCAACAGCTGCCCCAGTACAACTCGTTTGTCACTTTTGGAACAATATTATATCGCCAAAGGTGGCTGATCCAGTTTGGTCATTTAATGCATCAGCCTGGCAGGTCTTAGCACAGAGGAATTCTTGGTGGGGGGCGGGGGAAAATGGCAAAAGATTTTGCTACTGCCAGCTTGTCCCAGCTGGAGGGACTATGGGAAGTGGTTGAGTTGCCTGTGGTGGTGAGGAAGAGTGTTGGCCATGGCCCCGGGCAGGAGGATGGCGCTGTGGGGACATGGAGCGGGGCTGGTGAGGCCAGCTGAGGGCAGTGGAGCAGTTGTGTGAGGAAGTGAGTTGCTGCTGCTTTGCCTTCTGAGAACTGCTGGGGGAATGTGGGCAGAAGGAGCCTGGGTAGAGTCAGCTGGTGAGAGGAAGGCAGAAGGAGGATGGCAGGGCAGAGTCCTGAGCGAGGAGCAGCGCACGCTGGCCATGGTGGGGTGCTGGTGTCCAGCCTGTCCAAGCAGGACACTGGTGAGCCAAGGTGGCCTTGGCTTGGCTGGGCAGGGGCTGGGTGCAGGTGTCTTTTCGAGTTTGCTGAGAGCTTGCTGGGTGCCTGGATGCTGTCTGAGTAGGGACAGAAGGTGAAGATGCAGCTTGGAATAATGAAATGAGGTTTGTGCTGTCGTAGCCTTGGCTTTCATCTCCAGGTCTTCCCTGGGCAGCACGAGGGAGTGTGGTATCTTACTGTGGAACACGGCAGCACTGCCCTCCTTCACTCTCCTCTGCCCGAAAGATCTGCCAACCAGCATTTCACAATCTAAGGCAGGAACAGCCCAGTCCCACAGTGTATCCCACAGAGGATATTGGAGTCATTGGATCTGACAGTGATTGGGGGTAGTAAGAAATCCTCAAGTCCCCCTTGATACAAGAACTTGAGCTCAGGATCACCTGCACTACAAGCAGAAGGAGACTGGTGGCAGCTGTGGGAAATTGTTCCTTTGGCAGCACCATGTTCTTCCAGCAAAGAGGCTCCTACAAGGCAGGTCTGGGCTGGGGAGCAGCCCTATTCCACCCAGCTGCTCCTGTGCCAGTGCATCCAAGATGCTGGTGGTGCAGAGCATTGGTTGGAGACCACCTCTTGCTCAAGGCTAACAAATTACAAGGTTTCTTTGAGGGCAGATGAATTACTGGGTTTTCTTTGCCTGTAAGCACCTGTGCTGTTTGTCAGGCACGTCTGGTTTGCTTTATTTTGCTGGTGGCTCAATGGGTGTTGCAACTGCAGAGTACGTGAAGAGTTCATGTTTCATCCATGCGTCTCTGGAAGCCTGGCCTGTGGAAGCTGACTGGCAGACACAAAAGCTTCCAGGTACTGGTTCATTCCTGCAAATCGAGTGCTTCAAAACTTCAATAATCTGTGGCAGAGTAGACCTTAAAGCACCCATGCTGTCAGCCCATGGTCTTCATGGGTTTGGGAGGCCATGGAAGGCCAGGGCTTCAGCAGGCACTCGGCCACTTCAGGTGGCTGCTGACTCTGTTGGAGATAAGGGCTCTGACACTGCTGCTTTATTTCCTGAGCTGATCCTCTGCCTCCCTTCCAGGTGGACTCATTAACTGCATTAGCTCAGGCAGCATCTGCTCTGCAGGGTACGATGAACCCCCCTAGGGACCACTGCAGGGAATGGAGATGAGCAGTGTGGGGAGCTGTATGTTTGCACTTGATCCCATTTGAATGCTGTTACAATTGGTGAATTTTAATATCCAAGCACATGGAGTCTTTAAATACTTAATCTTAACTGAAATTCCTGGGGAAGCTCACAAGGGTGGCAGCAGGGGTGGTGGCATGGCTGATGCGCCGTTGGCTCTGCGGAGCCCTCTGCTCTCCCTGTGGCACCGCTGAGGGGTGAGGGGTCTGGGAGAGAAGCTGATATGCAGCTGTACAGGGCAAGAAAAGCCTTCCCTGAACACTTTATTTTTAAATCATTGTCACAATACAAAGTGTGTATTTACTTTGACAAAGCCTTTGCTGGGTTATTTTAGTAAAGTTTATTTCCATGCAGGGTTTTTCTTCTCCATTGCATTCAGGCTGTTCTGGCTGTGGTTTTGGCTGGCAGCATTTTGAACACGGATGCTTTAGGGTGGTTAATGTGTGTTTGAAGCTTTTCTAGCACTAGTCTAAATACCATGGGGATTAGTCCTGTTTGGAGAGATGAAGGAGAAAATGTATAGTGGACTGTGCTGTTGAAATGCAAGATAACCCCAAATCAGAAATTTTTGAGAGATGTTGGTGGGTGCGGTTTTGGGGAGAATGTGAAATAGATAACACTGAAACCACCAGGGCTTTCAGCATTACCCTGGAGCTGCTCTTATTTTGAAAGGAAAGGTGGATTGGAAAGCTGAGGGTGATGTCAGTGCCCAGCAGGAGAAGAGCCCTCGGCCGTCCTTATCTGCTGCTTGGAAGGGTCCCGGGGGGACAGCGGACTGCAGGGCTCATCCCAGTAGGAAGTGTCCTCGATGGTGCAGCTGTGGTGTGGCGTATGATGGGCAGGGCCATGGGGTCCTTTTTTCATTATAAAAGGAATTTTCTGGGGCTTGCTGGTCTTGCTAAAGTGAAGGAAGGATCTAGGGGGAGGTGGGTTTGGGGGATCCGCTGTGCTCTGTAGTGACTGTGGGTGTTTTTGATAAAGCCACAAGCTTCACTGCACCTTATTTGATACTTTGCTTTCTCAAAGCGTGTAAATGTTACTGCAGGAGTGCGAGAAGCTCAGTTTGAGCTCCTGCCTCCCTCCTGGCTACGCGGGGGAGGTGACGGGTCAGCGCTTGCTTGCTGGGCCTTTGGCGTGTGGTGACATGGTGTGTGACTTCCTAAAGGTCATTTTCCTAGGTTTTTGTTTGAGGTGCAAAACCAACGGGTTCTGCCCTTTGTAAGCCTGCAGTTGTATGTGGCATCCCTGGGCTGGCACAAACCTCTCCAGAGCCCTTGCCCTGAGTGGGGCTTTTATCCTGGGGCCCCTCTGAAGATGCTGTTAGGGTGCTGGCCAGCCCCCCTTGCAGCACAGGGGACCCAAGCTGGGGTGTCCATATGTGTCCCTCAGCCCTTGTGGCAGGGAAGAGGCTGCTTCCAGGGGATGTGGGTTCAAATAGGACCATGTTCTTTTTCCTGTGGGTTGTGCCTCCGTCTCCCTGCTCGGTGGGAGCTTGTGCTGTTTCCTGCTCTGATGAGCAGGTGCGTGCCCATGTGATGGTTGGGCTGCGTGTGAGACAGCTCCTGTGAAACTGTTCCCTCCCTGTGCCTTTCTAATCTGAAAGGTAAAGGTTGAGAACTATTTCTGTATGGAGGATGCCACTGCACACGTGATGGAAGAAAACAAATACAGGCAAAGCACCTACTGCACTGCTGTGGGTTGGGCTGTGGTAGAAGCAGTTCAACCAGTGTTTGTGTGTGTCTGGAGAATTTTATGGCAAAATAATTGATTGTTTTTGTTGAATGCTCTTGCCATACAAATAATCAAAGGAGCCTCTTGAAACCTGGTGCTGTGTTAGCTGCCTCCCTTGCTTTGGAGAGACGGGACCAAAGTGTGCTGAGACTTTACCTGTGCTCATACACTGCCTAGAGGCTCCTGAGTGGGGCTTGGGGGGTTCCTTCACTGACAGGACGGGCTGGTGAGGGCCATGGGATACCTGTGACACAAGAGTGCGTACTCTTGATTGATGGTGTCTCCCCACAGCAGCAGGTTGGGAGCAAGGATTTTGGGTGGAAAGTGGAGAAGATGGCTATGTGAATGCTAATGTTTATAAATTGCCTCTAAAAAAACCTGTACAAAGCAGTTGGAGTAGAAGAGGAAAGCAAACACTGCAGTGCACCAGGTAGTCAAGTGCAAACAGATATTTTTTCCCTTGCTACCTGGCAGGAAAAGGAAGGCATTTCAGTGCCTGCCTCTGTGCCCTCTGCGTCAGCGGGGCTGGCAGAGGCTGCGGGCTGTGGCTCGGAGCCGTGGGTGCCTTCTGACACGGCTGCTCCGGCTGAGCCGCCCGGCAGCGGGGCCAGGCAGGGCTGGGATGCACAGGGGGGAGCTGCAGGGAGCCAGCAGGCGATGCACAGAGCACAGGTAAATAAAAATAAAAATAAACCTGCTGGAACGGCCGCAGGTCACAGCAGGAAAGCCCAGAGCTGCTGTAGCTGGAAACGAGTGCGGGCCGAGCCCAGGGCTCATGGTGGTTTCTGCACAGGGCTGCAGCAGCCTGAGCTGAGGGAGAACACTTTGGATATTGTGCTCCTGTCAGCAAATGCGGGGTTCCCTTGGAGTTGGGGACCCTGGAGGGGCACAGGGTGGCCCCCACTCCCACAGGAGTGTGAAATGCTTCCACACATGCAGCTCACTTTTATTCTGCAGTCATTTTTTTTCCCCCTCAGTGTTTTTCCAACTCATGTCTTGCTGCCAGAGTCCATATTAATAATGCATGACTTTTTTTTATGGTGCTTCCTTCCCGGCGTCCCTTTCAGCTGCTGAGTCAGAGAAGATTGTTATAGCAGCAACCTCTGAAGCGCTGAAATGCCCCTGCAGTGCTCAACTGCTGTCATTTATCATCCCAGCTCCTCTGCGGGCAGCCTGTTCCTTGCCCGTCTTGGGGGGAGGATCCCCATGCCAAAAACCTGATTCCTGTTACACCAGCTGGTGACTGGCGAGCTGAGCTCTGCTCAGCCTTCCTGGCTAGTGTTTGGTGAAAGCAGATATTGCCTCTGTTGGCTGGTTTGGTTTTTTTTTTTGTTTGAAATCCTGTGAAGGTTTTTCTGATCTGCCTGAAACTGTATTTTGGGATTGTGCCTAAGACTTTTTTTTTTCCCCCTCCTTACTAATTTTTAAATAAATTTTTTCCCTCCTCCCTGCACTCCCCTCAAGATCTTTACCTGGGCTTTTTAGGGTGATTGGGATGATAGAAGCCATATAATGTGTTAATGGGGTTAAATTAACTTCAAATCCTCCCAGTAGCTGTTGAAACGTGCCTGGCTGCTGCAGGAAGTGTTGGAGTTGCTAATGCAGCATGGAACAGAGATCTGCAGGGCTCCTGCCTGCAGGTTGGGATCAGTCCCCAGTGGGTCATCTCCATGCAGAGCCAGTCCCCACCTGCTGGGTCCAAAACCTGGAGGGAAATAGGGAGCAGTAGCACTCTTCAGGGAATTTGTCTTCTCATGACTTAAATAATACCTCCACTGTAATCTCAGGAGCAGATCCTCTCCTCTCTTCTATCCCAGCTGACTTTAGGTAGGAGTGGCTGCTGGGGCACTTGCTGGTAGGGCGTGGGGACACACAGCCTCAGTGCTGGGAAACAGCATCCTCATAGTCTTCCCCTGCTCAATGCCTTGCCTCGGCGGGCTTTGAAAGACTCACCTGTAAATATTATCCCAGAGCCAAGCAGGAGAGGAACGGGGCTCACCTGGGGAAGGAGAGTTTCCTTTTCCAGACTTCCCAAGCTGCCTTGTTCCCCGTGTCCCGCTGTTGGGGATGGCACAAGCAGATGTGCACCCACACTGGTGTTTGCTCTGGGGAGCGCAGAGGAGCGGAGAGGGGCCTGAGAGCAGGAGGGAGGTGGTACTGCTCTTCCCTGCTTCCTCAGCTGGAGGAGCTGGCCAGAGCAGCCAGATGTGTGTGTGTGTGGGGCTGATGTCCTGGCTGCATCTCGTCCTGGCTGCACACCTGCATCTCACCCGGGCCAGGCTCCTGTCTGGCAGGGGAATAGTTGCCCTTGTGGCATGCTTCCCCCTCAGCACCATCCTGTTCTGCTGAGGCTCTACAGTGCTGGGCTACCAATTCATTCTTCCCGAGGAAGGGAAAACCGCTGTGGTGTGAAATTCCCCCAAAGCTGCAGTGCATCCTCCTTCCATGCTGCAGCCTGGCTCCCTTGCTCAGAGTCAGTGATTTCTCTTTTCTTGGATTTTTTTTTAAGGATTTTGCTGGCTGTTGGGAGCCCAGTGCCCTGGGGGCACCCTCCCTGTACCTGCCAGGTAGGAGGGGGCAAGCACCTTCTGTGGGTGCTTTTTGCATCCTACAGGGGAAGCTTTGCAGAAGGATCCCGTGAACTTCTGCATCTTGAGTCCACAGGGCCTTGCTAGAGTGGCCTTGCTGTGGTCACCGGCTGCCCCAGTGCTGCTGCCTGCCCAGGACATGCCCCAAGGGACAGACACCTTCCCACTGCCACAGCCCCGCTTGCCCTGCGGTGACACACAATGCCACCCACAACTGGTGAGACGAGCAACTTGCTTCTCGGCTAACAAGATTTAGGTGGATTATGCTATGTATTTAATCAAGGGCTAAGCTGATTGCCTTATTTGGAATGGATCAAAGCCCTTGGAAATGCCAGCCTGGAGACCAGCTATTGAGTGGGAATATTCCTCAGCCGTGTGCCTGTGTGGCAAGCCTTGCTTTCGAAGAAGCCGGAGTTTCAGCAGACAGGTTTGACAGCAGCAGTGTCCAAATGCAAAACCAGACTGGAGAAGTCTGAGGTGATGGGGAGGTAGGAGTGTGAGAATGTTGCTAGTCGTTGACCATTGTGGAGGATTTTGGGGAAAAGGCTTCCTCTTCTAGCTTTCAGCTTGAAACCATGTCTCCAGATACATAAAGCTTCATGCTGACAGCTAAGTGAGATGCTCTGGGATTTGGCAGTCAGGCTTCCACCTTCTAGAAAAGGAGCTGTGACTCTTGTGAGCTTGTGTGGCTCTGCAGCAGAGACCAGACTCTCTATTGCTCACACAGGGAGCCCCACATGTCCCTGCAGTGGCTGTCAGCAGCGTCAGAGCTCACAAGGGTCTCTTCTGCCCTTGTCCTGGTCCCCACTGCAGCGTTGCTCTGGGGCCTGCGGGACTTTGGCAGCAGAGGAGGTGGTGCTGGTTGCAGAGGAGCAAAGCAGAGGGTGCTCCTTGCTGCTGCCAGCCCAGAGGCGCTCGCTCCTTGCTGTGGCCGTGGCTGTGCAGAGGGAGCCAACAGTTCAGAACTGTCCCTATAGGCAGGTATTGAGGCAAGTTTAAAATTAGTTTCCAGTTAAGAGCTGTTGTGCTTGTCAGGGTCTGCCTGGAGTGGCAGGGCAAGCGCATTGTCCAAGGTGTGTGGTGTCTCTCTCTTGTAGGGTTGGGGTTTTTGCCACAAGAGGTGTTGGTGCACTGGGGTGCCCTGTCTCCATGTCTGTGAGCTGTGAGCGTGCTCTTCACCTCTTCACCTGCGTGCGGTGACATGGTCCAGTTGAGCAAGCTGTTGAAAATACACTGGTTATTCAAATCACTTTTTCTTTTTCTTAAAAGGAGAAGTTTATTTCAGGAACCAATTTCTGTCTTGCTGCCGTTTGATGCAAGGAGGGTAAACATAGGCCACAGCTCTCCCGCTCTGTGCATGTGACTGTGGGCACTGCCTGTAGAACTGAAAATACCCCAACCAGAAGGCTTGGCTGGAGGAGATGGGTACGGGCAGCTTCTGCTTTGAGGTGAATCAGACTGTTCTCAGGCAGCAGCAGGTGCTCCCCACAGCCTCACTGCTCCTTCCCTTTGCATAAAGCAGACCTGGGACTTTGCAAACATCTCTTCCCCTCTGCCTCTCAGACCTCCTTGTTGTTGCCTCATTGCCTGCTGCAGCAGGAACAACCCTGGAGCAAATGCAGGCTATGCTCTGTCACATCCTGCCTGTGCTGTGGGCCCCTTCTGGCTGCCCCATCTCTCCTGGATGTAGCCTGAGCCTGGTGTGGGGTTGGCAGAGCATCTTGTGTGACAGCCAGGTGTAAAATGTTCCATGTTTAATTTATTGCTAATCAAACCTGCAAATTAGGTGCTGCCTCAGTTCTCCTCCTGCCCAGACCCATTATGCATCTTCCTGCTCTAGCTCGTATGTGGAGTTATAGGCAGGGATTGGTCAAGCATCCCTTTGTGTTTCAGAGGCCTGGGCAGGTTTGTCAGTGTGCAATCACCCCATCAGCCTGACTTTCTGGTGTCTTGGGCTGTACCAAATGGTCTGACAGTTTTTAGGCCGCAGCAGCAGGGTCTCTGCTGGTACCTGGCCCTGTGAGGCAGCTCCAGGGTTGGTTGTTCTGTGCATCGGGTTGGGAAGGGCCGTAGGGCAAGAGCAGATGGAGGGAGCTGTGGCAGGAAGGGGGGCGGGGGCTGCCCAGCTTCAGGGTGTTCTAGGTTAACCCTGCTTTCACCTAATCAAAAAAGAAAAAACTGTCAACAGGGTAATTGTCTGGTTTGCTGCTGCGCTGCAGAGCCGGTGGCAGAGTAGGGCTCACGGCCGGTGCTGACACTGACCCTTTTCCCCACACTGCCCTCCCCCAGCTGCCTCCCCTTTGCACGTGGGGTGTCCACCCCTGGCAGGGGAGGGGTCACAAATCCCCAAACATCACGGGATGCTGCCAGAGAGGGACACAGCATTTATGGGGCTGCCAAGGGCTCGGCCACATGGGGGAAGGGGGGAGTGGGAGAGGATGGCCTCTGGCTGTAATACCTTGGGGAAGCAAACACAACCTGCACAAATTGGGTAACTTGAGTACATAAATTGGTGCAATCTAAAATCTCATTATCTGGTGTGGAGGGAATGGCTGGTGCCTTGGCAGGGAGGAGGAGGAGGGTGGACTTGTGCCATGCCCAGTGAGTTGGAGGTGCTGATGTGGGCAGGATCTGTGGGACACCAGCCCCAAGCAGCTCCTTCCCGAGGCCCGTTGGGGCTGCCCTGGCCCAGAGGAGTCCTGCCCTCACTGCCTGCTCAGCTCTTCTGGCTGTTCCGCCTGGGAGCACGCGCCTCCCGTTCCCAATGAGTTTAGCTTTTCCAAGGTAGCCGTATATCTGACTCATGTTCGCAGAGCTCGACGTCTTGCTGCAGACAGGCTGGAATTGATTAGTTTATTATTTTTTCCCCCTCTGCCCTGTTGCACATATCGATGAGCAAGTGGTCAGATCCCTCGGCAGACACTCGCTCTCTTAAGGAAACTTCAGGTGCTGCTGTGTGTCAGGAACTTAAAGGTGTTGCAGTGGGGGAGAGGGAAGGGGGAGAAGGGTGTTTGCTGTTCCCTGGTGTGCCCCTGTGTGTGCTCATCCCTCCCCAAGCAATTGCAGAGCCAGATGAGTGCTGGTGGCCCGGGGCAGGAGGAGGCAGCGATGGCTGCTCCTGCCCACAGAGGGACAGGCAGGATACTTTGTGCCCAGAACCCCATCTCCACAGCCTGATCACAGACAGCCTCTGCTGAACTTGCCTCAGGTTCTTCCCTGTTTGTATAAACCCAACAGAGCCTGGTGGGGTGGGAGTCAGGGGCCATGAGCTTCCCGTCCCTCTCAGGCGGTGATGTCCTGTGAACCCTGGTTGCAGCTTGGGGCTGTGGAAGTGCTGATCCCTTGCTGAGCTCGCTGGCTCAATAGCCTTGTGGCTGCTTATCTGGGATTAATGTGTAACTTAATGGCAGTGCTTAGGCACAGCTCTGAGTGTGGTGCTGTGGTACAGGGTGGTGCGAATCTGCTCTCTGAAGCCAGGGCATTTTGTTCCCCCTTCCCATGATAAGGTTTAGGGTTTTCCCGTGCCTGGCGCCAGCATGGCGACACTGTTGGTAAATGTTGGCCACGTCTGGGAAGGAGGGTCAAGTCAGCAGAGGCAGGACAGAAGGGCAGTGCTGGGGGCAAGCCACGAGCACAGCCCTGTCCCTGCACAGAGTCTGCATGTGCCAAGCCCCGGGGTCTGGTCCTGAAGGGCACGGATGGCACAGGTCTGTGGGGTGATGGAAGGAAGGTTTTTTCTTTTTCCCTGTTCATGGCATCCCAAACAGACTCATGCCATTGCTTTTCTGCTGGCACGTAGGTAGGCATCACACAGGCTGGGATTTGATGGACAGTCTCTTAAGTGTTAAATAAGTTCATAGATAGAGGGATGATTTTTTTTTTCCAGTGAAGTCATTCCTTATACTGATAACACTGATAATCAGTTAATTTATTTACAGCAGCTGTATTATCAGTTTGCTTGTCAGGCAGAAGAAAATCGTATAAAAATGTTATGTGTTCCAAGGTTGCATAGCTCACAACAAAGCTAATAAATGTCTTAGGATGTCATAGTTCTTACAAAATCCCTTAGGTAATGGTCTGGGTGTTGGAAGTTCAAAGTTGCACCCTCTCTCTGATAGCTTTTTTGCTTCTAATAAAACACAGCAGCTGGAGAGGCCATTCAGAGTGTTGCCTTTAATTATTGCGGACAAGAACAACTCTGTAATCTGACTGTGGAGGCCAAGCTGCTGTGGGTCTTAAATGGCACTGCATGGTGAGAGTACCCTTGGCAGGGAGCTCTGAGCTGCTGCCTTTGAAAATCTCGGACAACAATCATCCCACGTGATCGAGAATTCCAGCTTCGAGAAATTTTTAGGAGTTGACAGGGCTGGCAAACCAGGCAGATGCGTAGTGTGGAGGTGGGGCTGGGGCTGTGCTCCTTCTCTGGCTGCTGGGATGGCTGCTTTCCCAGGACCTGGCAATGTACAGAAAAGAAACCACAACAGGGATGGTCTTGGGGCATTGCTACAGAGGGCTCTCTCCTTGGTCTCCATGGTGCAAATCATGCTTGCAGCAAAGCAGCCTTTGTACTGTCAGGGCTGAGGCAGCTCAGGATGCTTTATTCCCACTAGCAGGTACTGGTCATGACATTGCAGAGTGGAGCCTCTTTTAGCCCCAGCGAGAGTGGAAGCAGCAGGATCAGGTCAGACGAGAGGCTGCAGCTCGTGGAGGTGGCCGTGTCCTGCCGAGCAGGGCAGTCCTGGCACTGCCTGGGTGTGCCCAGGGTGAGCCCGGGCGGAGCATCGCACTCTGCCCCTGCCCTGCCCCTCCCTGGTGGCTGCTGGGGTGTCCCCACCGCTGGTTCCTGCCCTGCTGAGGTCGGGGGCAGGGACAGGCACGGCACACGCCAGCCCTCCCCGGGGGTGAGAATCCCTGCCTTGCGTTCCGCCGTTCATTCTGTGGCAAGGAGTGGGTCCCACGGGACGCGTGCATCGTGGGCGAGCTAGGCTGGGAGCAGGGCATTCCCCGTGCTATTTTTTTGTTGGAGACGAGATGTAAATAGGACATGCTGGACCATGCTTCAGCCATAAATGGCAGTGCAAGATGTGCTGCGGGTCTCGCTGGATGGAGTGAGGAGCGGCGCTGTCCTGGATGCTGCAAGCACAGCTCCTGCCCTGCATGCCAGCTGGCCGGGAGGGCTCCTCACGCCTCAGCACCGGGATGGTCCAGCCTGGTGTGAGAGGCAAACCACTGACCTGGAACAGCCTCTCGGAACCCCCCTTGGAGCAGCTCCCTTGCAGCAGACATGAGGCTGTACATGTGATAACCCTTTTTGTTCAGCCATGCTGAACTTGTAAAACATGCTTGAAAAATCAGGTCTTTGGTTTTTTTGGGGGGGAATAGCCTAAAGAACAGAACTTTTTCTCTTTTTCGCCATCAAATCAGGGTGTTACAGACAGTGCAGTTTGCAGTGTGTGAACTGAGCCAATAAATCCATTACTCTTAAGTTGTTTTTTGACAATTTCATACTCTCCAATGGGTATAATCTCCTAATTTGGAAGACTAACAAATCAATGATTTCAATATCTATTTAGCTGGTATGTGATGTATATGGAAATTTTAAATTCAAATCCCACCTGTCTCCTGTTCTCTGCTGTGGTCTGACTGTATTCTAGATTGCTTCACCTGGTGAAGGACAGCACTGCTGAAACTCCCTATTGACTGCATTTCCTAGGCAGCACCACTCCATGTGTCCCCATTTTCCTGCATGTCCTATGACTGCCTGTTGGAGCAGGAGGCCCAGGTTGGTGGCAGGGCCGGCCTGCAGTGGAGGATTTCCTTTGTCTCCTGCAGCTGTGCCAGTTCCCATTGCCTGGGGGATGAGGAGTTGTCCCAAGCAGCCCATGTCCTAACCTGCCCTCCTGCTTCAAGGACAGCGCTGGGGACGATCTGCCTGTTTTTCCTCTCCCTTGCTTGCCCAAGCGTTCATTTAATTTTTATTTATTATTTTTCTTAACAAAAGCTCTCCCTCTGTTTGTTCATCCTGATCCTACATGAGCACTGGACTCGGGCACTGGGATTCCTGACGCTTTAAGAGGGTGTCTAGGATGCAGGAATTCCCACTCCTTTGTCTCCTAATGAACCGGAGGAACAAACGCTGAGCTCTAAGTGTTTGGAAGTGTAAATGTTTGCTGTGGTAGCAGCAGCTGGTGCTGCCAGCCCGGAGGTCGGGTCGGTGTCCATGTCAGCGCCTGCTGAAGAGTCTTTGATTGCTCATTTCGTGTGCGGGTGAGAGCTGTGTGTTTGTGCTCTGCCTGCACGGGAATCTGCTGCCGGCGGATGCTCTGCTCCTCCTGGGGAGCGTTTGTGCTGACCCTGCTGAAGGGAGCAGGATGGAGAGAGCAGACTGGCTGGAGATGGGGATGGAGGGATGGAAGATAAACAGGACATGCAGTCACGTGCAATCGCATCTCCTGAATGGCAGTTAAAGTAGAAGAGTCTGAATCTCTCGAGGAAGGGTAATATTTAACTTGGGCAAGTGCTTGTTATGCTCTGTGCTCCAGCCTGCATGTCACTGTGCCCTTCCTCACAGAGAGGAACTGCAGCAGAGCCCTGGACTGCTTCTGGGATTTGCAAAGCCCAGTGTGATTTTTACAGCCGTCCTTGCCATTACTGCCCTGGTGCACAGGTAAACTGTGTCCTCCTGGTTTTCCCACCTGCGTGGAGCTGGGTGCTGCACATGCTGGTGCTGCGCCTGGGTGATTGACCTGGGGCTCAATCCCACCACCAGCCTTGCCTGCTGTTGGGGTGCAGAGCTCCTTCCATGGGTGCTTTGGTGCTGTAGGTGTTTCATGAGTTCCCTTGGCCTTCTGAGCTTTCCCATGCATGCAGAGCATGTTGTGCTCCTCTTGCTGGGTATCCTAAAACCAGTGCAGTTTTCAGAGCAAGTGACACAAACACCTTAGTGCAGGCAGCTGTGGGATTGCAAATGGAAGTTGCCGCCTTAAATGTGTACATGAAAAATTTAGGGTCTCTTAGAATAATATGGATTTTCCTCCCCTTGCTAAGGCTTCCCCAGGGTCATTTTTCTGTAAGACAGTTCAGATACAAATTTCCCATATTCAGGTTTTGACTGAGTGTCACTTGAGCCTCCCATCTTCCTGCTTGCTGTATGCACGTGCAAGCTGCCAACTTGCCAATTTTGGGGACAAGTGGTTTGTAATTACCAGCTCAGTGCTGCTGCTGCACTGTTAATTCTTAGACCATTTAATGTATCAAATTATTCCTTCCTGTGCTATTTAGAGGCAAAGGGCTAAGTAACAGTGATGGCATTAATATTAAATTCTCTAAAACTAATAGGAACCTCTTATTTAATTGTTCTGGCACTCAGCATGTCTGGGGAATACAGTGCCACTGGAAAGCTAATAGAGACAGAGGTCTCATGGTGTATTAACGCTGGGATGCTGCTACTTTTCCTAGTTGGGTTATTTATGAGTTAAGACTATCGTAACTGTCTATCAGTGCCTTAGAGGCTTAGTTTGATTAAACCCCTTTTTATTGCTAATGCTAATGGAGCTGGATTGATGCTGGGGATCTGCTGGGAGAGCTTAGCAAAAGGCTTAACGTAGACATGACTCTGCTGGTTCCGTTGTCTCTGGGCCCCGCGGGAGGTGTCTGCAGCAGGCAGGACCTCCCAGCCCTGGCAGGGTGACCTGAGCACCCACCCTGCTGCCTGCAGGACACTCACCCCTTCCAAGTTGCTGCTGCATCTCCCACGTGAGGTGTCCCACAAGCTCTGCTGGGTACCTTGTGCCCAATCCAAACATCTGGTGGAGTGTTCAGCAGCAGTTTCTCTGGTGGTGCATTGGTTTGTGACTGTGCTGCTTGAAACGGGAGCTCTGGGGGCTGACAGGGATTGCCCTTGCTGGTATGGGGCTCCAGGTGCTGGCAGGAGAAGGCTGCACACAGCAGTGAGACCATGATGAGCTCAAACAGATCCTCTGTGCTTCTGCAGCACGTGTGGACTAATGAATGGGAAAAATGCTGAATGTGACAGAAAGCCCTAAATCTCAAAGCAGAGGAAGACTGGCTCCTTCCTCAGGAAAGCCTGGCTGCCGTGCTGGGCGCTGATACTGCTGCAGGCGTGCAGGGCTGCTGTGAGCCACTTGGCCCCTCTTCCTGAGTAACTGTCTCTCCCAGCTTGGGGTACCCTGCTGTCCCCCGTGCAGCAGGATGCTGCAGGAAGGTCCTTTCCACAGGCGGTGGAAATGTCAGGGTCAGGAGCGAGACGTGTCAGGTCTGTTCCCTCTCCTATGTTGGTGGCTGGCATAGATCACAGTCAGTCTTCTTCCAAATCAGCTCCCAAGCTGCAAATTAGCCTGTTGCCTCTTCTAGTATGTATCATCACGATGAAACTAATTTTCCATGAGAGAGTCAGCTGTTTCTTGATTAGAAGTGCTCCGAAAATACTAACAGAGAAATGATTACAGGAAGACTTCAGTGCTCATTTATTTAATTGGACTTTACTTCCCTGGCTGCAGTTGTTGCATCCACTCCTGGCTTGAGTGAGCACTTGCTCTCCCAGTTTGCTTGTGAGCAGAGAGGTTAGGGTGCAATATCCCAAGGGGTGCCATGCCCTGGGGTGCAGCCTTGTGGCTCTGTTCCAGCTGGTGACAAGCTGTCATGTTTTCCGTGTGTTTAAATCATGGCAGGGTTGACTTGTCCTTTAATGAACCAACAAGAATAATCTTCAGGCAGTTATTTGGGCAAATGGATTCTTAAATTTTGCTTGTTTTCTGGGTGGGGAGTGAGGGTTTGCTGGAAATGAAAGGAAAAAGGGCCAACTCCCCTCTCCCATCACTGTCCTGTCCCTGTCCAGCTGCCCAGTGGCAGTAGCTGGGCTGTTACTGCTCTGTGCGTGTGCTCTGAAGTGCCGCATGCTCAAAGGGAAGAAAGGCAGAAGGCCAATGTAATTTTCGAGATCATCCTGTGTGATCAGATTAGCAATATATCACAACAGGGAGAATTGCTTTCTGGCTGAACCACGGTTCAGGCCAAGCCCACCACGAGCCTGTGTCTGCAGCAGTAAATGCTCAGGGGTGATCAGCATCTCTAGCACTCTGGCTCTGGGAAAGGCCTCTCGGGTACAGGAGCCCTGGGCTCTGTAGGATCAGCCAGGTCAGGCTTAACAAATTTAAAACGTGGCTAATTTGCTCATCAAAAGGGCAGTAAATGGAGGAGGAGTGAGGTTTGAGCTCTGTACAGCGATTCCCAAATGTTGGTGCAGCCCCAGCCCCGGCCACAGCAGCGCCTGGAGCTGATCTAAGCACCGTGTGCACACAGGGAGTGAAGTGTTTGCAATAATGTGTTTTAAATCCGATTTTCTGACCTGAACGAATTGTGTGTTCTGGATAGACACGGTGTTTGTGAAGCTTATCTCATGCAGGTGGTTTGTTTTGGGGATAGGAGGAGGGGCTCTGTTCCCTGGTCATGGGAGGTTCTTGATCTTGGGTGTTTGGCATGTTGATGGCACAGCTCATCCTTGGCCAGGTATCTCCTTAATCATCTGCTTAAAGGGGTTAATACGTGAAAAGGCAGCTGCTGCCTGACACAAAGCTGGTGTTGTTCCTGCCCGTGCTCCCCTGGGATGGTGGCTGCTGTGACAGTCTGCTCAGGATTCCTGCT
>NW_008236180.1:10287843-10290623 GCF_000691975.1 Corvus brachyrhynchos
ATGTGGCTGTGGCGAGGCCCTGCTCCGTCTGCCGCCGTGGAGGGGAACAAACGGCGCTTTCACTGTGCCCGACAAACCTCCCTCTTCCTCAAATTAACCAGGGATTGGATGCTGATTTGTCTCTCCTGTTCTTTCATGCTTCACCAAACCTGGATCTGCCTTACCCAGCAAGTCGAAGCGTAATGAAGTAGAAAGTGAAATTACTTGATCAGCAGCAGCGAGTTGTTTTTCACCACCGACCCAGCTCTGTGTGGGCTGGAAGGTGCAGGCTCGCTGCCCCTTCCTTAGCAGCAGCCTGGGCCCAATAACCAGCTCGGCTGAGTGGCTTCAGCCCCCCATTGCTCTGTGCAGGAGAGAAGCTCTGCCTAGCTCTTGAGTACCCTTTGTGTTTTTGGGCAGGGCACTGGGCAGCCCCACAGCTAGTGACTGTGGTGTGGCTGTGGTGCTGCTCTCCTGCACAGTCCGTGCCCTGCCATGCTGGCTTGGCTCTGGAGGATGCTGTTCCCCTGGCTGGATGCGCTGCTTGGTGCTGCCTCCTGGTAGAGCCCTGTGCCAGCAGCGGGGTGGATGCTGTCACTGGGGCAGGACGTGGCCTTGGGAGCCGCGTGCCCCAAGCACCAGCCCTTAACGTGTCACCTTTGCACCCGAGGCGAGGCTGGCACTGGGCTGGAAAGCTGAAGGAAAAGCTTGTGGAAGACCTGCACGGGCAGGTGGGGCTGGGGCTGCCCTGTGCATCCTGCCCTACACCACAAGGCTCCGCCAGCCCGCTTGCATCGCTCACTGTGCACTGCTAACCCCGAATCACCCATTTCTAACAACTCCTGCAGGAGCTCCCGTTTTCATAAATCCTGGTGGGCAGCTGCCTGGCAAAGCTGGTGCTGTGCTGGGGAGGGATGCTGGGGCTGGACTGCTGGTGCTGGGAGGTGATGCCATTTCATGCTGAACTCGGAGCTGACGATTGTGAACTTGTGAAGGTTTTGGGGCTTGGGGGTGAGGCTTTGCATGGGGAATTTTGCATGCTACTTTTGTTTCTGGCCTTTGGTGCTGTATCAAAATGCCAGCTTTTCCTTGAGCCTTATCCCTGGGCATATGTTAGAGCAAATTCCTTGTCTTTCTGAGGAGGAGCAGCACTTGATACCTCTCATGGTCATTGCAACAGGGGTGCCTTGCCGAGAAGCTGCACCAAAGCTCATGTTTAGGCTGTAGCTGTCACCAGCTGACCTGGCAGTCACTCTGGTTCCAGAGCTGGCCCCGGAACAGGCGGGTGAGCCAAGAGGGTTGGGGTGCAGCTTTGGCTGAGCCAGCTCCTGCTCATTGCTGCTGTAACCACTGGCTTAAGGTGCCATCACTGGCCCCACCGCAAAGGGTACGAGTATGGGAAGGGAGAGGCTGGAAATGGACGTTTAAAATTGCATTTCAAGACATTTAGTTGCCAAGCACTTAATGCAGTTGACCCCCTTCTTGCTGAAAATCCAGTGATTCCCCATGGCTCAGAGACAGGCTGGGCATGGGCAGTGGCTGGGCATGGGCAGCAGCCGGGCATGGCGTTGGGCTCCGGGCATGACAAGGGGCTCCATCCCCCTTTCAAACATTTACTTTACTGTGTGAAAACAAAATACAGTTGGGATTGGGAAATGTATCTGGGCAGCCTTTCTGGAGCTGCCTCAGTGTGTGGGTGCAGAAGGGGGGTAGGGGAGTGCAGGGTGTGTGTACCCCGGGCTGGGGACCCCCGCTCTCTGGTACCGGTGCCGTATCCAGCCTGTGCTCCCGGTGACTCCAGCTGTGACTGTGCCTTCCTGGCACTGGTAGCTGCTGGTTTCAGGCTGCAATATGCCTGCTGTAGAAATGACCTGTCTGGTATGGATGTTTCCTGGTGACATTGCATCAGCTACTGCCCTCCGCTGCTGTTTCCTTGGCCCGGTGCCCTCTTCATCCCTCCCGGAGTGTCTTTTGACCTGTTTTTTTTAATTACTAGTGCAAAATAGGCCTTCTAGGTTGCCCCTTCTTGGTATCTTCGAGTCAAGATTTTATTTTTCACTTCATTCTTAAGCCTAAAACTACACCGAGAGGGCTGTGGCTGGCACAGCGATGCTGGTGAGGGGTGCTGTGCTGTGCCCAGTGGCTGTCCTGCTGCCCCTGTGCATGGCTGTCCTGCTGTCCTGTGGGAGCTGCTGCTGACACAGGGCTGTGCTTGCTGCTGTTTACTTTGGGGCCTGGTCCTGCCAGCTGGGTGTCAGCTTAAACTGAAATCTAATCAGGCTCAGCCTGAGATGTGCCAGGGCATGGGGTCAGCAGGAGAGGAGAGGGGGAAGAAACATGGCTGGGGGACTGCCCCAGGGACCCAGGGCTTGTGCTGCTGCCCGCCCCGGGGTGTGACATGCCGGGGGCTCAGAGTCTGGTGTGGGGATGCTTTTTGTGGTGCCTGTTGGGGTACCTCTGCCAGGCAAGTGTCAGCCCTCGGTGCTGCAGTCTGGAACGACTGCCCTTCTCCAGGCACACAGTTTGGTTTCCTGTTATAATGATATTTCCTAATTAAACCTCCCTAATTAAGCAGCAAGAGGTGCTGTTGTTTAAGCTGCAGTGCTGTCTTACAACCTGATAGTCAGGTTTGGCTGGGTACGTGCCCCTTGTCAACCAGTGGGGTTTCCAAACGTGCCTTACGCCTCCACTGCCCAACTCCCTGCCCTTCCCAGCTCCACCGGGCAACCACGGCTCGTGCAACCCAGGGATCCGCCTGGCGGGAGGGAGCTGAAATCAAGCAGGAGGCTGGGAATGCTTCC
>NW_008236180.1:10290679-10296537 GCF_000691975.1 Corvus brachyrhynchos
TGCAGTGAACACCTACCTCTTCATGATGCAAGCCCAAGGCATCATGATCCGTGAGAACATGCGAACGATAGGAGCTCAGGTGTACGAGCAGGTGGTCCGCAGTGCCTATGCCAAGAGGAACAGCAGTGTGAATGACTCAGGTATTTCTTGAATAATTGCAATTTTGATTAAAGATTCCATTTCCATTCAAAAGTAAGTTGAAGGAATTAATTTATACTAGTAAATGCAGGGTGGAAGCTTTGATTAATTGTCTGCCGCTTTTATTTTTATATATAAAAATAAATGTGTAATAAAATACCCTATATATATAAATACTGTCAATATATAAAAACTATATTTATTTATATATGTAAAAAGTTCAAATGCTTCTAACTTGTATAAGGGGTGAAAATCTTGAAAGGTCTGAAATGATGGGATTTGAGCTGAAAACCTCTTTGCTTTCCAGGAATTCAACTTGTAGCTTCAACCAGTCTGAGGGTAAACACTTTCAAATTCAGTGCAAGGATCAGGTTTCATGTTTAAAAAATACCTTCCCAGGCATGCACCTGCGCAGAGCCCTGGCTCTGTGCACGTGGAGGAGCCTGTGCTCGTAAGCTTCACTCTTCCCATGCAAGTATGAACCGAGATGACTTGGCTGGAGATCTGCCACAAATAATATATTGAACTTGGGGCAGGATGCAGGGAGTGGAGCGCAGGCTCCCCCGTCCCAGCCTCTTTCTTCATCGTCCACATGTCCATGAACATGTGGGGTTACAAGTCGTGGTGTAAATATCCTATAGTGAAGCCGAACTGCCCATGGCTGTGTGTGAGCTGGGCTGAGGCGTTGCTGCTGGGCTGGTGACACCCTGCCTGTCCCTTCCCTGCTGGCACTTCCCCTCAGCCTCACGCTGATGCTGGTGGCATCAGGCTGGCATGGGGTGTGGGGAGCTCAGCTCAGCTCCTCTCTCACCCACGTTCAGCAGCAGGGGCTGACAGAGTTTTACAAGGCAAGATTATTTTGTCATTAGCAGAAGTATGAGCCGTGTCCTTGCTGCCCAGCCTGCTGAGGTGCAGCCACCAATTCAGCTGTGCCCTGACTGGGGACGGGCACAGGAGGGGAATTACCGACTTAGGCAGGAGATGAACGCCCCGGGTCACCTCCTCTGCCGCACCAAGTCAGCCAGGGCAGCCACCTGGGCTATTTTTAAGACTGGAAACATCAAGTAAAGCAGAGGCAGGGTGAGGAAGTGGCTGATCCCCTGAGGGGAGGAGGGTTAGACATTCCATTGCTGCTGCTTGCAGTGGTGAGAGCCTTCATCCCGATGAGGCTCTGCCCTGGGGGGCTTCAAGTGATCCAAAAACGTGTGTACTCCTGCAGCAGGCAGGGAACTGGTGACCACACTAGCACCAGTGATACCAGTGCTGCTGCTGCAATATTGGGCTTTGTTTGAACCTCATACCAGTCCCAGCTGCACAGGCACGTGAGGACATCCATCCCTCCCCAAGAGCTCCAGCCGTGAGGACAGTTTTAGCACACACAAGCACTGGGCACCATCCTTGGGCAACCTTCCCTGGCAGGCAGGTCAGAGCAGATGCAGGATGGATGGTGGTGATATCTGGAAGGCACTTGGTGCTGTGACCTCAAGGACTGCATTAACACTGGCATCAGAACCTTCCCTCCCTGACTGATTTTGGGTGCCTGGGTGGGTGTCACTGCCTCGTGAGTGCATTGTCCCCACACCACTGTGGCAGTGAGGCTGTGTGACAGCTGGGAGAGGAAGCCTGCCTGGTACAGCTGCAAGGCGGGACCCAGCAAAAAAGGCAGTCTTTGCTGCAAAACAGGGCAGCTGAGCTTCACTGTGGGCTGTCACCTGGGCTGAGTACTGCCGTGTGCTCTGTCATGGGAGTTTACAGGGAAAACTGCTTATGAAAATTTGGAACAGTATCAAGCATCCAAAGTAACATCTAACCAACTTGAAAAGCCCTTAGGTTCTGTTTGCAGCCCATCTTGATTTTTGAGATAGTTTGGATACTGTTTACTTGAGTGAATAAACAATGTTACTGACATGATGTTACCTACTAGCATGACACAGCAAATGGCTTTCCCCAGTGGAAAACCTCAAAACATCTCCAGTTGTAACAGGCTGGAGGGTGCTGCCTGGCAGGTTAAAGGATGCGGGGGAACGGGGAGGCTGGAGAGAGGTGCTGGGCACTGCTGTGACTGCTGGGGCATGGGAGCTCCTCTGCTCCTGTACGATGTGAGGCACAGGGAAGTCTGCATGTAATGTGATAGTTTTTATTGACCCTTTGAGGAGGATTCCAGGCAGGATTGCCCTGTGTAGGATACTGCACTGACACTCCTAGCTGGCACTGAGACCTGCCTGGGGACTTCCCCTCTCCCCTGTTGGGAAAGGACCTGCTGGAGGAGCACATCCCCTCTTCAGGGACAAGGCAGTGGTAGCTTTTCCTTTCAAGAGCCATGTGCTCCTTTGTGATATCTAAGGGTGATGCTCAAAATTCCTCCTTTGGCCAGAAAATGCAAAGGTTTCTTTGATGTGGTGCTAAGGCAGCTAGGGCTTCTGCAGCCACCTGTCCCAGGATGGGGATGAGCACCCAGCTGCGTTGCAAGGCTAGAGCACATTCCAGCTGTGCTGTTGGGGACATCCTCAGCTGTGGTTGACTTTGGAGTCTGCTCACAGTGGCATGGGGAGGTGGCTGGAAATAACAGACCTGCAGCTCAGAGGAAAACTTCTTGTCTTTTTTTTTTTTTTTTTGACCCTAGATTATCCTCTTGATCTGAGCCACAATGACACCTTTCTGCAAGCCACAACGTTTCTTCCTGAAGACTTTACCTACTTCCCCAACAATACCTGTCCTGAGAGGCTCCCTTCTATGAGTGAGTAGCATCCAGACAGCCCTGTGCCCCTCTCCTGCTCCCCATGGCTTTGGAGGGCACACAGTGGCATTCCCAGTCTCACCACCATTGCACCTTTCCCTGCCAGGCACCTAGGGATGAATGGGAGTGCTGTTTAGATCCCAGCTCCCTCCTGAGAAATCATTGTTTACCCACCCTCAGGAATTAATCCCTGCTGTGTCGGAGGCATGTCTCCGTACTGAGGCAGGAGCCCATCGCTTGGCAAACACAAACAAAAGAGGGATTGTGCGCTGGGAGCCGGTGAAAAGACTCTGCCAGCCCTTTTCCAGGGGCAGTGGTGGCGGGGTGGCTCCCTTGTGCCTCGGCAGTGCTGCCAGTCCCAGCCCCAAGCTGTGCCGGTTACAGCTGTGTTGGGGCTGCTGTGGGAGATGGGCTGGACCCCACCAGGGGAGCTGCAGCTGGGAGAAATGCTTCTACCAAAGCTATCCTGAGGTGGAAAATCAGGTTTTTGAGGGCAAATGTTTCCAAAGGGTGGGGGGATGCTCTCTGCTGAGCAGGTTTAGTCTGCTGGAAACATGCAGGGAGGAGTAGAGAGGTACCCCAGCTGCATCTGGGCTCTCATGTATGTGGGGCTCTCACGGAGAGCTGCATCCAGTAGCAGCCACAAAGGCTGAGGAGATGGAGGTGTTACATCAGCAGCATTTCCTAATTGTTTTTGCTGGTGCTGGAGAAAAGAAGTTGAGTGCTGGGGATAGAGGACAGGGATGCAGCAAAGTGCTGCCCCAGGACCACAGCAGTTCCTCACCCCCCACTGCTTCTCCCACTCTGCAGAGGGCCCCATTGATGTAAATATGAGTGAGATCACCATGGAGGATATCCACCAGTTCTTCTCTAAAGATCCTTCCATCAAGCTGGGAGGGCACTGGAAGCCAAGTGACTGCCTGCCTCGCTGGAAGGTAACTGGGAGCTTGGCAGCCCCGTGTCCTGCTCCATGCAGGGGGACAGGGAGTCCTGGGTGGGCAGTGGGAAGATGTTAATGGAGCATCTCTGGTGTGCTGCATCTTCAGAGCAATGATGGGAGGAGCTCTGAAGTGTGGCAATGCAGCACCCAGGGAAGAAATAGTGAGCTCAAGGGCTGCTTTAGTGTCCCCAGTTCTGGGCAGAGGTGATGAGGGGGCACTGCAAGTCTCCCTACTGCTCAAGGTGACATTGAATTTTTCCAAAGCAACAATTCTGCAAAAAGTGAATAGGAAATCCGTGTTTTGGGAGTTGGAAGGGTTTCAGGCTGCTCAGCCCTACATGGAAGAGCTAAGACACCTTTTTTAGTGCTGCTCCTGTAACCCCACACCAGCCAGTCCTGCCCCCCAGCCTGGGGTCGGCAGCAGGTGTGGTGCAGTAAGAGCCGTGTCCTCTCTTCATCAGGTGGCGATCCTGATCCCATTCCGCAATCGATACGAGCATCTCCCCGTCCTCTTCAGACACCTCATTCCCATGCTGCAGCGGCAACGTTTACAGTTCGCCTTCTATGTTGTGGAGCAGGTGAGTGAGCACGGGGCGGGCGGCGCTGCCCTAAAAACGCTTCTCCCAGTGCTGCAAGTACAGCTCTGCCCTGTCCCAAGGAGTGTCCCTGCCAGATCACATCTCGTTGGTGTGGGAGGTGTAGGGGTCATGTTGCAATGTGTAAATTATTCCTGTTCTGTCTAAAAGTGGCACAGCTAAGAGATGTACCCAGAAATGACTGGCTTCGTCTGAAAAATGGAGAATCAGGGATTTGTGTTGTTGTTTTATTTTTTTAGTTCTGTTTTGTAGGATTTAGCTTTTTACAAAAAGCTTTGGACCAGATATTTGCAGTTTAGACAATGCTGCAGTTTTTTTGTATATCCCTGCAGTAGTTCCAGGCAGCATCCCCTAGGCACAGGAATGGCCTGACCAGAGTTAGGCATTTCATGTAGAGCACGACTGTCATTTGATGTGTGCATGGACCTCTCACTTAGACTGTTTTGTCTTCATCTACCCAGTAAATGTGCCTCCATATTTAGCTCTAGCTTAAAAAGATTGATCAAAATTGGGATTTTTTTCAAGTATCTGAGTAATAAGGCTTCAGCATCTTTATTTTTGCTCCTGTACTATAAATTGAATATTTCAATGTTGGTTGATTTCACTAGTGTGCTCCAATACATTGCTTCTTTCATGGTGCCAATATGGGACCTGGTTGCCCTCTGCAGTTTTCTGGACAGGGCTGAGAACACACACAGAGCATGAACTGTAGGGACTCCTCTTGAGAAGGAACTTTCTCCCTGCCAGGCTGGAAACCAACCTTTCAACCGTGCCATGCTCTTCAACGTTGGCTTTCGGGAAGCAATGAAGGACTTGGACTGGGACTGCCTCATCTTCCACGACGTGGACCACATACCAGAGAATGACCGTAACTATTATGGGTGTGGACAGATGCCAAGGCATTTTGCAGCCAAGCTGGATAAGTACATGTACCTGTAAGCACTGTTCTTCCTCCCTGCTACCGTAACTGCTAAGGAGCTGCTGTTAGACTTAATTTATTTATTTTTAAGGCAGAAAATGAGTCTGAGTTTTTTCTCAGGCTTTGTGCTAAGGGAGCATGAGAGGGACTAGCAGAGAGCATCCTCAGGGCTTGGGCTTTCCCATGGCAGGTGGGAGAGCCGGTGGGCTCTGCGCTGACCCTTCTCTCCCGCTCAGGCTCCCGTACAACGAGTTCTTTGGGGGGGTGAGTGGCCTGACTGTCGAGCAGTTCCAGAAGATCAACGGATTCCCTAACGCCTTCTGGGGCTGGGGTGGCGAGGACGACGACCTCTGGAACAGGTACAGGCTCCCTGGGCCCTGGTGGTGGCTCTGCAAGCTGAGCCTGGCACGTGCTCTGAGGGGACAATTGTCACCTTCGACGCCGGCGCTGGGCTCGCTGTGCCCCCCTGCCCTGAGCTGGGGACGAGCCAGCCCGGCTGTGGGGGCTCGGTGGGGACAGGGGCTGGGC
>NW_008236180.1:10296688-10304680 GCF_000691975.1 Corvus brachyrhynchos
TTCTGTGTGGGTGGGAAGACCGAGCCACAGCCAGAGCCCTGGGAGCTCTGACTGCAGCCCTGGAAGCACTGCCAGCACAGCAAACACAACGGGTGATTATTTTTTGTTTATTTTATTTTATTTCTCTCCTTTCTAATGCAGAGTACAGTATGCAGGCTACTCGGTGACTCGACCAGAAGGAGACACAGGGAAGTACAAATCAATTCCCCACCATCATCGGGGAGAAGTGCAGTTCCTAGGAAGGCAAGTAAATTTTTTTTAAGAATCCTAAAGCCTTTCACAAAGAGTCTGTACCATGTAGGAGGTTTCCTGTGGCTGTTTGAGGGCAGTAACAGCCTGAACTCTTGAAGGAAACTAACTGCAGGGAGATGGGAGGCAGAGCGTTGCCAGGATTCCTCCATCCCTGCATTTTGTACCCCACATCCCTGCAGTGAGGGGTCCTTGCTTTGTGGCTGCTTGGATGCCATCCAAAAGAGGGGATTGTCAGCATGGCAGGCTGAGGGCCTTGCCTTTGTCTCCAGGGGAATGTACAGGGGTGGCTATTGCCAGGTGTCAGAGAAGCTTCAGTGTTTCTAGAAGAGCCTGACCTAAGTGCTGAAGGAGGCATTGCTCAGCCTGCAGAAAGCACAGAGCAGGGGCTGTCCTGCAGTGTGGCTGCTGAAGCATCAGGTGACCCTGGCAACACTCACAAAGTCCAACAGCAACACCCTCTCCATTCTTCTGTTTCTGCTTCTTGGCCCCAAGCCTGGGGCTTGGGTGGGTGTACAGAGCTCCTGAACTTAGAGTTTGCTGTCTTGTGAGGCCTCAGACACCCATCAGGAGTGGTAACTGTCCCCTGGACCAAAGGGGGACAAGTACTGTGCAAACACTTTCTCAAGAAGATAAATTCTCCCTGCAGTTCTCCAGGAGGGTTCCAACCCCTTTGTCCCAGAGCCAGGGTTGTTTCAGAGAGTACAAGGGTTCACTGATTGCTTTTGCCTGAAGACCACAGTGGAATTTGAGTCTTCTGAAAACTGTGCAACAGAAAACCAGAGAAACACATCTTTCACAAACAACTTCAGGAACTAACACTTGTAGCTGAGGAGCTGCTGGACGAGCAGTGCAAGCTCTGTTCTGCAGAGGGGCTCTAGGCTGCTGCTGCAGAGATTTGAGCTATCTGCTGGTCTTTTTTTGCAGAAGACTCATTTTTGGGGGTATTTCCATTTGAGTTTCTATCTTTATCCCTACTTTTCATTTCTCTGTTGGACAGAATGCAGCCAGTCAGAGATGCTTCTTTTACTTCACTCTTGAAAAAGAGAAGTTGCTTTTGGTTTAGAAAACCATTATTTAGTCAAACCCTTGAAGCATGGCAGGCTGATAGTGCCATGGGACTGAGCTCTGGTTCCTGACACTTCCCTGGTCTCCTGGCCCCAGCCAGGAGCCTGAGCTCCATGTCAGCAGGAGCTGTGGGTCTTTGCAGCGGGATGGGGAGATGGGCAGGGCAGATCTGGCCCCAGTGAGCTGCTGCCTCTAGAGCCTGGTGCCCAGCCTAGCCTGGGGTTAGCAGGAGGTGTCCTCTGTCCCACCTCTGAAATCCACTCTGTGTGTACCCACAGCAAGTCCTGACACAGCACACTGACACTAACACTACCCACAGCAAGTCCTAACTGCTGCCATCCAAAGCCCTGCTGCTCCTCCCAGCCGAGCAGGGAGCGGGAGCACCTGACTCTTCTCTCCGTGGAGAAGGACACAGTCCTTCCTAAAGACACTTAAGTGTCCTGCCTGTGTCTTGATGCTGTGGCATCTTTGAAACCACCTTTGGTGCTTCCTTCTTTGTTCTCACCCAGCACCTTCCCCTGCCTTGTGGCCTGACCCTTCTCTGGTGCCTTCTCTGTCCCCAGGTCTTAGCCCAGCTCCCACTTGCCCTGGTGCCTCCAGGCCCCCCAGCACTGTGCCAAAGGGAGTCACTGTCCTGCTGAGATGTCTCTGCCTATTTTCCCCTTCCAATCCTCCTCCTTCTATCTTATCATGCTGCCTCTAAATGTGCTTGAGGCTGTTTTTGTGCACCAGCTGCAGTTTCCTTCTCCATACCACCATTCTGCTAGTTTTACTTCCTCACCCCCATCCCTCAGACTAAAACCATTTAGTTCTGTTCTTGTTTATGCCTGGTTTCATAGAAGTGGCAAGGAGCACGTAACTCCTCAGTTGCATTTCTCCAGGATGGTGTGGATGGTGGGCTTGGCAGGACCCCCAAGCTCATCCCTGTCCTGGGAATGGGACCCACAGGCCTCAGGCAGGTGTCACAGGTTGTTTTGGCAGCTGAGTGCTTGCTGGTGGCACAGCAAGCATTTTGCCTGTTATCAGGTGATGGACTTCTCTGAAGTTTTCTGATATTTACTAACACAGAGTATTTAAGTGTCAATAGTTGCCTTTATTAAGGGCTCTGAAGTTCATCGTTTTGTAGCTGCTCCTGGGTCTGGCCCTTTGAAAGGTGTTCTAGTAGTATTGGGAGGAGTTTGCATGTGCTGTGAGATACGTGGCAGTGACTCTGGCCTCTGGTTCTCATTGCACAGGTACGCCTTGCTGAGGAAGTCAAAAGAAAGGCAAGCCCTGGACGGCCTCAATAACTTGAACTACTTTCCAAACGTCACATATGACGCCTTGTATAAGAACATCACTGTTAACCTGACACCAGAGCTGGCTCTGGTGACCGAATATTAAGAGGAGAAAATAACTTTGCTCTGCCCTTCACCAAGAAAGCACCACGCTAGACTTTCTTTTCCAACGGTTATCAAGGACAAGCAACACTTTGTCTAATGAAGGATCACAGTATTTTGGAGAATGAGGCTGAAAGTGCACGCACAAATTGCCCTAGCTGTACCAATCCAGCCCGATACCCGGGCAGCGAGCTCAGCAGTCTCTTTATTTTTTCTGCCACTTGCTTTCTGGGTTTCAGGACAACAGTTCGACCTGCTGCTCTCATCTCCACATTCTTCCTCCAGCAATCTCTGGCACTGGGACTCTCTCCTCAGAAGCACTTTCTCCTCCGGGAAGCGGCTCAGCTGAGGGACTCTGGCTTCTTGATGGCGAACGTTGGGAGCCATTTGGTTGGCAACTGCTCTGGTGGGAGATCAAACAACTTCTGATGCCGTTCTTCTATGTCTGTGCGGTTTTTTAAATGACCTGCTTGAAGTATATACAACAGAACCGCTTCTTAAAGAAGTGTAAGTGTAAATATGCTATGTAAATTGCCCCTTTTTATTTTTTTCCTGTGGCTCAAGTCCAAGTGAGAGGTTTACATACGGTCACTCATTTTAGTCCTGAGTTCTGTAAACACTTGTGTGAGCATCACTGTACTTGTGCAAGGTGTTCCCTTTTAAGCCAGTGAGACTGCTCGCATGATTGCAGCTGGGCATATGCAGAAATGTTTGTGGGCCAGGGCCCAGAACCTTCCAGTGCAGTGGGTGAGAAATACAGCCAGGTTATCACTCATTCCAGAAACTGCAGGGGTGGCTTGTTCCAGGGAGGGTGAGGAAATGGAAATATTTATTAAAAACCCTCCCTTTTCTGTCACTTTTGCAACATGATGTGCAAATGAATCCAAAAGCCATATGGAATACAGTCCCATGGCTGTTGCTCTGTATCCCATCGACAGCAGGGGTGAGCCTGGCAGGCTCTCAGCAGGGCTGGGGGAGCGCAGCGCCCGGGCCGGGATGGAGCCGCTGTTCCCACATGAGCCCTCCCCAGACAGCAGCGCTTGCCCTCACTCTGGAACTTGCTGGAACGGTTTGGGAGGTTGGTTTAGTCTGTATTTATGGTGTAAATCCAGCAGCACACTGAGGTGCTGTCGGAGCCAGGCAGCGCCCTGCACTGTCCCCTCAGTGCCTGGCAGCACTGGCATGGGCACAGCTGGTGGGACAGGGGTCACAGCTCAGTGAGAGACATGAAGGACACATGAAAATACGAGGACCGGGAGCCAGAGCTAGGTCAGACAGCCCATCCAGCCATCCAATGCCATCCCTCTTTTCTTCACAGCGTCTGTGAGCAGGCTGGACTTCGGGCCCTGTCCCCATGGACACAGTCCGGCCCTTACACAGCACTGACACCGCCACTTTCACTGGACCTCTCTGACTTAAAAGTAAATACATTGGGTGTTGGTTTTAGTTTGTATTTCCACACAACAAGGGCGGGTACTTGACCTCAGAAGGACTTTAACTCTTTTCATTGCATTGTTTGCCTTCAGTTTCCTTAACTTCTCATGGTTTACATTGTTTTCTCAGTTCCGTGGACGTATGATCCCCATACGCATCTGTGGTGGGTGTGACTGCCCAGGGCATTCCTAACCTGTATCCAGAAAACGTTAGTTTAGAAAACACAAGTTTTGTGTAGATCTTATCGGCCAGCATGAGAGGACAGCGAGCCTGCCCTTGAAAAGCGCTGATGAGTTTGTAACTTAGGTTTTAAAGTCTCTGAACTTATATGTGCTTTAAACTCGCTTCCCGAGGGGATTCAGCCTGGTTATTTATAGGCAGAGGTGAGGATTTGCTTTTTCTGGCGCATACAGCAATAAAGACTTTTGCTTCAGAATCTTGATCTGTAATTCACGTGGACCCTTTCTGGGTGCTGAACCCGCATTGCCCTGCCCCTCTTTTCTTTCATCTTGAGACCTTGCTAGAGACCTGTCTTTGTTTAATGGTGCTTCAAACAAGGAATGTATTTCAACTAGTCCAAGTTCACTACTGCGGAATCATGCATGTGTGTGTGAGTAGGTGTTGAACTGCCTTAGTTGGAATCCTCAGCCTTCCATGTCCCCGACACCCATCGCACCTGGTGTGGAACAAAAGCCGTTACCTCTGCTCAGAACTGCACTCTGAGGCTGGCACAGAAGGGTCCATCCCCAGCAGCATCCCATCTTTCATTCTAACTATGCTGAATTTATTTTCCCTTTTTAAAATGTGGATTATCTGAAACTGTGCACTGTTAATCTTATCAGCTATGTCAAATACTGTATAGTAAATGTAATCGTTAAAAACATACTGTCAAGCGCATGTGCTGTTATGGTGTAAAAATTCTTGTATTAAGGAGAACTTGTACATATTCTGGCAGCTGAAGTTCAACAAGGCCACTCGTTTGCCCCTTCCATGTCAGCACCATCACTCAGCCCTGCTGGAGGGCAGGTCCTGTGCGATGCTGATTTTTTTTTTTTTTTTAAATGAGCCATGTGGGTTTTATTTGCAAAACTATTTATTGACAGTTAATTCTCCGTAAAGCTCTGCTTCTCTAAGGGAGGTACCGTCTGAGCAACGGCTGCACACTTCAGGCCCCTCACCATCAGAAGTGGCTTTAAACTCTCAAGTAGCTTTCCATCATCATGGCTTTTGAGCTTACTGTTATGTTTTTAAGAGGTGCCAGGGGGACGTTTTTGCACTGAAGATTAGTGTTTTACAACACACACACACTTCTCAGCAAAGCAATCCTTTGTGTCATTACATTTATTTACCCATGTGTTTGTACATTTTTGTATTTGTTAATTTATGAATGATTTTTTCAGTAAAAAATGCATATCCAAGAAAAGAGACTGCAGTGGTTGCTTTTTTTTTTTTTCCCAGGAGGCTGGGGTGTGCTTTTTTAATAGGAGGTGAGATTTGTAAGCCCAGAGGGGTAGGTGCTTATGAGAGTTTGAGTCAAAAAGGGTCAGCCCTGGATGCTAAAAGCTGGTTAGAAATTTCTCATTCGGACTGGCCAGAAATAAATTGCGTGTGAGATGTGGATGCTCCCCAAACTCTTTTTATTGTGTTGGTGCTTAAGTGTTTTTTTCCAAGCATCTGCTTCAGCGTAGTTCTGAGGGAGGGGTCAGCTGCCTTGGTGTGTTAGGAAGACACTTGGCTGAAGGTGGTGCAGGGCTCGGGAGTGGTGATGGGAACTGTTGGTAATTGGATTTTTGAACAACAAACCCAGGCAGACAGACAAGCTTCCTTGCAGCAGCTTTAAAATATCTTTTTCCTGCTCTGCAGCATACAGGCATGCTAGAATAAATAGCTGGCAGCCCTGGGTTGCTCCAAGCCTTGCCTTTTTTTAGCTCTCCGTCTTCTGGGAAGCTTCCTCCCGCCCGCAGCGCTGGGCTGCAGCCTGGGGGCTGACAGGCTCCTTCCAGCCCCTGCTGCTGCCTGCCAAGGCGGCCTCGCTCCCCCAGCGCTCGCCAGAGTGAGGGTGGAAGCCCGTGGGACTCCTGGTCCTGCAGTGCTGGGAGTTCTTGACCTGTTTGGGGAATCCTCGTGGTCCTCCACGGGTACCGAGCTGCGGGGGTTTCATTGCCTGTGTGATCCCCACAGCGGCTGGGCAGGGGCTGGAGGAGATGGATGCTCATGGAGAAGGCTGGGATTGCTCCTATACAGGAAGAACGAGAAGGGCAGGGAAGCCCCACCCTGTGTCCCAGGTTGGGGCATGAGACCCCCTTGCTGTGGCCAGCAACAAACACAAGAGCTGGGAGCTAACCCCCGTTTGGGCGGGCTGTGCCAAGGAGAGGAGCCCTGCGAGGGCCCGGCTTGGCAGCACGGCCACGGCACGGCCACCGCTGCCACTCAGCAGCGCCGAGCCACGGCTTCCCTCGGGAGCAGCCCCCGCTGCGGGGGAGAGCATTCCCTGCGCGGGCTGCGAACGGCTCAGCCTTCTGTGCTGCAACATCCCCCAGCTCTGCAGTGTGTAAATAAACCCCCAACCTAACAAAAAAACAACCGCCAAAGCAGGGGGTTTCTCCCTCTTCCCTGCTGCTCTCCCATGATCAGTACCGACAGCAGCAAAAAGGGGGAAACCGGTAACTTATCTGGTATCACCTGGGTGAAGCAAGAGCAAACACTCTGTGGGCAGCAGGGACTCGGCTGGTCCCTTACCCCTCTGACATGGATGCCGCCCCCTGGTGCTGGCGGGGATGCGGACGAATGGCTGAGCCAAACAGGCCGAGCTGGTCAGCCGGAGAGAGCCACAGGATGCTTGGACACACGGTTGAGAAATCTCCATCAGCGCAGCCTTGAGCCACAGGGACGGTCTGAAGGCCACGGATGCGGTGGCACGTTTGGGACTCTATTGCACAACCACCCACATGGCTGGGGCCACCTCCTCACCTGCACAGCAGGTTCCTGGCGGCCATAGACCCAGGAGTCACCTTGTGACAGGTGTCTTGCTCCGGGGCCAGCCTGAACTGCGGCAGTGCCACACTTCCCGCAGGACCAGGCAAATCCTCCCTCCCCTGCTCTGCCTCGGCAGGTGTCGGGATGGGCAGTGCCTCCCCAGCAGCGTCAGTAGAGCCAATGGCCTCAGTGCAGTCCATGCAGCCACACCTCGGCCTTGCTGCAGTTCGCATTTTCCACGGGACAGGCCAGAGATCCGGGATGGGCGTGATGCAGACAGCCTCGTGCTACTCAGGGAATCCCTCCCAGGCATCCAGGCTTCTGCCTCCCCACCCTCATCCCAGCACTGCTTCCCTCCGATTGCATTAGAGCAGCTAATCGCATTATTGGGGTGATGGCCCCGGATCTATCCAGGGTATGTATATGTGTGGCAGGGGCTTAGTTATCAATAGCTGCCTCCAGCACAGGGCTGAGGGCTGATCCCTGAGCCTGAGCGCAGCCCTGCGCTTGACAAAGCACATTCATTCATAATTCAGAGCCCCTGCTGCAGCTGGAAACGTTTCACAGGTGACTGAGCTGAAAAGCCTGGAGATACCCGGGCCCAGCAGCCAGTTAGGGCACAGAGCGGCGATAAGGATGCCGTGCTTAACAGAGCGCATTCCTGTTGGGGTTTAGACCCTGTGTAGGGGTGGTAAATGAGCCACGGTCGGGGGTTATGGCAACACAACAGCCAGGGATTGTCCGGCACTGGGCACGGAGAGAGCTCGGGGCTCTGCCCGGGGAGCGCGGGGCAGTAGGTGAGCACGGGTCAGCCCTTCGCTGAGGGAGCCCCTGCCAAGCTCTCTCAGCGTCGCTGCCCCGCTCTGCAGGAGGGGCTGGCCCGCGG
>NW_008236180.1:10306152-10312153 GCF_000691975.1 Corvus brachyrhynchos
TGTCCCCGGGTCCCTGTGTCCCGTGTCCCTGTGTCCCCATGTCCCCGTGTCCCCATGTCCCCATGTCCCCGTGTCCCCACCCGCGGGGCTGCCACGCTGTGTCCCCACCGACACGCGGCACCACCGGCCCTCTCTGGAGAACGCGGGATTTCTCCTTGCTTGGAGAACAACGGGGTCCAGTTCTCGCCAGAGGTGGAGAATTCCCAGTTTTTCAGACATATCAAGTGCAGGGGGAAAGCGAAGTCCTCACGCGCCCAGGGCGTGGGGCAGCCGGTGGGGAAGCAGCTGGTGGCTTTTCCTTCTTGGCGTGAGATGAAGCCTGGCCTTGAAGGTGCTCGCAGACATCCCTGTGGCACGCTCCCGGTGTCCCTGGGTGAGTTATCCCTGCTCTTGCAGCTGTCACCTTCTACTAAGAACAAACCATGGTAACTGGTTTTCAGCTGTTTAATTTGCCTGCCCAGTAAAGATCCCCCTTCTCACTGCCCCTTCACAAAGCAGGTCTCGGTCTGCTGGGGATTTTCTTGTCCCCTGACCAAAACCAGGGAAAGTTCTGAGCTGAAGAGAAATACCTGTCCTGAAACTCAAAAATTATGTTTCATGTTGGTGCTATTTTACCTTTCTGTTTAGTAATTTTCTCTATTAATATTTATCAACACAACTTTTTTTCTTTAAACAATGCCAAAGCTTTATTTTAAAGAAGAAAAACAGTAGGTTTGGTTTTTGTTTTTTGTTTTTTTAAACTTGAACATTTTTGAGCTTCCCCTATTTTCCTTCCCTGCCTGTTTTGGCCCAAAAGCCAGGTATTGGACTGTACAGGAGGAGGTTGGGATGTAAGCTGGGACAATCTGGGAAGGCATTTGGAAAAGGAGACAGGTGTTTCTGCACATCCCACAAGTCTATCTTTAGAGGTTTTTTCCCCAGTGGGAAGTTTGCAGGGAACAATGTGTCTCTTGGAAAATCAAGGTGTCTTGAAGGCTTAACTCACTCGTCCCTGCTCCCAAATCCTGTGCAAGCCAGTGGCAGCAGCTGATCCCCTGGAAGTATCTCCTGTGTCCCACCAGGTGCAATTTAGGATGTGGTGAATTTTTAAACTTGATCCTGCAGTCCTTTCAAGTTCTCTGTCCTCTTGAGACATTGCAGTCCGTGTTTTTCTTCCATATCCATGAGCATTGCAATGTCTGCCTGTGGTTTATGTTGTTGGATTCCCACTGCCGTCGTGTATCTGCCGTGTGTGAGTCGGATGATGTGAATCAGTTCTTTGGGTTTTTCATGTTCTTACTTGGTAAACTTGGGTTCGTGTTCTGGGAAACTCATCCCAGTGCTCCACATGGTCTGTGGGTATAACTCTACTCTGAACTGATGCTTATTGGCAACATTATTCAAAGCAGGTATTAAACAAGAGAGGGTTTCAGTTAATATAAACCAGAGTCAATTTATGATGACAAAGTATTGCAAGATGTGTGAGGGAAGAGACAAGCTGCTGCAATGTTTGGCTAAAGTGAAGTGAAGAAGTGTAATGTTGTTCTTTGTTCGGTGGGGTGCCCAGCCCCGCTCAGGCTGGGTGGGGAGGCTGCACAACCCCAGCTGCCTCTGCCAGCTCCTGGTGGTGCTTTGGGAGGAGGATGGAGACTGACACTTCCCAACAGCCTTTGGCAGTGAGTGCTGGGTAGGGCTTCTGAAACTCAGCTGCTGTTTTGTTGCTGGCTTTGGGGGGTTTTGTTTTCTTTTTCTTTAAGATATCTGGAGAATGGATGTTTCGCTTGAGGTGTATCTAAAACTGCAGAGCCCTCAGTGTGAGGCTGCACCAGCCCTTCCCACCTTTTCAGGCAAAGGCTGATGGCACAGCTCGGACAGACCGTGAAGATTCACTAAACCCTGTTTTCCTGGTTGCTTTCCACTGGCTCAAGCACAATGGTGTCTCCTGCTGGGACTTGAGGGAGTTGGACTTGGAGATGATCCTTATGGATCCCAGGCTCTGATGGGGAGCTCGGCTCTCAGACATCACAGGGCTTGAGATTAGTGCGGTCTAACACACACAGGTATTTTAAACATTCTCAGCTTTTCTAAGGCGGAGCAGTGTGGTGGTGAACTGGGAAGTTCCCGTTATTCCCGGCGGGGATTAGCCTTTTCCCTCTACTCCTTTCCTGCCCCGAGCTGGCTCCCTTCGGTAGAGCCGAGTGTGGCAATAGATGGCACTGCTGGGACGGGCAGGAGCCGCAGCCTCGGTGCCACGGCCCGGGGGCACCGCTCTGCCCGCATCCGTCTGGGCTTCATGTCCGAGCTGTGGATCCATAACTTGGGCAAACCTGGTGCAAAGTGACTGCAGCAAGGCGTTATGTCAGCACCTGTGTTTCGCCTTCTGTTTCCATGCAGCGAAGAAGGAAGCATCTCTGGAAAGTTCCATCTGAAAAGCCAGAGCAGCAAAGCAGCTGGGAGATACCCGGGATATCTACTGCTCTGGGCTGAGGTTCCCGGTGCACTGCCCTTGCCTGGGCCAGGTCCAGACCCCTCAAACCAGCTGGGACTCTCCCACTGAGCCAGAGATCTGGGGAAAGAGGGAGAGGGCGGTTGCCTGCAGTGTTATTAGCAAGAAAGCAATTAGACCCTTTGAAATCATCTGCACTCTGGCTGTCGACCTTCATAACATCCCTAATTGCTGGGGACAACCTGCTTTGAGACTGGTGCTGGGGCAGGTTGATTCTGCATCACATTGGCTCTCCTCTCAGTTTGACCTCAGCAAATGCATCTTCCCAGACAACTTTGTGCTGCACAGGAGATGAAATCCAGCCCTGCAGCCCCTCTGAGCTCTCATCACAAGGCAGACTTCTCTGCTTATTCGCAGCCCTGAGGTTTGCTGGGTGTGATCTAGAGAGAGATAACAGCTGCTTTATTCTTTCTGATGCATGACCAAGTCAGCTTGCTTCCAACATGAATGATTAAAGACCCACGTGCATTTGTAATGACCATATTCTAATTAAAAAGCAACCCCCTCTTTGAAAATTTAGGCAACTATAGTGGCATTGTGCTTACTAAAAAAGAATTAATTATTTATATAAAATGCTCTGGTCTTTAAATTACTTGGGTTTAATGTACTGCAAAGGCACTTGTATCGATAACAGTGCTATTTTGCTTCCACTTAATCATCACAATTTTATTTATTTATTTATTACCAAGAACAAAAATACCCAAGCTGGTCCATCTGATACTTCACTGCACCACTGATGGGCTGCTTTTCCTCCCAGTCTTACATTGCAGTAGTTGTGGTTTTGCTGTTAAGAGGCTGTTTCACAGCCCACTGAAGGACTTGGTGCCACGTGTGAACCAGGATGTGGCTTCTATTACCACCATGCATTTGTCACCACGGTGGTGTTGTCACTGACCCATGTGCTGCTTTATGGGGGCTCTGCTCACTCCAGCTACTCACCTTTGAATAGCTCTGAGTCCTCTCGGGTGTTTATTTTTAGGGTAATGTAGGCCTGTGTTTTTCTGGCTTCTCCTATTTCTCCTAAAGTTTCCTCCAGCCATCGCAGCAGTTCAAGGTGAATTAGAAGAAGTGACTGGAAGCAGAGGACACGCTGCAAAGCTGATGTGTGGGTGTAGCTGGATGATGCAGCGGTTCTGGGCGGATGCTCCTCTTCTGCCTGTTTTGGTTACCAGAAACTCTTCATTTTCTCTTTTTTTTAACCATAATTTTTTTCTTTAAATATTTGCCATTCAAATCAGTTGGGATTCAAGCTGCCCTGTTGCTCAGCAGCCACCCCATTGGGATTGACATGTTGGTGTTAATATGCTGTTAATTCCAGAACAGGCAAGACTGTCTAGCAAAAGCAGCTTTGGAAACTAGGAACTGACGGGCTGCAGGAAGGTGTTGTTGCATTACAGCCATTTCTACGAGGGGGCTCGATAGATTCGTAACAGGATTTGCTGGTTTAAGGTAAAGGAGAACCACTGAGAGGAAGTGGAGCAGACACCCCCTGAGTGCTGTTCCTGGGACACAGAGCTCCCAGGCTGGTGTGGCCATGGAAAGGCAGGCTGAGAACTGCTGAGTGTGCAACATGAGGTGAGTCCAGGGGACACTGAAAACCTTGGGTGCCTTCTGAAATACCAGCCCTAATTCTGGTCACTTCAACCAAAATGACTCCTACTGCTCTAGATGGCTGCTGGGGTGTGTAATTGTAATGCACGTGTGAGGTTCTCACAGAACAATCACAGTGGGGCAGGAAGGGACATGGAGATGTACCCTAATCCCTCCTCCTGTACCAAGCCGAGATCAATATGTCTAGACCATCCTGACAGGTGCTTAAGGATCTTTTTCTTGAAAGCCTTAATGATGTCTCCATTCCCTATTCTCCTTGGGCAAACTACCCCAGGGCTTTACACTTTTTTCCCCAACAGTCATCCTAATTCTCCCATCCTACTCTATTTTGTCCAATTCCCAGCAGATGAGGAACACAAACCATTGCTATCTTCTACAGAAACCTTTTATGAATGGAAAACTGTTACCCCATCTCTGCTCTGCTTTCTGTTTCCATGAGTTTACCCATTTTCCTCCACCTCTCCTCAGAGGCTGTTTTCTATGTCTCTTTCTTCTGGTCACCCCTTTTGCTGCCCTCTGGGCTCTCGCCAGTTGGGGCCTGACCTTCCTGATGAGCAGTGCCCAAACTTGGATGCAGGACTCCAGCCGAGGCTGTAGTAGCAGGGCATGTGTCTCACATACAGCTTTTCTGTTTATGAATTCCAGCATGATAGCTGCAAAAAAAAAGCAAACAATGTCTTGGTAGCCCTTGAGATTTGGACATGGTAGAGATGAGGACCATATAAGTACATAGATGGATGTGTGGATGAAATGCAGACTTTCACCAGTCAGACAAAAGAAACCGAGCTTGGGAAAGTGGCGGCGTGGTGGCTGCTGGTGTTTGTGAGCCCCGGCTCTGTCCTGCTGAGGTGTGGGAGCAGGGTCATTCCCATCCCACCGGGACACACCCCAGGACACATCAGGAGCCCTGTGGTTGCCCTCCTGGGGACACAGCAGCTGGGTTTGCCCTGCTGGGGGCTTCCAGTCCCTGTGGGCCCCATGAGCTGAGAGGGTCTGAACCTTTCTACTGCTGGAGCTGGTTTCTGGTGCCTGTATCCACAGGCAGTTATTAAAGCCGTTCTCATTTGCTTTCCACTCCTGAAGGAAAAAGCTCTCTGTGGGAAGATGAGTTGCACATTTTTTCCCCTCCCCTTCAGCCCAAGCGTTAGGCAGGAGGCTGCTGCGTGATGCAAAGTTGGGCTCTGCAGAGGATGGCAGGGAGGCGTCGGAGGAGCCCGTGGTGGTGGCTGGAATTCCTGTTGCCATAACAACCCAATGCAGCCCTTAAATATAGAACCGGTTTTACCCCATAGCCCCGCTCTGTCCTTCCTTCTGTAACACAGAGCAAGCGGGCCTTGCTCCCTCCTTGCTGCCACCTGTAGAATCCCAAAGGTCAGAAATGGGGACGCCTCTACAGCAGCGTATGGTGTGTGGGGTCAGGAGACCCACTGATCATGACTTTGGGGGTTCTGCTCCATTCACAGCTCTGGTGTGTGGGCCCCAATTCTGGTTTGGCCCAGTGAAAATCCTCGGGGAGGCTGGACTGAAAGAAGAGATCCCCTGGAGGAGTGGAAAACATTTAACTGCTGGAGCAGCTGTGGCTGTGGGGTGGGAGGGTACCGAATCCAGCCAGGCACAGTGCAGCTCTCCTGGCAGGGATGGTCCCAAATCCAGCTGGGCACAGTACAGCTCTCCTGGCAGGGAGGGTACCGAATCCAGCTGAAGTCCCTTAGCCTGAGAGAAAGGTCATCACATGGAAAATTTACTGTGTGCCTTTGGTATCTCCAGTGCATGATTACACTGCAAAACCATCTGTTACATTTATGTTCATTCCTCAGCAAATTGTGTAGATGCTTTTAGAAGTTCTTGTTTATCTATTTAATTAAATATTGGGTTTTATACCATAGATCAGGAAGAGCCCTAAAC
>NW_008236180.1:10312245-10318503 GCF_000691975.1 Corvus brachyrhynchos
GCAGGAATTATTTACTGGTGCAATACAGTGGGAGATCTCACAGAATCCTGGCTCTGCAGTGTTGGTTTCATTGTGGTGGTGTAGCTGAAGTAATTTCATTCTGTTAGTTTGTTAGAAGGATACTTGGGTTGCAAAATAAAGCTGCTGATTGGTATGAAATGCTAAAATTAAGGTTTTCTCATAAAATCCTAATTCCTCTCCCTTGTTAATCTACAGGGAAGTGCAACCTGCAAATGTCAGATGAATCCCTTTTTCTTTACCATCTCCAATAACAGTCTTATCCCTCTTAATATTGTGTGATTTTCTCCTGATTGAGTCATTGACAGTAGCTAACTTTCCTGAAATGGCCTTTCATTCCAACTAGAGACAAACAAATGGTGGAAAATTCCAACCTGAGCATTTTTAATTTTGGCAAAGTTACAAGTAACTGAATACAGAACAACTTGGGCAGATCAGGCAGGTACCTCCCAAACGCAGCAATAGGAGGCAGTTCTTCCTCACTGACTCCTTTATCCTTTCAGATGTATTGTCCTTCTGTTGACCTCTTCTGAACTAGTCTTGAAATACATTAGGTCATAAATCTTGGGGTTTAACAAGGAAAGATACTGCTTTGGGATATCACAGCCAGAGAAAGGACACCAGGGTTCAATATCAATTGAACATTGAGTAGAACAGCAAGGACTTGCTTTCTATCACCTGGCTGTCATCTTCCACTTCTCTGTTTCTTGAGAATTCTTACTTTTTAACCCAACCAATGAATTGACCAGTGCATTGGGATGATGAATTGGTAGAAAAAGTTGCACTCAAGCCTAGCCTTGTTTCTATCAGTTTTGTACCTGGGGGACTGCAGCTTTGAGGCTGTGTCTGAGGGTGCTTAGGGGCTGTGTGTGCTCTGCAGTCATCCCCAGTAGCTAAACACTGGAGAGCTCATCCTGGAGATGTGTTTCAAGGGAAAACAACTGTCAGAATCCATAGGTTGCAACTTGCAATTAACTTTGCACATTCCTCCATTTCAGTGCCACAGAGACACTGAAGGACTAGGGCTTGCTTGGGCTGATTATGGATGTTTACAGGTGTCCTCCTGCAAGGCACTGCTGGAAGGTCCATCTCCTCTTAGGCTGCAGCTTTCCAGCTGCTCAGTGCTGAGACAGCCTCTTGCTCTCTTTGAGGGGTGCTCCTTCAGGACCGGAGAACACTGAATTTAAACCTGGAAACTGTGAGTAGGCTAAAGAATTTGTTGTATCTACAAAGTCACCCCCCTCAAAGGTGCTTTAGTCCATATTAGGGCTGGAGCATCACATTTCTCCTGATTAAGCAAACGATTGGAAGGTTTGGTTTCAAATTGCACTGCAAAGACTTGTAAAGCAAACCGCTGAAGTTCCTGGGTGGTTCCCCAGACAATGCTGCTTGTTTGTGCTTTTCCCTATTCTAATTAAACTTTTTCCACAGGGAAACTCTTGTTTTAGTAATTTTTTTTTTTTTTTTGCAAAATTGAACTGTCCTTTCTTAGTTTACTAAATTGAAATCCACAAATACAGATGCTTTAAGAACTCCGAGACCTGTTGTTCACATTGTTGATTCTGTCTTGTTACAATGCATCTTCATTGAATTCCCTTGTCTGCAGGGATTCTGGGGGCTATTAGCTGCTTTAAATTGAAAAGCAGCTGCTGGGACCATGGGCATTCACTCCCAGAGGTGACACATTCCCTAAAGCTGCAGCCCGTGAGATTCACTCAGCCCACATCAGCCTCCAGACTGCTGCATCCATCTCCCTTCCTCCTTTGCTTCGGAAGCAGGAAGGGTTTGTGCAGCCACTGTAGCACCCCAAAAGTCAATTCACATTTTATCAGGACTTTTACTGCAGAAAGTTGAAAAAGACCCCTGCAGGACCAATAGCTTTAGGCTAGGAATAAACTGTAGCTGCTTTATGGAGCCTAAGATCTCCTGGAATTAAACTTGTGTTGTCCTTGCTAATCAGAAGAGCGGGATTGCTGCTTGGCTTCCTCAGCCCCCCTGCACAGCCCTTCCCGAATCAAAGGGATTGGTCTGGGCAAGGCAGGCAAAGACCACCCGCACACACGCTGGGGCCGAAGAGGAGGCTTTGATGTGCTGCTGAGTAGAGATATTTAATTAACCTCTTTATTGATTTTGATGAAGAACCACCTTCACTCTTTATGTGCAAGGGAAAAAGAGACTGAAGAGCAGCCATGTGGAGGATGGCCAAGTGAGTGCTGAGATGGGCTCAGTTCTTCACCTCTTGTTTTTTTGGTGCAAGACTGTGGTTGACCTTTGTGAATGTGCCATAAAATAGAGGCAGGGGGAGGGAGTTGAAGAAAACTGGAGAGAACATCTCCATATGTGCCTCCCACAGGTGGGGTGAGGATGTGTGAGGGTGGGCAAACACCTCCCTCCTTCCAGCAGGTGAGCTGTGGCCTCTGGGCAGAGACAGCACATGCAGGGGGGGATCAGAGGGAAGAGGGAGCTGATACCCCCAGCTCCAGCTGCCAGGGCAGAGGATGTCGGTGCTTCGGGCTGTGGTGATGCCCGGGGTGGAGCTGGGAGTGGGGCACCCCTCAGCAGCGTTACACAGCCCCCAGGGCCAGGGGCTGCCCGGGGCCGTGGCTGGGGGCCCTGCCTAGTCCTGCAGACCAACAGGAGCAGGGAGGTCGGTTAAAAATGCAGGCTAAGATCGAACTTGAAAGGCCATCAAAGTATTTTGAAGAACAACTGTGAAATACTGAAATGGCTGCTTGCTTTTCAAACACGATGGTTATTGACAAGTTTGGGAGTTTGCTGGGATTTCCTGATTTAATGGGGCTTAACATCTTGAATTGAGGGCCTTTTAAATTCTGCATTACGTTGGCTGTTGTTAATGATATTGTTAATATTTAATGAATGGAAAAAGACAAAGGTAGATAGCTGATAACTCTTTTAAAATAAAAATCTCCATTATGACAATCCTGAGGAATCTTTGTATTGGTGTTACTTCGGTTACTGGAAGGACAGAACATAAAGGCTGGGAGAGGGGAGAGAAACCTCGCTGTGCCAGGCGCCACCGGGATGGGGGGTGGTCAGAAGCTTGCAGTCTGAAAGACAGGGAGGACGTGGGGACAGGAGGTCCCCAGTTAGTGAAGGCTGTGCCCACGTCTCACCCTGTCTCACTTGAACCATCCACTGTGCTGTGGCCTGCTGGGCTGAGGACTCAGAGCCCTGGCTGTGCTGGGTGCCCCTGTCCTGTGGGTGCCACATCCCTGTGACCGCTGCATGGGCCAGGGAGGCTTCCTGAGCTTGGGCTCACAGTGCTGCTGCTTAACCTGGGCTCTTTTCTCCCCTTCCCTTGGGACCCTTCTCCTCCCCAGCCAGCAGAGATTTGAAGAGCAGGTGGGTGGGAGCTGTTCCCCGAGGCCCTCACCCCTGCAGAGCCGTGGGAGCTTGGCCAGACCCCATCTTTTCATCTGCTTAAAGCCAGGCAACAGGAATTTCTGTCCTGCACAGTGAGGAGCACAGGCCAGGATTTCAAGGGCTGCCCTGCCACATCCTTTGCCCTCTGTACAGAAGGAGCCTCATGTGCTTTACTGAAGAGCTGCATTGCAACTGCTTTTTGCAGAAAACAACACGTTCACCAGAATTCTGTGTCGTAATGAGGAGTTTGGACAGAAAAATGCTTTTTAGAGGACTCCAATGCTGGAATTCAGAGAGGATGGAGGTTTCTTAGCTTTTTAGATGTTTAGTCATGGTAGAAAATGAGTCCGAGCAGGGTAGGTGATGACTGGGTCAGATGTTGGGGTAAAGGTTTTGCTGCAAGGCTGTTGAGAACTTTGGTGCCTAAATCTAAAGCAGCTGAGGATGGGGAGGGCACTGAGCTGAAGGACTTGAGCAGGGGTCTCTGCTCTCTGGACAAGTGCTCTAAACACCAAAAAAGTCTGCTGTGTTCCCACCTTGGATGTTGCGGTGAACCAGTTTTCCAGGTGTACCTTTGAAAAACAAAGTGACGACTAAGAAATGCCATGGAAGAAGCAGTAAACCGAACTGCCTTTAGGAGGGGTCTCAGGCTGCAAATCCCAAGGGGAAAGAAAAATGTCACTGGCACCCTAAAGAAGGGCCAGACAAGCAGCCAAAACATGTGGTCTTCAGATGGCTCCATTCCCCAGCTTTCCTCCTGGTCAGCTTCAGGCAGCTCCTTGCTCCGTTGCTGGTCCTTCCCCCCTCCGAGCTGGGGCTGCGGCTCCGCCCTCAGCATCCCCCACTCCTGCCCGGACCGAGGAAGCGGAGCTGCGTTTTCGGTAGGTTGTTGCAAGGTTCTCAGTCTGTGTCTACATCTCATTTGTCCTTTCTGGTTTGCTGGTGCTGGATCCTGTTCCCCTGCAGAACTCAGCGTACAGCGAAAAGGGGATTTCGGAACAGCTCATTAAAATTCATGGAGAGTAGTGCTGTCCCATGTGAAGAAGTTTAATCCGAGACAGCCTTCAAGAAAGGCTTATTGCAGCCTTCTGCATCACCCACAAGCACTTTGGGGAAAAACAGGGAAGGAGAACAGAGTGTTAGATAAGCTGCTTTGAAATGATCTCCATAATCCTCCAAATTAAAATGTAGTTTATTAAAGACAAGTTACAGATGCAAAACAACCAAAAAAAGGCTGGAAGTGACCCTTCCCAGGGACAATTTATGCTATTCCTGCGCTGTGACTGGATGTCACTGAGATCAAAGCTGTCCCCCGCAAGGAGCCAGCCCCACTGGTGGCACGAGATGCCCAGCCTTTCCCCCGTGCCTCGTCCCCAGGGAAGCTGGCCTTCCTCAGCACTGGAAGTAACATTAAGTAGTCACTTGAAATTCAATTTGACCCTCTTCTCGCCATGTCCTTTCACAGCCATTGGTATGAGGCTTCCTGACCCCAAAGCAGCTCCAGCTTTTACTGTTGGAATGGCACAAAGGAGAGGAAGAGAGTGTTTATTCAAGGCTCAGGGCAATTGAGATCAGGAAGTGGCCAAGAAGGGCTGCACTTTTGGAATTTTTTCAATGCCTGCTTATTTTCTGCTAGTTTCTCAAAAAAGGTGAGCCATAAAAAGCTTAACCTGTTGGATACTCCCATCAGCTTGATTCTCACCTCGATGTGCAGCTCTCATGAAAGCTTCTGCCACTGATGGCAACAGCCTCTGTCAGCAGTAACAGGGACAAGGCAAACAATCTTGGTAGGAATCACTAATGGACATCTCTTCAGATTTAAAGTACATTTAGCTGCGCATTCATCCCCCATCCCATGGCGCCTTTGGCAGCTTGCTTCAAACCTTCTCAGTCTCAGTTTCCCTCAGTCTGAAAGGCAGTATTATGGTACTTTTTTCCCAGGAACCATGTGAGATTGCTCTCTGACTGCATATCCACTTTTAGGATCCACATATGCAAGAGCAGAGCAATTCTTGTTCTCATTATCCTCAGGAAACTCTCTGCGCTTCGGGACATTCAATTGATGGCATTTTTCCAGCACTAGACCATGAAGCAGATTTTGTCTGTGGCTGAGTTCAGTGTTTGCTTTGCCTTTAAGGCTGAGCCCTCAGCCTGTGTTTGTTAAAGAGGAGCGGGGCACAAGATAGGCCAGGGGTGGAAATCAGGGGTGTGTGGGGCAGGAATCAATCCCAGCAGGAACATGTTCAGGTCACAGCTACCTTATTGCCACCTCCCACCTCAGGGAGCTCTGTTTCCAAGCTCAGGTGGAACTGTTTAGCGAGGAAACCTGACTTCTCTTGCCCTGCTGCGAAGACTGAGCAGCTGCATCCTGGAGCTCCTGTTGCAAAGGAGTGATGACACATCACATCACTCCTTTGCAACATCACTTGTGTTTGCTTCAACTGCACAAGGAAGATGCTGCCTGGGAGCTCTTTAGGAGACCTGGCTGCTAAGCTCTACTGCTTGGAGTCTTCTTGCCAAAGCCTTACCTGGAGCAGCACATTCTCTGATAGGGGAAGGTGAAGTTGTTGTTCCCTTGCTGCTCTTTCTCAGCACTCCTGCCCTCTGAACAGGCCTCACCACCTGTGGAGATGTGCTCTAAGCAGGCTGGTTCTCCAAATGCTGCTTAAAGCAGTCAGGCTTCCTCCAACCAGGGAGAGAAACAGCACCCATGGTCTCTGAATCCGGCTTGTGTGCAACACACAGGGCTGCCGGCAAACCGGGCAGGCTCACGAGGCTTACCCAGCTCCCTCTCTGCATTCTGTTCAGAGCTGGGGCTTCCCTTCACTGCCACGCCTGGCTGGGCAAGGGATTTTC
>NW_008236180.1:10318677-10322442 GCF_000691975.1 Corvus brachyrhynchos
GCGATGTGCCGTACATGCAACTGCCCCCATGGCTGCATCCCTCTGGCAGCTTGGGGGGGGCTGCAAAGGGATGCTGACCATGTAGGGAGCTTAGTGAGAGCAGGCAGGGCCCCCTCCTGTGAACTCCTGGGAATGCTACTGCCCCTAGGTCCTGGACCTGGCTCTCCCCAAAGACTGCCCAGTCTGCCTGCAGTCACATGGGGATGATGGGCCACAGCCCTAAAGGGTTTGGACGACAGCAGAGCTGCAATCCCCAGCAGCTGGAAAGGGGCTGGATGGATGAGGCCACACATCCATAGCTGCAAAGACTGGCTGGCCCCTCTAGCTCTGCCGGCCTCCCTCCCGAGTGATGACGAATGCAGGCCCTCAGCCTTTCAGGGGCTAATAAATCCGCAGTTGTTCAATAACATGGCAAGCTCAATTGCTTCCCAGGGCTCGGTGCTTACAGCTAAATGTTAGACTACAGATTATAGGCACTGCTTCTCCCTCAGAGCCAGCCCTGCCCAAACACTGAAAGCCGAGAGGAGGAAACATCCCCCAGCCCTTCCATGGGTACAGGGGCTGGGGGAGTCCTGCTACCATTGGTCCCTCCAGGGAAGGACAGAGACCTGGGGCCCCAAGAATTTGGTCTACAGTGTTGATAGGTAGGAGAATATTTCTCAGATCCTTTTGCAAGTTCCCGAGCAGATGGGTGACAGGGTCAAATTGGCCCACCAGGGGCTTTTCACTCCTCAACCAGCAGAAAGGTCTGTGTATTTTCCCTTCCTGAAGCAATTATATTTGGTCTCAAACCTGATGTGAACAAGACAGACACAGCTAGGAGGTGATGTTTTACACACCTTAGGGAATAGGCTGGTGCTTCCATAGCTTCCAGCACCCCCCAGAATCATCCTCATCAAGAAAAGAGGAAAGGTGGGTCTGATGGAGCCATCCTTGGCAAGAGGAGCCATGGGGCCAATGCTTGTGGCCAGTGAGCACAGACAGAGACTGAACAGATGCATGGGAGGAAATGCACATCCTGAGAAAGGCAGAGAGCTGAAGCCGTGGGGGATGGCTCTGAATGTTCTCTGTGGGAACCTGAACCAGAAGCTTCTCTGATAACCAATATGCAGTGGCATGTTTCCTGCCCTCTTCCCAAAGGCCAGAGGAACCCAAGAGTGAGGAGGCAGCAGGAGCTGTTGGCAGGGTGGTGCCAGGTGAGCAGGGGAGCAGCTCTGCCAGTCCCACCTCGAGGCAGCAGCAGGGGGGGAAGCCAGCCTGGAACGAGGGCGTTTTGGGCACTCCTGGGACCTCAAAATGCATCCAAAAAGTTTAGGCAAGCTGAAAACTTCAACCCTTTATTTTTCTTTAAGGCTCATTTTTGGATCATATTTTGCTGTCTGCTTCCAGTATTTCCCCCTGGTATTCCAGTATTTCCATGCTCCTGGGCTCTCAGTAGCACAAGCACTATCTCAGTTCTTTTTGCACTTTTCAACACTTGTTATGGATCTCTGCCAAGAAACCTGATAATTTTTTTCCCCATTTAAGGGAAAGAATTTTGGGCTATAAAAGAAAATCTCCATTGTACCTAAAGTGTTTCCAGTCTGGAAAGAAAATCTCTGGAAACTGAGGGAAGTCTTAAAGGGACATAATAGGAAACACTCGGCAACAGAGGCAGCTTATTGTGCATGACTGCCTTTCCCACTCCCAAGGAAAAGTACAAGGCCCTTGGGCTGCAAGAACAATACGGGTTATTGTTACATCTTAGAGCTCATTTCAGAATGTGAAACTCAGCAATGGGGAATCAGCCAAAACTCAGGGGCCACCAAAGCTGCTGCTCCCCTCTCTGTGGGAGACCCTCTGTCCCACATGCCATCGCTGTGACAGGGCTGAGCGCTGGTTTGCAGGCGGGCCGGGAGCCTTCCTTTTCTCACAGCCCTTTGTTTTCCTGTGAGCAGTAAAATGGTGTAAACCAGCCTCCCCTCTTGCTTCACAGGATGGACAGGAAGATGCCAGACTGTCATACAGGGCAGGTGTTTGGGAAGATGTGATACTTTTCCTTATGCAGGCAAAGGAGTCACTGCAGATCAGCAGAGGGATATTTATTTCCACATTTAGGCTCAGCCTATTTCCCTCTCGTGTTGTAGCTCAACAAACACTGCCTTACAGACCTGTTCTGCCTGGCAGTGAAATCCAGATATGTCTATGCCACTGAATGCAAGCCCAGGAGAACATACCTTTGCTGTGCTCTGCATATTTCCTCTGACGTACTTGGGGTTTAAGGTGTTTCCTTGTCAATAATTGTTGTAATACCTGGAGAGAAACAGGGTTTGCACAAACTGCATCCAAACATTTGACTGGCTCCATAGGCTGGGGAAATAACAAACCATAAATTAAATTTGCAAAGCTCAGAGTACAAAAATATCAGCTGAAATGTGTATCCAAACCAAGAGTGGGTGAAATAACCTTGGAGAAGAGTGAGCAGGATGCACATTTCTGCATCTTCAGGCCTGCACTGCCCCTTGCTGACAAACTCTTCGTGTGGGACAGAAATGCTGCAGGGAACAGATGTCCTGGGGGTGGAAACATCCTTTCCTCTCCCCAGACTCATGGATCACCCCAGGCAGAGCCAGCTGGAGGGACTGCCCTGGGCAAGGCTCCCTCTCCCAGCCTCTTCAGTAGCATTTTCAGCACTGGCCAGAAGAGCCGTGGGGAAGGGGGAGCTCCCAGCACTGGGGGAGCCTGTGCTGCCCCTCCTCGTGCTCCCCTCCAGGGCTGCTTCTCCAGCCTCTTGGCAGAACACGTGGCAGTGGCAGGGAAGCCTGAGTGATGCAGGAAGATACAAATGCCCTGCTGATAAAGCCAAGGTGCCTCTCTCCAGTGATTTAACTGGTGAATCTGATGCATCTCCCTGCATTAGGCTGCTTGTCATTTTCCCTCCCTGCATCACGAGGGGAGATAATGAGCCTGGGAGGTCAGGGCTGACAAACCCTTGCTCTCCTACGGCACCTGCCAGCTGGAAGTTTCAAAGCATTTTGTAATCATTAACAGATTTAGCTTCCTAGCCCTGATCCGGGGTTTTGTCTCTGTTATAAGAGGAGTAAAGTACAGCCTGGAGGTGAAATGATGAGAAAGGAACAGGAGAATTGAAGTGCTCTGAACATTGCCCTAATGTCTATCCTGAATTAGAAGTATTCATGGGGTAGGAGGAGCTCCTTCACTGGAGGGGCACTGGGCTGGGATTAGGCTGGTCAACAGGTTTCATTCCCAGTTCTTCCTTCCACCCCTTTCTGGGCGATCTTGCTTCTCTATATCTTCATTTCCTCATCTCCAAAAGGAAGGTAGTGACCAGCTTCTTGTAGGAAGTTCCTAAATGTACAGCTGATACACAGTTGTGTGAAGTACTGGACAAAAACCACTGTTTGGGATTTCAGAAGGCGACCTCTAAGGAAGATGTCAACATTCAAACACCAAATATAATAGTCTAGCACTGACACTGAGAATGCTGGGCATCAGGAGCCAGGCACGGGTGAGAGAAGCATAGAAAATGGGGAAAAGCAGTACAGGGAGTCTTTTTTCCTAGTTAATCACAAAAAATCAGACACCAGGCTCCTGTTTCAGAAACGTTGTAGTAGGAACTGACACTAGAGTCCAAGAGCCACGAGCAATCAAGGCAAGAGAAGGGCACAGCTGTGCACCCCTGATACATCAGCCTGAACAGGTGAACCGCATTAAGTGATACTAATTGGTGCTAATGGAGCTCCAGGCTTTTGGGGAGGGCCATTT
>NW_008236180.1:10322487-10322799 GCF_000691975.1 Corvus brachyrhynchos
TTACTTGGACAGTCACAGTTTTCTCCATTTCTGGTGTGTTTTCAGGTTAGTAAATGCTAGTTTACGTTATATTCATAGTCCTAATCGGCAGCAGAGATCCACTACTGTTCCTCTTATCTGTTTCTGCAAATATCTGCAACCGTCGCTGTGGGCTCGTTCCTTCGACGAGGGGCAGTCAGGGTGGGGGCGAGGGCCTGGATCGCCCTCACACGCGGGGTGATGAGCAACCTCCCTGAGCTCCGCTGCTCCCGGCTCGGCGAGGAATCGCCTGGGAGGCGGCGGGGGCCCTGCCGAGCTGCCTGGCGCTCTCCG
>NW_008236180.1:10323567-10323830 GCF_000691975.1 Corvus brachyrhynchos
GCTCCTGCCTGCGCCGGGGCTTCTCTTCGTGCCATTTTGTGTAAGCAACAGTGCTCGGGGCTGTCAGGGGCCACCCGGCGCCCTAAGGCGGGCTCGGTGTTTTTTTTCTTATTCCCGTTTTTGTTGCTTTCCCGGTTATGCAGAGGCCGGCGTGGGGGGCTTGGGGGGCGTCCCTGGGCAGCCCAGAGAGGCAGAGCGCGTCCTTAGAGTGGCTTTAAATCCTCCCTTTTCCCTGCCCCAGCTCTTTCCTCGGGAAATCTCTA
>NW_008236180.1:10324203-10366430 GCF_000691975.1 Corvus brachyrhynchos
CGGCCTCTCTTGCAGCTCTGGGGCATGGAGGGGAAGGAGAGGTGAGGAGAGCCGGCCCCCGCGCCCTGCCCCGCGCCGCACCGTGCAGCGTCCAGCCTGAGGGGGACCAGCGATGCCTCTGGGGATGAATAAGCATGGATCTCGCTCTACTACCTCTTTGCCTCCAGACCCCACCGAGATCGTCAGGAGCAAGGCCTGCTCCCGAAGGGTCAAGCTCAACGTGGGGGGGCTGGCCCACGAGGTTCTCTGGCGGACCTTGGACAGGTTGCCACGGACCAGGCTGGGTAAGCTCAGAGACTGCAACACGCACGACTCCCTCATGGAGATCTGTGATGACTACAACCTGGAGGAGAACGAGTACTTCTTTGACAGGCATCCCGGGGCATTCACCTCTATCTTGAACTTCTATCGTACTGGTAAGCTGCACATGATGGAGGAGATGTGCGCCTTGTCCTTCAGCCAGGAGCTGGACTACTGGGGGGTGGATGAGATCTACCTGGAGTCCTGCTGCCAGGCCCGCTACCACCAGAAGAAAGAGCAGATGAATGAGGAGCTGAAGAGAGAAGCAGAGACCCTGAGGGAAAGGGAAGGGGAGGAATTCGATAACACTTGCTGTGCTGAGAAAAGGAAAAAACTCTGGGACCTCCTGGAGAAGCCCAACTCCTCCGTAGCAGCCAAGGTAAGTGTTCTATGTCTCTGTTGTCTACTGGCTCCTGACTGGTGATGCTTACCTGAGGTGTTGTCCTGCTGCCCTTGCTTAAATGTCAGGGCACTTGTGGCTGGCTGGATGGATGCTGTGAGTGAAGGAGAGAAAGGCCTCTCATATGCAAATGAATTTTAATGTTTTCTGGGGGTTTTTGGTAGTTTGGAAGGGATCTGGTTTGAGTGTCCCTGGGGCAGCCTAGGCTGCTCAGTGTGGAAGAAGCTTCTCTGAGCAGTGGGTCAGTGCACAAAGACTGCTGTGGCTGGACATTTTAGACTTGTTACCCAGTGGCCTGTGTTGGTGCAGTCTGTAATAGAGATTTCTTTGGGCCTAAAACATGCATGTCTTCTGCTGGTTAATCAAACTGGCTTTCAAGCAGCCAGTTCTGCTTGAACTCTTAGACCCAGGTGCAGTGAGGAAATAATGCCTTCAATTCCAGGGCTTAATTTAATTTCGTTTTTTGTAGTGAAATGCATCTCCTACTTATTTGTATCATGCACTCCTAGGCTGCATGTCTGCTAAAGCTGGTGTTTGAATTCCATCCTTTTTCAAGTCTTCCCTGGGCAAGTGATGCAGCTCTGTCAATAGCTGAAGTGCTGCTTACTCTGAAGTTGGTTCCAGTGAACAGATCTCCTTGAAGGTGTTTTGAAGATAAAATCCATGTTGGGAGAAACCAATGTCAGAGTTGGCTCTGATAATTTAGCTGCCTCATGTTAGTCACATTTTCTTTAGTGAGGAAAATCTCTGCGAACACAGTGATTCAGTAACCATGGGGACAAAAGTGAAGGGGGAGAGGTTGAAAACTGTGGGATGAATAACTGAAAAGCATGAGAGACTGAGCAGTAGGGACCAAAACTTGAATTTTCTATATACCCACATCCTCACTGTATGGCAGAGAAGCTGCAAGAAGCCCTGGCTTCCCTCTGTAATGCACCTCTCTCCGTACAAACATCTGCAAACGCAGACCTTGGCTCCATCCATCCCTTAGGGAGTCTGGCTTGGGTGGGCTACTTGGGAAAACAGACTTCTTTACCTCTTTTTTTTCTCTTCCCAAAATGCTGCATATCATGAACCAAGAGCATGTATGAAACTTGGGGAAGAGATTTTATGAGGTGTGGACTGGCTTATCCCGGCAGGGGAAGGGGAGGCAGGGGCTGCCTGCTAACGCCTGAACCCATTATCCCTTTTTTAATGACAAACAGAGCCCCATAGTGTCTCTATCTCTCCAGTGGCACAGATGACACTGTGATGAACGCATTAATAATTTATAAGGCTCCTTTGGCACAGTCTTGGAATCCTGAAACACAGGCCCCAGGCTTTGCTGTCTGTGGCACTGACTCAAAATCCATTAGAGACTGTTGATGTTCATGATTTATTGTATATGAGCAAGGGTCATTCTTGCCAAATAAGTGTCTTTTGTGATTTATAAATTAAATACTCTAGCTTCATTTTCTGAGAAAATTCTCGGAGTAAGTGCACTCGGCATTGCAGGCTCTGGATTAATTGAGAGGGGTTGGTAATGCATCATTACCCTTAGCATTTAAAGCTGCCGTTCTGTGCCTTCATTACTGCAATGAAAGTGATGCTGTGTGTTCCCAAACCTCAAATATTCCAGCAGTTCCCAAACACCGATTCCCACTCCTTTCATGTGTAGCAGGGCAGACAGGCCTGATGAACAATTAGCTTAGCAGGCGGGGACAGAAGTGCTGCTAGGCCTATTCTTTATCCAATTTGCTCCCTGCTGGTGGATAGCTTTTCCCTCGTGCCAGAGTGTGCCCTTTGCTTTGATCACCTTCCTGAGAATTCAATCCACATATTGGATAGGTTGAACTCACTCTTCAACTTCTGATGGAAGGACAAGGGGAGAGGGACTTGGCAGCCTGACCCGTTATCTGACCTATCCAGCTGTGCCCAGGCTCCCTTTTAGGCTGTGTGTGCTGAATCTGAGCCTCTGCCTGGCAGTTTCTGGCCAGCTTTCCTCAGCTGGCTGCTCACTGGAGCACTTCTGCGGAGGCCGCGGGCCTCCGGGAACTTCTGTCACCTCTCCTAAAGCCAGACTCCCTCTGCTTTGCCAGGTCTGGGAGCTCAAACTGTTCCTATGGAAAGGGAACAAAGTAAACTGTTGTGAGGCTTAACATCACGCAAGGTCCTAAAACCACCGCTGGGGAAATCTGAACTGCTCTTGTTTATTTTTTCTCTTCAGACTTGTGCCACTCAGTGCAAAGGGTTTTCCATGCAACAAATACAAGATGCCTTCATGTTCTCTTTAAGAAGTCAGGAAAATGGCTACAAGTGCAAGTTCTCCCCCCGAGCCAACCTAGGGACTGTGGCTGCCAGCATTGGCTGTATTTTAACATTTTCTGCACAGTACCTCGCCTGTCCCCTCCATACCAGCTTACTCCAGGGTTATACTGGGACCAGTTAAACAGAGCTGGTTTTTATTTGTTTGGTTTTCAGGGATTTGGGTTTGCCTTTTTTTTTTTTTTTATTCTTGGGTGGTTTTTGTTGGTTTTGTTTTCTATGGATTTTATTTTTATTATTTATTTAAAGGGGACAATATGTGGTGTACCCCAGGGTGGAAAATAGCATTCATGTAACAGAAGAAGAATCTCCCAGACCTTAGTTTTTGTTTCTTTCTTATCCACTGGAGATTTACCCATATCTTCTGATTGCTCTGTCTGGCTTTGAAACCAACCACCTCATGGCAAGCAGGCTCTTACTTATTTGTGAGGCTTCACCCTGTACGTGACTGGAGAGAACACTCTTGGATTTTATAATTCCCCCTCCTTGAGAGGCTCCAGGTTTGCAGAGGAGGCGCTGGGCGGGTGCTGGGGCTGCAGCCCTGCTGCCACCCCGCAGCAGCAGAGGGGTGAGTGCTGCTCTCCCTCAGGCTGTGCCCACAGCACCGGCCCTCTGGGAGGTGTCAGACCCACGGCACCGCTCCAGCTCGGCCCCAGGGGCAGCCAGGGCATCCAGTGCCCGAACTGGTTTCAGTTCACCCCCCAGTGCGTCGGGCTGCCCTGCACTCCCCTCGCCCAGAGGGAAAACCCCCGTGTGCAGAATGGAGCACTTGAGGGACCTGCCCTCTATCAAATGAAAAAATATTTATCAGGCAGTTATTAAATAAAACTGTTCATCTCCCTCTAACTTTCGAATATATTTTAAAGGATCTGATTCTCCCATTTCCTGTGGTTATTTGCCTGCATATCCCTGAGAAATACTCACTGCAGGCTTTGTGGATGCTTTCTCCTCTTCCTGCAATCACTGTTTTTGCATGTTCATGCTTATTTTTATCATTCTCCCAGTCTGTCTTAATAGTTTGATGGCTGTTTCTTGGTTTTGTTTTTTTTTTTTTAAATAGTATTCTTTGTGTACTTTGGTGTACTCACAACATCCATTTTTAACCACAGAGGACTCTGGTGCTCGCTTCTGTCATGGTTTACTCTAGAAACTGACGGGGTGCAGATATTTTCTGGAGAAGCTTTTACATTTTGTTGCATGGTAGTTTTCCTTTTGTCAGGAAAGAAGAGCGGCTCTCCAGAAGCCAAGCAGAACTGCTGCTTGTCCTCGGGGCTTAGTGTCCATGCCAGGGCAGTAGTGGTTAGCACTGCTCCAGCATTCTGGTTTGGGCTTTTAATCCTAATTGCTCCTTCCCTTGCCAAGGCTAAGCCTGGGCAGCTGGTTCCTGTCACCCTCAGCCCAGCTACCAGTCCTGGCTTGCCAAAGTCCCTTTGGAAGGTGTTGCTTTCCACTAACCAAGGCTAGTTAGGGTCCATGGGTCTCTCACCTGTCTGGCCCTTGGGAGAACCAGCCTAGCTGTAATTCCAACAATTCGTGTGGTATCCTGAAAAATAAAAACCTGCAGTTGTTCATGCTCTCCAGTATAAACAAATAACAAATCAGACCAACTCAACATCTGAGATTAACTTCCATGGTTCTGGAAATTCTCTGATCACCAGGACCCTTCCAGCAACCCTGCAAGAACATTGCCCTTTTTGCTTCTTGAGAGGAAAGTGTTTCTTTTCCTCCTTTAGTCCTTACAAATTATTTCCCCGATCAATATTTGAGCAATTAGTGTTGCATGGGGTGGGGAGGGGGAAGTCTGCTCGTCTTACAGACTCCTCTGCATGTGCTGGTTTCATCTATTTTTCTCTTACTGTCCTGAAGGCTGAGAAAAACACGATGACATCACCCACTTTGCAAAAAGCTTCTCTGCATGTCAAGTAGGATGTGCACTTCCTTTCCTCCTCGCTGCCTCCACTTCCCACTTGTCCCTGTCCTGTTGGGAGCTCAGCTGCAGTGATCCCTCCCTTCTGACAGGCTATTTCTCATCTTTTCCCCTGCTCCTGCTATGCCTTTGCCAGTGCAATAATATCACATTTATCCTTGAAAACATGCAACTCCAGTTCGGTAATCTCATTATGCATGCCTCTACATTCCTTGAACAGCTTTTCTCTGCTGCCCACTGCTCTCTGCTGCTAATCTCTAGATGCATTGCTTAGGGACTGGGGAGGATGCTCTGTAAGCTCTTTTCATATTATTGTTGATAGTAGTGACAAAATAAGAATGATAAAAGCCTCTTGGAGATGCATTTGCTACATCTAGAGCGTTCTTCCCCCACATGGGCTTTCTATTCCTGGTCCTCCCTTATGGTGTGCAGTTTTCATTCATCTCTAAACCTGCCTGAATTTAGCATTTGGCAGAGGAAACCCCTCTCCTGAATTGCAGGGGTCACATCTTAGCCATGCCTTGTCTGTCTCCAAGGGTCCCATCACAGGGCAGATGTTGACTTTGACTGTTAAAGCCAGATTGCCCATATTTTGCCTCCATCTGTAACTTTTTTCCAGTGTGATGCAGCTACTGCCTTGGCTTTTTTGCTATATATAGGAGACTTTTTCCCTTCATCCAAAGTGAACTCCTATCTTCAGAGATCCTCAAAAGCAGAGCCTCATTCCAAAGCCTCTCCCCTGGGTTCAGGGTTTTGCCAGTTTGGTCTGTAGCTTATCCCTGGGCTTCTAGCACAGCACTGTCCTGTGGACACACAAATGACTGCTGTTCTGGATCAATCTCTTTTCATCCTGCAGCTACTTTCTGGGTCTTGTCCTTCTAGTGGACTTAAATCTTTTGTCTGGGGAGCTCTAATTCCTGTGTTTAGTTCCCTGCAATGTCCTCTGTGTCTGTCGCACCAGTGGACCTGCCCACAATGTATTGCTGTGTGGCCAGTTCCCAGAACTCCTCTCATTATAGCCTCCACAGATTCCCAGCTGGGGGAGAAAACCTGCACCCTAGTGAAACTGCCAGCTTGGTAGCTGTGTCCTGTGATTCTTTCCTGGCTCTAAAGGAGTCCCTGTAACATGGCCTGGCCGATGGCCTCGCAGCCTGCATGGGATGCATTTGCCAACAATGAGCTTGTTCTAAGCTCTCCAGGTGGGATCCTCCTTCAAAGGTGAGCCTTTCCCCAGAGCTGCTATTTCAGCCCTTGGATCCAGCAGGCACTTGCCTGGTGCTCCTGCCTGAAGCTGGTTTGAGTTCAGCTGTTTCCAATCCAAGCCTGCAGCTCTGCAGTCTATAGAGAATGTAGAAAAGGAAAGTTAATTGTTAGGCCTTGTATTTCTTTTGATGTGCTTGCCATCCAGTCCATGAAGCACCAGTATGCACGAACACGTGTGTGTTGGCACGCTCCTGGATTTTTAACTTCTCCGTAACTTCCCGCTTGGAGAGCCTGAGCATCCACATCCATGAGAGCCCGCCTGCCTCTGGAGGGAAGTGACAAGCTTACATGCTTGTGCTGAATTCCTTGGAGGACGTGTGCTATAGAAGTACAGTCAATGCTATTTTTAAAGCACCAGCTCTCATTTGTACCTTTGAAAAAAATCTCTGAGAAATTAATTCCCCTCACTGCTCAGTGTTCTCCCATCCTGTTCAGCCTGAGAGCAGACAGGGTTTGAGGTGCTAACATCACCAGTCAAAAAGTAGAAAATCTTGCAACAATGGAAAATTCCTGTTTTGTTCAGCTGTAACTGCAGAGGTTTAGTAATAATGGGATTCAGAGGAAAAGTTCTGGGCCCAATGCCCCCAGGATATGCTGGTGTGGTGTAATGTGCAGGTGTAGCCTTGGTAGGTACCTGTGTGAAGCACCTGCACATGTGGCCAGGCTCTGCCCTGTGCTGACCATGACAGTGTCCAGAGCTGGCTCTGCACAGACACTCCAGAGCTCCGTGGAAAAATCCATTCTTCTCTTAACTCTTCTTACACAGTGGGATAAATATCCTTGCCATCACATTCTTCTTTTTACCCATTTTTCCAATCACAATGTCCTTCTGATTTCTCATGATGTGACTGCCCTCATGGAGAGGAATAATCCAATGTTACTTTTACAACATGAGCATTGCTATTTGTCATTGCTAATGGCAAAATATTTATGTCAAAGAAAGTTCACAGCTGCTCACTTAGTTCTTACAATAAACACAGTCACTGTGATTTACTCTATGGAGAGACCCAGCAGAAGCACGATGGGGCCACTGCACTCGAGCAAGGCATTAATATGAGCCTTCTCTCGAGAAGCTCTACACCTATGTTGTCATGTTAAGGCAGACAAGGATCAGACCCTGGCTGTGATGAGAAGAGTTGGGTCAATTCCTAGATCATGGGGAGGCTCAGCTCCCTCCTGGGCTGGGTTGGTTTCCCAGGGGCTGCCCCAGGGCTGGGTGGTCGCTGCCCTAACGGGGCAGAGCTCTGGGGCTGGGGGTGAACGGGCTCCACACTGCTCTGTGCCAAGCACTGAGGACCTGCTGACAGCACAGGGCTCCCTGCCCCACACCCCACTGCTTAACTGGCCTGCCCAAGCTGCTTTAGCCTTGGTGCTCTTTATCCTTAGGCTGACCTTGCCCTAAATTCAGTCCTTGGGGCAACAGCCTCATGTTCACCTCCCGGTGTTCCTGGTTACTCAGTACAGCAACACTAAACCTTGTGGTAAGCTTCCCCCTGAGCTGGCCTGGTCTCTGCTTTCTCCCCCTGTCCTAGCTTCTCTTCTGGCCTCTCCTGTCCCCTATACAGCCTGGCACCAGCTGAACGTGTTCACCAGCAGGCCTTGGTGAGGGCTTGTTCTGATTTCTAATGAGAAATTCTACTCTTTATTGTAGGGATAGCCTGGAAGAGGGCTGAGGTAAGCACTGTGCCTTTGTGCCTGGCCATGGCTCTTCCCAAGCAGATTTATTTTTTAGGACCCCGGTAACACCAGCAGCCCCAGTCCTGCTTCTGTGGAGCGTAAAACTCCCACTGAATGTATTTGGAACAGATGAGTATTATAATGTCTGTGCTCATCAAGCAAAGCTCTCAAAGTGCTTTGAAAAGATGGATTAGTTGAGGCCAGGACAAACCTGTGATATATGTATTATCCCCATCTTAAAGTGAGGAGGTGACCATTGCCCAAGGTCAGTGAGGAAGACTGGGTGGGGAGGGGGGACCCTGGCTTCCCACTCTCCCATGTCACCAGGGCATTTTCATGGGATAGATGAGCTTCCCGTGGTCCCTGGGCACTGCCCATGGTGAGATCTTACAGAGGGAAAGGTGCTGGCAGCCCTCTGGCAGTTTATTCAAGGGGATGGAGAGAGAAAACAACCCACTCCTTGTTTAGGCACAGGTGTTCCTACTGAAATGAGCCCAGCCTGCATGGGAAAGTGCTGGCAACCTTTGTCAGGTTTGAGGGATGAGTGGTTACAGAAAAATAGCAGGTTTTCCTCTGGTAGATCTAAAAGCAGAAGGTCTGTACTGGGGTGTTTTCAGCATGCTTTGATGCAGCTCTGGCTCCAGGGAGGCGATGCTGCTAAAGTGTTTTGAGCAAGGGAGTGCAGATGTCAGAGTAACATATAGAAAAACCTGTGTTGTGAAATGATTCAATAAATCAGAATACATATCTGCTAGTATATATTGATATGTATGAACACATATTAAACCTGTCTGTCAATGTGGGGATTCCTTTTTACCAAAGTTAACCTGTGTAAGGAAGGTATTTATTTTCAATTAAGAGCTAATCTGTGCAACCAGCTCCACTTTGAGCACAACAAATGTAATGAATGACTCCAGTGTTACAGGAGCAGTGTCTCCTCAGACACCCCAACTGCCACCTTTGGTAGAAACAGTACTGGGGTGAAGGAGAGGGTCAGAGCATGGGCTGTGGGTAGCTTGGGAGCTCCCTTCAGCCTGGCCTCAAAGATGGATCCACGTTTTTTGGCATGTTCCCCCTTTCTCTGTTCACAAGTCTCTCCCAGTTCCCCCTGTGATTCCTGTGAGGTTTTGCTGAGGTTTGCAGTTATTCTGGTCCAGTGATGTGGACCATTGGTCCAAGGGCTGCGGATGATTTGTGACCCTTCCCTGAGCTGCTGGCACTGCAGTGGGGGGAAGGTGGCCTTAGCTCAGCACTGGGCTCTTGGCTGTGTGTTTGGGCAAGAAAAATGAACAGCAAAGCCAAAACCAAAGCACTTGTTGGTACTCAACTAGTATTGATAACATCCATCAGGTATCTGTCTAATCTGATAAAAAACCTACGTCACTAACAAAAGCTGGTGAACAGTCAAAGCAAATTGAAGGAACAACTTATTTGAAAGTTCTTTTTTTTTCTGCTGTACATAATCAGTTCCTTTTATTATGAGCTGAACTTATTCAATGCTGTTTGGACTAGGATTTGTGCAGAGTCTCTAGCCAAAAGCACAGATTAGTTTTGTTTTATTTTATTTAAGTCCATTTGCTCTTGGCTCATTTTTGAACAAAATGGAGCTGTAAATCTCATTTGCAGTACATAAACAGTATAAACACCAGAAATGCTCTCTCATTGGTACTGACAGGCAAAATGTTTCTAAAGCATGATTATGCTTACTAAATGTTCAGAGTCAAGATTCCTTGTGCGTATCTCTTTAAAAAACCCCTCATTTTGCTGAAAGAATAAATTGAAGGTGTGAGCAAAGAGGTCTGTTGCAGTGTCACCACATAAAATCTTTTGTAGGGGCAGGAACTGTAGTCAGCACCCTTCCCATGGCAAGGAATCTCCTCCGTGTGCCAGCTGTGCTTTGCTTGGGTGGTTCAGTACTATCCAGTGGCAGTGTAAACAGGGAATGGAAACACGTAATGGCACGAGGCACCACAAGCAGCAGCTGAGATCTATCACTGGTAGATTTGTATCACTGTGTCCACTCTCTTCCTGTCCTTCTCTGCAGTGCTTTGGTGTCTGTCTGTCCCTGGCTTTCTCTGTCCTGCCATCTGAGTGCATCGTGTTTGTCCTCCCAGTTGCCGTGTCAGGTAGAGCAGTGTGATTGTCCTGGTTTATTTGGAGAGGGTGCAGAGGCATCTCAGGGTCTGTGATGGAGAAGGAGGCAGAGTTGTAATTCACCCCTAACCTCTGGGCCCCTTTTTCTCTGGTGCAGCTGGATCTCAGCCGTAGGTGTTCTAAGCGGCAGCTGCAGTACACGAGAGCTGGCCACTTCTGTGGAACTGCCTAGGAATCCATGAGATTGGGTTTCTTCATATTTCTGGGAATCGGGTTTGTGTCTGGCACGTTCTCAGCTCTAAAAAACTTGGTTCACACAGCTGTGATTTTTCTGTTTGTTTGAAAATGTCCATCTCTTGCTCTGCACACTTCATTGCTTCTGCAGTGCATGCTTTTGTCAACCATAGTGACCACACATTAAACAAACTCTCTACTCCTTGTAATTGGTGCATTTGACCACTTCCACTATTAGCAATGTCTGTAACATCCCTGTTCTTCTCCATATCTGGCCACTCTCAAAAACTATGGATTGCTCAAGTGTCTGGATAGACAAGGAGTGGAACTCACTTCCTCAGGCAGTGCTTGCTGTCTGTCTTCCTGGTGGAATGAGGAGCTTTCACTCCTTGTTTACTTACTCGTGAATTTTTGGTAAGTCTGTCCTTCATAGCATAAAAGTTTAATCTTTTTAGAAAATAAAAAGATAAAAAAAAAAGCGTTGTCTTCCCTCCTGTCAATGTGCCAGAAGTTTATTAATAATACATAATAATTATACGTTGTGTTTCTTAGCTGCTTTCATGTGAGGATCTAAAAGCGCTTCACAAACATTAATTAAGTAATCCTCACGCCTGTCTGGTGCAGTAACTATTGCTATCAATCTGCACTGAAACATGACAGTGCAGAAGAAACAGTAAATAAGAAAATCTCCCAGATACAGGCAAGAGCAAAGCTGGTCTAGAAAGCTGCCATCGTTCCGTGGCTGGACTTTGTGTGAATCCAGCGGTTTCCCTGCCAGTGCATCGGCGCCATTCCCTCTGGGGCTCAGGGGTGTTGGACACAGGCTGGACGCAGCAGATAGGAGATTTTCTTGACCAGTGCAGTATTTTCTCTGCTGGCAGGAAGAAAGTTGTGATTGGCAGCAGACCCTGCATCCTGGGTCAGAGCAGCAGAGCTGGCGGCAGCAGCTCTCTCTGAAGCAGCCTCGGCAATGGGATTTACTGATCCTTGCTCCAAGAGAGCCTCTGTTTGTTACCCTGGGCAGGAGGGGTCCTCAAGGGGCAGCCCAGCAAGTCCCTTGCTTGCAGTGTCCCACAAAGAGTCTCTTTAACCCTCAGCTGACCACCCAGGGGACCTTCACAGTTTTTGTGGTGTCCCCACAAAATGCTGCTCCCTCTCTTCTGCTCACAAAGCTTTAGGGAGTCCTGCACAGGTGGGCTGCAAAGCTCACCTTAGTTCTTTCCTCTCCGTCCTTGGACTGAACTTCTCGAGCACCTATGTCTCATCACCTTGGCTGGCGTTCCTTAGGGATAGCTTTAGTTAAGGTAGAACAGAGATGAAAAGTAAAGAAACACCAATGTTCTGTCAGCAAATGCCTCCTCAGTTTGCAGCTGTAGCTCATACCTGTTGCCAGGGTGCTGAATTAAACTCAGGGCAGTCACCACACAATTATTTTTCGCCTCTAATCGTTCCCAGGTAAGAGCCTGATTGATCTCAGCAGGTTTTGCAGTGCTCAGCTGAGAGAAGCCGTGTCTTTGGGAGGTGTTGCCTGTTACTGTGAGGCAGGTGGGCTCACACAGCAGCAGGCTGGGATTGCACTGGGAAGGACCTGCCAGGTTTTGTGGTGCTCTTGGAGAGCTGATGTCAGTGTTGGGAGGGACTCCCAGGCGGTGGCTGGGCCCAGTTTCCCAGGAGTGCTGAAGACTCTGTGGTACCACGAGAGCTCTCAGACATCTCAGCCTCTAATTTCTGTTCGTGAAGGAGATGTCAAATGATGTGACTGGCATTTACTTTTGGTTTATTTTGATAAAGTGGTGGGTTTGGTAACTCCAGGTATATTGGATCCTACTTACTGTTATTTTGATCCTTTAAAGTAAATTTGAAGCAGATGAAGTGTAGTCTAGGAATTATGATTAATTCCTACTGGTCAGAGCCCTGCTAGCCCTGCCTTGGCCAAAGCCAATGTCATCAAAGGGAGTTTTTCAGGAGCAAGAACCTCATGCATTCTTCATGCCACCCAAGGTGCTGACAGACCCAACACTCCTTGTATATGTTCTGACCTTTCCTGACTCCAAGTTCCTGCATGTGGCTCAGCAGGACAGGACCCTTCTGGGCTGTCCTGATTAAGAGATATTTCCACCAAACATAAGATGTGCTGCATTCTAGAGCACATCAGGTATCAGAGTGCATTTTGCTAATTGACATGTTTGTGCTCTCTCTGTCTGTGCTTACACACAATGTTATTCTATAGGTGTAACTTTAGACTTCCTGCAATCCCAGAGAATGGTCTCATTTAACAGCTGCAGCCCTGGCCAAAGCTCCAGCACATGCCTGCTGAAATACCAGATTTTCACCATGCTAGGCAAATGCACCAGGTCTCACCAGAGGGGTCTTTGGCCTCTCTTTCCTCTCTGCTGGTCACTGGGGCAGGTGCAATTCCATTATTTTTGCATGTTTATTAAGCTTGAGAACACATTTGGTGAAGTTTCTGGCTACGAATGAATGGCCATGAACGAAACCCACTTGACTTAATAGTTATTTTTAAAGATGCTCTTAAGAGCTTCTGTAAAGTGGCTCTGAAACACTTCTTAGTTTGCACTGTCTTCTGGAAAATTTGCTTCATGGTCCAGATGACTTGGGCATGGCAATGCCACTTCCAGGAGTTATAGATGTAATTAATTTAATTTATAAACTCTTTATAGGAAGTTCTGTCTTTTTGTTCTGTGTTTATATAGCACTAAGTGCAACAAGGTCTTGACTCACCGCTCGTGTATGCTACCCCAAAACGAGTAATAAATACGTTTTACAGAGAAAGCAAAAACTGCTGTAGAAAGGTATGGGATCAGTCTCCCTAATTGCTGATCCCATTAGCAGACTGGCCTGCTTCCCCAGCAAGAGCGGCAGGAGGAGGACGTGCCTATGGCTGCTCAGCCCCTGGGCTGGGATCCCGGTGTCCAGCAGGGCTCGGAGCTGTGGGGAGCAGCGAGGCACTGAGGGACCACTGGGGCAGTGCTCTCCAGAACAGCGAGTGGGGCAGATACAGGAACCCACTGCTCTGCCTGTCCCTGCTTCCCTCACCCAGCCGCTTGTGTCCCAGGTTTTGCTGCTATGAACGAACCCCAGAGCAGCCGTGGGATGCTCCCGGGTGCTCCGTGCCAGGGGCAGCCCAGGCACTGCTGGTGCTTTCCTGGCCTTGTTTGAGGGGAGGTGTGCAAGGGAAGGAGGGTTGTACCTGCAATTGCTGTGATTTCGCATGCAAATCAGGCAGCTGGAGTATGCCAAGGTGTCTTGAAGTTTATACAAGCAATTACTTAATCTGTGTGTAAAACCAGGATAATTGTGTGAGTTGCGTGAGGTGCAGTTATGTGTTGAAATGGTCAGCAATACAGAACCTTTCTATTTGTAATTCATCATCCTGAGAGAAATTATGTCTCTTCCTAAATTCATTCTTTTTTCTTTTTCCACCAGGTCCTTAAGCAGTTCATATCTTTGCTATCTTATCATCACTTGTTCCCTCTATTATCACCTACCTGTTGGAATAGTTCTTTTCCTTAGCATTTTCCAGGGGGAATAAGCCATAACACTGGCAGAAGGCTCCTTCTTCCTGCTCACAAAAATGATCTTTTTCATTAAAAGTGCATTGAAACCCCCTCTTAAAAAAGGCTGGCTGTTTCAGTTGAAGTCCTTCACCATTGACCTCCTTGCTTCTGTTCTTTCGCAGGTCCTTCTGGTGAGTCCAGTAGCTCTGTGTCCTTGGAACTCAGCTCCATGGTTTGTCTTCCCTCCACACCCTCCCCAAAGTGCTGGGCAGTGCCACGGCTGCTGTTGGCACATCTGGGTCATGGCTTTGCTCCGAGTTTCCTGCACAAACTCCAAAAGGGGATTTTTACTCTCTTGCACCTCTAACCAACATCTGGAGAAATATCTCTTTGCTTCTGAGAGACTGAAAATCTCTCTTTGCTTTTCCCATGCTTGTCTGGTTGGACGTGAATCCTTTGGGCACCACTCCTTTGCCCTGTTCTTGTACATCGGAGCTCTAATTCAAGGGGCAAACCAAGCACAGTCTGTGTTTTCACTGCCCTGCTGGTGCAGCACCATTTCTGCTTGTGTTCTTCAGAAAGAACACAAATAAAGCTGAGTTTGGCCAGCTGTCTCCTTTCTGATTTAGTATCTTAGGTGGTCAACAGCTAATGATCAGTCTTAAATGTCACCTCTTTTCCTTTCAGACTGAGTCTTTAAACTGTTGGGATGTGTGAATACATTTTAAGTAAAGCCCCGATCCCTGTGCCAAGGAACAGAGCAAGTGTGGCAACGCTCCAGCCTTTGCACCTGTTCTGGTTTGCTCTTTGTGTGAAGTGCTGCATAATTGTCTTCTTCATTAGCTGCCTGCTGAATTCTGGTTTGTGAGGGATTAAAAACTCCAATGAATATGGATTATTTCAAATGTTTTCCTTTGGGACACTGTACAGAATGAAGATTTTTGGAGCTATATGTTCATGTAGTAACAAGGGATGGAAGATGCCTTCCCCCACCCTTTTTCAAAGTTACCTCTTCAGAGCAGGTGTCAGACAGAGCTGATCCTCCCTCTCTGCCTCTGGGCACACACAGGGCTCTGATCCAGCTGATCCCTCCAGCTGGGCCTGCCTGGAGGTGAAGTGAAACCCTTGCTAAGAGTGGGAAACTTCAGCACACACATAACTCAGTACTTGAGTGATCTCCTGGGAGTCAACAAGCCTCAAGCATCTTCTTAACATTAAGCGTGGAGCAAAGAAGGAGCACGTTAGGGTGCAATTAAAGGACCCATTTCACTGAGGAGGCCAGGAGTGTGTGCTGAGGAATTTTCTATAAAAATAGGGACATTTTCCTCCTCTAGTTAAAATTCTTAAGTGCTTCAGGTTAATGTGACATCTGCAACATCCAAGAAGCCTACAGAGATTTGTTTCTGTGGAACAGATGTTTAACAATCCAGATTTTATTTTATGTTTTTGTCTGTCTGGACACTTTCTTGTCATCTGCTTTTTGTGCCTGTAACTGTGACAGTGCTGGGCCCAGGAGCTGTGAGAAATGGCCAATGCAGGGAAGGAAACCTGGTTTTTTCTCTAATTCAACAGTTAGTCTGCCACATTCAGCTCAAATCCTTTCCCCTCTCTGGTGAAAGCAACACTTGATTCTCTCTCCTACTGGCATTGCAGAGCCAGTCTCATTGCAAGAGAGTGGGGAGAACTTCTTTTTGACCCCACTGGGAAATATCCTCCCACACTGCATAGCAAGGCCCCTCTGCAAGCAGAAATCCACGTGACAGCAGGTCCCTGGGCAAGGCTTCTCCCAGGACGGAGGGTGGGATGCCCTCGCAGGAGCTGGGTTAGCTCAGTAGCTGGGTAGGGGGGCTTGAAGCTTTCTGTCATTCTGAAGCCTTTTTTGCTGGGAAAACAAAGGGATAAAACTTCTCCCAGACTTGCAGCCAGGCGCTGGGCGGGAGCCCCGGGAGCGCTGCGGCCACGGGCACTGCCCAGCCCGGGGCACAGCCAGGCCTTTCTCACCAGGTAATAAATCCCAGCTCTTCACTGGCTGTGCAAGGATACTCTTCCTCTCCAGGTGAAGAACCACATGGCCATAAAATGTTGTAATGTAAACAAGGCAGACGTGGTGAGAATCCTGTTTGGACAGATTTATAGCCTGACCATGGAGCAGCAACCTTGCCTGGGCTTTGTGCCACCAGTAATTAATATGCATCCTGGGCTCTGTTTTCCTTCTGGACAGTGTCCTTCTGCATGCTTGTGTGTTAGACTATAAGCATGAGAGTCTGCTGTCTACTGAGAGAGACTTTCCTGGGGAGGCCGTGCTGGAAAGCTATTGCCCTGCAGATTGTGTGGAATTAGGGAGAGTGAATAGCCAAATTTGGGAGAGCAGCACTTCCCCAGCACATGTAAAGCCTCCAGGTAGCTGGCGCTGAGTCTTTGTGCAGTGATTATCATAAAGACAGTCAATGTTTGCCATAGTTTCTGCCTACATTGAGATGAGGAGGTTGCTGGAGAAACCACATCTCCTGACACTGAGCAGTGATCTCCAGCTCTCTGCCCCGTCTGTGCCATGTTTATGGGAGGCAGTGGTCGTTTTTAGCTGCAAATACCTACACCAAAGCTTTGAACACAATTTCCCTGCTGCTTATTTATTGCAGTCTAATTCAGGCAAGCATATCCTCGTAGGCTTCACTCAGTGTGTGCTTCCGTGAGGTCTGTACGTCCCCCCAAAGCTGATTAAAGGTGTGCTTGGGCTCTGCTGAAGGGAATCTGTGCCATGGAAGAGCTGGGTGTCTACTGAGACTGCCTGGAGCTCTGCGATGACACAGAGACACAAAGGTGTCAGAGACATGTATCACCAATAAACCCTCCTAGTAGCAGTGGTGGCAGTGGGGTCCCATTTGGCCCTGCCCCAAAGTGGCAGGAGACCAGATGAGGATAGATCATGCTGCCTCAGTATTTGCCTCCTGTCCTGAAATGCTGGGTGAAGCCACCATTTTATTTTCTCCTCCTGATGGCTTTTCTTGGAGCAGCATTGGTGTCCTTTGGTTTCCTCCTCTTCCAGGTGTTCACACCCAGAGGTGACCGCCAGAGTTATCACCCCTCCAAGCTGCCCAGACTTGTCATTTTTCAGACTTTACTCTCAGGTCATCTCTTGGGCATTCATTTGCACTCTGCACTTCCAAAACATGGAAAAGTAATGAAGGAATTAAAGGAAAATGCAGAGAGGGGAGAGAAACGGACCCATTTCATTCCAGGGGCTATGATCCCAGCACTGGATTTGGGCACAGATTTTCCACTGGGGCAGTCACTCACATATGAAATCCATTCTCATGATCACCTTTAGAGTAAATCCCTCCCTTTTCTCACAGTGCTTGTGTATGGGGGAGTTTAGGCATTGTGAGCCCTCACCCTCTGTTGGTAGGGTCACAATATAAAATTTGTCTCTAATTAATGACCAGTGACCTCAGGCCATTCAAAACTATCTGGCAAGTGAGGAGCACAAGATGCCAGCACACTGAAATCTGTCTCTGTCAGGATCTGAGTTTGAAGCAAGCCCTGTTGCATTGCTGGGTTGTTTGTCCTGTCATTAATGAGATTTCTCTGCCCTTTTCTGTCTCTGTTTGGAAAACACAGTGCTGGTAGGCCAGCAATCCTAGAAACATAGGCCTTAACAACAAAATCGACGTGGCTTCATTAGGCTCACTGCTCGGTGTGCAATTATGTTATTTTCTCAACAGCAAGTGGCTGCACCGGCTCGGGCGAGGAGAAGGGCTCAGTGGGCACTTGCTGAGGCTTCCTGGGGGGATGTGGGACTGGGGGGAGCCAGGGCTTGGCTTCACTTTCCAGCAGCTCTCACAGACTCCCTGGAGTGATGTTTCTCTGTGTGGTGTGGGACAGTTTAATCCTCGATAGTGTCTTTGAAGCCATGGAGACTGGACTGCAAAGGCTATCTCATGTCTGTGACTGAGGCACCCACTAGGGCTGGATGAAAGTCTTATGCAGCAAAAGATTCTGTGCTCTGTGACCCCACTGCATTTTATCCCAAAATAACTCAGTCATGGGGCAGTTTTACAGCATCTGTACAGGCCAAATTACTTCTTTGTAAAGAAACAGATTAGGTGAAAGACCTGGTTTTCTGATTGATGACTTAAGCTGTATTGACCAGATGACAGCCACTCTGAAAGGCTGGTTGCCATGGGATTGTCTGGTACCTTCAGGGGAAAAAAAAGGAAATAAAAATAGTTTCTTTGGGTTTGGTCTGGTTTGTATTCCCCTGCCACTTAGAGAGCTCTCTGGTGGTTTGTGAGATTCCAGGTGAGGTGGTAAGAGGAGAGCGGGCACTGGCGTGCTCCGGAGTGCCGTGCCAATGAACGGCATTCCACGTGCTGGTAAAGGCCTGAGGAAGCTCTGCACTGATGGTGCCTTCATGTCTTCATCCCCACAGAGCCTCCTGGCAGTTCCAGCCTTTCTGCAGTGCTTGAACTGAGTCTTCAGCCTGAGCTCTGAGCTGCAGGAAAAGCACCCAGTTCTCTCCTTTCCCTGTGGCAGCGGCTGCTGTCCAAGCGGAGCCCACAGCGGAGGCTCCTCACCAGATTCCCAGAGCAGTTCAGGGTCATTGCATGGCACCACACAGGCAGCAAGGCTTCTAAGCCTTTGGAAAGGTGCACAGAGTGTGGGTGGCATGGCAGGTTATTTGCTATTTGAGGTGAGCAACACACACTACATTCAAAATGACCAAACTGGTCTAATTATAGAGATAACAGCAGGGTTATGGTTGAGATTTCTGAGCAAATGCTTCCCCCACTGCTGGGGGAAGGCTATAAAAGTGCTGAATCTGTCAAATTTGCTCTTTTTAGATTTGTTGAATGGTACAAGGAGGTTTGTGTGGAGTAAGGTGTTTATATTAGCAGCGCTAACAATCGTGAAGGTCATAGGTAACCTGGAGGTGTTACCTATGGGATCCATCTTTAATGTACCAGCAGACTTCTAAATCTCTTCCCACTGCCCTCTTGCCTCCTTCCCATTATTAACATTCAGGGAAGTTCCACAGAAAGGAGTACTCTTAAAATTTCACACTCTCGTATAGGTGCAAACCATTCCTGGGGCTTGCACCATTAAAGAGAGATTTGCAGTCATCAAGATGATGGATGCTAAAGGCTCCCGAGCTTTTCAGAGGAGAGCTGCTCATTGACTGCAGGACAACAGTGTGCAGAAGGATTAGTACTCAATAAATCCATCACAGGAGTACCAAGATGTTATTACTTGGGTTTGGAATATCCTGAAATAGCTCACCACTTCGGCAATTTTGCATCATTGATGTACTCTCAGCTGGGTAATATGACTTTCTAGAAATTGATCGGATAAACTGAGCTGTTTTAAGAGTGTCTGTCTCTATTATTCATATATTTCTCCAATTTGTATTCCAGGAGAAATAATAATATTCTCTAGGGACACCATTCATTCATATGTTCAAAACAGAGCCCCAAATGCAAACACCAATAAAACACAACATGTTCCTAATTAACAGCCTCAGAGAGCATGACATCAGGCAGGTACTACCAGCACCTTAGAACAAAGTACACTTGGAACCAGGTGCAGCTATTTACCAAAAGCTTCCAGAAAGCCAGCAGTAAAACTGTTTGTTTTTCCAGCACATGTTGTGCACTTGCTGTTATTTCTCTAGATGGGAAGAAGCAATCTGAGACACTAAAAATACACACCTTAGACCAACAGAGCTGTAAAATGATGCTAAATAAACAGTAACTCAAAGAAATCTTCCCCAATACAATTTTATCTTCTGGGTGAGGCAGAAAAGGTTATAGGGCAGGATTTTATTTGAGGGGGGACGCTGGGCAGTGCTCTGGGCATGTCCCTTAGCGGTGAGGACACAGCCAGCGGGGGGACATACCAGGACAGCTGCCCTTGGAGCTCTTTGGTGCAGGATGTGAACAATGAAATCTGTCCTTTGAGATGAGCTCCGCTTCATCAGAGAGAAGGTGCAGCTGGTATTTTCCCCTCTGCAGTAAGGTGCAGGGCAGGAGCTGGGAACGGAGCACGGGAGCCCAGGACCGGCTCTGTGCCTTGGGGAGCTGCGGAGGCCGGCGCCAGGGAGAGGCAGCCACGGGAGCCTGTGGCTGGAAGCGGGGCTGGCTGGGGACCAGGTGCATGGGTTGTGTTGAGGACAGGCTGCAGAGAGGCTGTGAGGCATGAACCACAGGGATTGTGGACCTAGGGGCCCTCTGGGGACGGTCCTGTGTCACCTGGTGGCTGTGAGTTGCAGTGGTGACATAGTCTGGCATTGTGTATAAAGCTGCAGCTGCAGAGTGGCTTTGAAGCAGTGGTGTTCCCTGTTTCAGACACAGGGACAATGGAAAAACAGTCACTTTTCCTAAAATAGCTGGCATGTCAAAACCTAGATTTTATTTACTGACCTTTCCAAAACCCATAAAAAAGAAGTCCTTTTACAGAAGTAGCCACTGCCTCGTGCCTGGCTCTGGAGGTTCGGGAAGCATGTGGGACCCAGCATGGCTGCTGCTGCTATCGCTGGAAGCCAGACATGGGATCTGGGCCCTTGAGCATGGCTTTGTACATAATTCATTGGTGTGTTTTTTTAAAAAGACATTTGCTCTGTCTTGTGTCAGCCACACACTTCTGACTCAGTGGAACTGCTTATTCTTTCACTTAAGCTCTGTCCTTGTTCTGACAAAGGACTTCTAGTAGTTTAGGGTTTTTTACTAACAGCCTGTAGAAAGCTGTAGACACAGATGTTATTTTCCTGGTAGTGCAGAATTTCACTGTGCTGGGGCATTTTTTCAGCCTGTCCGTCAGACAGATAAAACAGGCTCCTTTTTTCTCCACTGTCAGATTTTTCAAAGGCTTTTCCAAATCAGGTGCATAAATTAAAACAAAATAGAAGTCAGAGGAAAACTCTTAAGTCTGTACCCTACTGAGAGGGATTATGGGGAGTGGAAAGTATGAGTCATGGCATGGCCACTTCTTTCAGCCAGAGTTAATGCGGCTCCCGCGGAGCAGGGGAGAGTCCTCGGGAGGGGCAGCCTGGTCTCGCCTCTTTAAAACCCATTTCTACTCCTGCAAATTTGATCACAGTTACAAAATAAATAAAAGGAAGCATGTTGGTGAGATGTACTTATCCTTTGATCTATCCCTAAAGTCTGGTTTCTTGGCCGGATTTCCAGGTATTTCAGTACTGAGAACGTGGCAGTGTTTTAACTCTATTTTGGCAGTTCAGCCGCTGTGCTCCGGGATTTATCCTGGCTGCCCTCTATCTCTGCAGCCACACTTGAACCTGAATTAAATGCCCGGGGCTAAAACTCTGCCTCTGATGATTCTCTCCATCTCTGTGGTACAGAGGTGCCCCATGGCAGGGAGGTGGCCGGTGCCTGGCCCGGAGTAAGAGCTGCTTTCCTGGATGCCCCACGGACATTCTGGTTAATATTCCTCTCCTTGCACAACGCTGCACAAATATTGAGCTTTATAAATATTAACTGAGAAGATGAAGGTGCAGTGAAGCTGGAAGTCAGCTCCCATAGAGCTCCTGTAATACTGAAATGCTGTGTCTGGGGGTGCATTTATCTCCCTCAGTGCAAGGAAGTGCAAGGGACATCCATCTGGTACATCCCATACAGGCACACCCATCCACACCCCCCAAACTCTGCAGCCATGACCTGAAATCAGAAATATTCCCCATGAAATTGGCCTTTTTTTGTTCTGCTCCCCTGCAGTCCTTTTTTCAGCCTTTTCCCATTAATGTGCTGTTTTCCCATTAGGAACCTGTGGGATCCCAGCATACAAAGCCTTGGGTTTCATAGCTCCTCATGAGTGGGAGAGGGAGAACATGGCAATGTTCACTCCAAACTGAGGGTGGGTGGGTTTGCTTTCCTACCAGCTCAGGCTGAGTTTAAACCTGGTTCCTCAGTGGATTTGGTTCCCTGTGTGCACTGACCAGGGGAGGCCGAGTCCCAAGTGAATTTGTGTTAGAAAACGGCTTAAGCAGGCATTTTGGGTAAATGGTTCACCTCAGTCGTTATAGTTTTTGGAAGTTTTGGTTAGAAATGAGCATAATTGTGGATAGGACAGCCTTGTTGAGCAGTATCCTTGCCAGTCTGGAGTTTTAGTTTCAGAACAGGTGTCTGTAAGTTTCCACAGCATCTCAAACTTCCTCATGTGCGATTTGGATTTCAGCAGGCTTTTCCTGTAAGGCACAGCTGCTGCCTTCAGTTGACACAGGTACGTGCAGCATCAGAAAGGTGTCAGCAGCCTTGCTGAGCCCCAGATATCCCCTCAGAGCTGAACAGAGGAGGACCTTAGTGCTCCATCCTTCAGCAACACTAACAGATATGGGGTCCACCTTGTCACATCCTCACTGAAAAATTCAGGATCTGCAAACCAAGTGCACGGCTCACTGCTTGGCAAGTGAGCTGCAGATGAGGGGGTAATAGGGGCACTATCAGCTTGCTGGCATCATCCAGCCTTTCATCCTTCCCAACAGAACAATCTGAAAAGGCAGAGAACCAAAAACTCACTGACAGTCTGTACTTCTGAAAATTTCTAAGGTTAACAAGGACTGTCTCAGTCTCAACTTTCTCAAAGACAGGTTTAATGGAAATGAAAAAACAGGGCTTGTTTGTAGGGTTTGTATTTTTACTCCAGGCAAACCCAGGAGATGGATTAAACTGAGGAATTCTTTAGTTTATTCTCAAAATATAACACACATCCAGAGGGATATAATTTTTCTGTTAAGTTTACCACACTATCTTTGTTAGATTCATTCCTGGTGATTCACTTGTCACAATAAGAACCTCAGCTGAGAAACAAAGCACGGCAGCTCCTGCGCCGGCGGGTCCGGGACGGCGCCCAGCACGGCCGGGAGCGTGGCAGGGTGTCCTGGCTCCCGGCACCTCTGCGACTCCTCACCACAAAGCTCATCCACTTGGGACAGCTCTTGGAGCACACCTGAATTCCAGCTCTGCAGTGGGGAGTGACACTGCTCAGCTTGACGCTGTTTTCTGTCCCCTCCAACACCTGAGTGAGCGTGCTGCTGCCCAGGGCAGCGAGGGGTAATTGCCCTTAGCAGAGAAACGCTCTCTGTGCAGCAACAGCTCCACTGGCCCGACACAAGTGGAAGATTTAAGTGCCAGTTACCCAGGGGGGTTCAAGGCATTAAATTATGTGATAGCTTATGGTGACAGCTCTGGTGCCTCCCTTGTGGTTGCACTGACAGCGCTTCTGTCTGTGCTCTCACATTTATTTCCCCCTTTTTGTCTCCATTCTCCCCCACCTGCATCTCCTTTATTTCTGCCTGCCCAGCCCAGGCCAGTGTTCCCCCCCTGCAGCAGAGGGGCTCTTGCCAGGCAGAGCTGCTCACTCCATGTTTGAACCTTCTCACTTCACCAACTCAGCTCCTGTCTGGTCCCACCTCCTTTCGGTACCACCCTCACAGGGCTGTTTGAAATGGCATCACTGGATTGTGCTGTTTCCCTAATCTGTGCTCCTAGAACTCCATTTTCCTTTCCTATTAATATATAAAGTTCCTGTTATTTTCTATTTCTTTACTTTCCTTATTGCTGTATAAAATGCAGGCATTGCAAATGCACATAGAGGTTTCCCTCCCCTCTTCCAGCTGCAAGTCCTGGTAAGGGGGAGTCCTATTGTCTTGTGTTGAGCAGCTTGGGGGCTTTGGGGATATTCTTTTTGGGATATAAATATAGCTGGATTGTGTTCAAGGTTGAGGTGGATCAGTCTAATCAGATGTGAGAAACATCTGAACAAAATCCTTCGCACTGTCCAGGCTGCAAGGCAAGAGTTGTTTCTTCGTCTTGCTGTGAGTTGAGCTTTCTGTCCTGGTATTCACTTCTCCCCATTTTTTGCTCCTCTCTCCTCAAAGTCTGAGCTGCCCCATCAGTGCTGACCCTGATGCTGCCCATCCCCGGGGTGCTGCAGGGGCATCTTTACATGGTTCTGTTCTAGCTATCAACAGCCACAGGCAACATGCTATCCATGATTTTAATCCAAAACTGTAGGCTGCCATGAAAGAAAGGCCCCTTTAGCATTTCCTCTAATTCTGGCCTGGGAGGTGTTAGGGCCATTACCATGCAAACCCTCTTTCCTTTTCCTTGCTCACCTGTTGTGCAGTGTCCCAGCTGTGAGCGCTTCCAGCCCCGCTGTGTGCACCGTTTGTGCTGACTGATGCCAGCTCAGGGTCTGGCACTGCAGTGCCAGTGCTTGGGGTAGCTGGAAAAAAATACATTCTCTGGTATTTTCAGTGAGACAGTCCAGCAGTTCAAGGTTATGATGCAAATACTTTTCTGCCAACGCTTACATCAGCTGTGCTGAGTTCACACGTCAGAGTGGTTGCAATGATTTCCTTCGTGCTGACTAACACGATCATGAACGCTGTGGCTGGTTCCACCTCTTCAGAGCTTGACTCACCAGCTTTGTTCAGAGGATCAGTTGCCAAATTCAAAGTTAGACTTTATGAATCATATTTATTTATATTAGGGTAGTGCTTGGGAGGTCTAGTCCTGGGCCAGGAGCCCGCTGTGTTAGGTGCTGCACAGCATCCTGGCCCAGAGGCTTGCCTGTTGCTTCTAAGAGGAAAGAGAAGGGCAGGGAAAGGCAGGAGTCACTCACGAAGACTGGGGAATACCATTTGTCTTCTTGGCATATCTTCACAGGAGATGCTGGGACGGAGAGAAGGCTTTTACTTTTCTGATAGGGGAGAGGACCACACCACTGCGCTGCAGAGAAAATATTCCCTTTCCATACTGGTGCTAAAACCAGTTACTAGTGTAAGATGGATACAGAGGTTTAGGTTTTATTGACTTACAGTAACTCTTTCATAGCAAAAAATTCTTTCTGAGGAAAAGATAAATGCTCCCAGCATTGCCAAATTAGTGCATTATCCCCTAGATTAATTACTGTAAAGTGGAATCAGGTGCTCATTATTTATTCAAAGCTTTGCTAGAAATCCTCGGCGGATACCAGGCTGGGAGGTGGTGCAGAGGGAAGGACGTGGTGGCAGCAGGGTCTGGATACCCACGCTGAGCTCTGCCTTAGCCAGGAGCTGAGGGAAGGGAGGGAGCGGCTGCCCCGCACGGGGAGCAGAGCGGGTCGGCCGCGGGACGGATCCACACCCGCAGCGTGGGAAGAGCAGCAGGGAACCACCACACCTTGCTCCCACTGCTGACACTTGTTCACACATATCATTTCAGTGGCATCTCCACAGCATTCTCCGTGCTTTCAGGCAACTCCAACTCCTTTTTTTCCCCTTACTAGTAGTGAAAACTCCTTCCTTTTTAACGAGTTAGCTGGCTGGATCCCCCTGACCTGGCGGCTGTGCTACGCCAATGTGCTCCGAGGCTGCCCCGCAGTGTGATGCTGATAAGCAGCCTTTTCACGTGGAAAAGTGCATAGAAAAGTCAAATCTTGTCTACACGTGTGAAGCCACTGAGTTCAGCAGCGCCAGGGCAGGGATGAGCCTGGCCCCAGGCAGTTACTTCTGCAGCTCTCCCAGCCTTGTGCAAAAAAATCAGTGGGATAATTGACAGATCTGGGTGTCTGCTGCTGCCTTGTTTGCTTTTGCCTTCCATGCCTTACCGTGGCTTTGAAATGCAAATTGCAAACTTTATGTGGTCCGTCAAAGGCAGTTTGAGTTATTTTGATGTATTTTTGATGTGCTCTGGAGCGTCACAAACTTTGAGGTTTACTTAGGAAGGTAAGAACCGCTTCTCATCAAAGATGACAGCGCAGGAAGGGGCTGACGGAATTTGCAGTGAGGGCTGAAAGCTGAAGCATCATCATGTGGAGCTTCAGTACTCACCGGAGGTTCAGGCATCAGTGTGTGGAGGTTGAGGAGATGTCACCTTCTCAGCCCTTTTCTCTGCTGGTGTTTGCCAGAGGATACCTGGAGTTGGGGTCCTGTGGGACAGGTGTAACTGGCTTTTATTCCATCCCCCACTGCTGCTGCACTAGGACAGCCCCTCCTTTGGCTCTGTGTGTGTGTGTCCCTCTACATATTGGGCTATTTAAACACTGTGGTGTGGTGGGCAGAGCTGGCCCCATGCATGGTGGGGAGCACAGAGCCAGCCCTCAGGCTCTGGGGAATATTTTAGGCACTGGTGTAAGACAAATGAGAAGCGCTGTTCCTTCAGTGGGCTACAGAAACTGGGTTGTATTGAAAGAAATGTTATATAAGGGGCTAAAATTAGCAGGATGGAAAAAGAAGTCTGCTAAATACTCCCGTCTCTCTGTTGACACAAGCAGACTTCCACCAGAAGGGGAGGGCTCCTTAATTATAGTTTTCTGACGTATTCCGGAAATTAGGGATTGAAAGAGACCATGAGCTTGGGTTGCCCATCCCAGTGAGTTACTGGTGGGGGAATGATCCAGGCAGCCCTGACCTGTAGCCCCCTCTCCATATAGGATCTGACTTGCCATGCCACAGCACAGTGGGGTGAGAACAGTCCTGTCCCATCTCCATGGGATGGAAACCCTGTCACCGGCACAGCTGGCCTTGAGCAGGCAAATGGAGGTGGTGTTGGTGGATTTTTGGAGGGAGCAGTGTGGGAGCCATTAACTGCCCCTCCTGAGACAGGTCATCCATGGATGAGCATCCCTGCAGCAGGAAACAGTGGCCTGTTTGCCCCTGCTAGGCACCCAAGCAAATGGATTGATTTTTTTCGGAACCCGCTGTTGAATTTGAGCCTGTTGTGCAGCATGGCTGAGGTTTGTTCTCCCAGCTTTTGGCTCTGCCAACAGACTGGCTTGGTTGCTTTTCATGATTTATCTCATAAGCTGCAACCTCAGAGTCCTTCCTCGCCCTGTAAATACCAGTTGTCTTTTGCTCTTTATCCAGAGAAGCGGTCCGGGGGTGCCGGGCGGATGTTGCTCTTCAGCGGAGCTCGGACACGGCCCTGCCCTGCCAAGGGCAGAACGAGGTTTGGTCATTTCCTCGCGCTGGGGACGCACTCGGGGGGAAGGAGGGGATCGGAGCAGGGGGAGGGCAGAGGAGAGCAAATCGTCTCCCCCGAGGGATGCTCCTCTCCACATGCAGGCAGCTGCTGCATCCCGGCTCGTGCCTGCCTTCCCGGCGCTGCCTGGCTGCGGGAAGCACACGCTCACCCCAGTACTGTCATCCCTGACAGAAAACATCCATTTCGCTCACACCCACACGCCCGGCATCACAGGAAATGAGACTTTATATAGAGGTGGGAACCACACTCCCCAGCCGCCCCGGCGCCGGGGGGTTGCCTCGCACATGGCTCCCAGCACCTTCCAGGAGGAGGAGGAGGAGGAGGAAGCCCGGGCTGTGGCGGGGGTGCCCGGCCAGGTGGCCCTCGGCAGGTGCTGCCCAGCGCGGAGCGGGACCTGCCCCGCACAGCAAAGGGGCCCCTCCTGCTGGCCCAGAGCAGCTCATCGCCCTCCCAGCCCTTCCCAGGCCCCTGGAAGCACGGTTGTTACAGCTACAGATGCTGGAAAATTAGCCAGCAACGCTGTTTTCTAACTGAAAACTGTATTTCAGCAAAACAACAGGATTGGGGTTTTTTCCTCTATAGATAATTTGGAAATTTTTTTTTCCATTCAAAAAAACTGAAATTACTTGGAAGTACTTCTGCAGGGATTCATGGGCATTGTGGTCCAGTGCCTTGTATGCCTGTTCCTCCCTCTGCTCTGAGATCCCAGGATAGAACATCATTTCCTTGGTGTACCACATAGGTTCATGAAGGGAGGGAGCCATGTAGTAAGTGAAGTTCAGGAGTTGTTGTCCAGAGGTGAAGATTAAATTAAGAGGTATTCATACATTAGATGCCACAGCTGAGGGAATAAGAATCCAAGAACTAAAGCTGTGAGTTATTATAACCAGAACAAAAAATTGTTCATGTTTCCTGGGGAGTCAGTGCTGGAGCCTTGCTCAGTGCATGGAGGTCCCACCGTGTTTGCAGGGCCTGCTCAGAGCAGCGCTGGGTGCAGGGTCACAGCTCTGTGCTCACAGGTCTGAGAGTTTGCCAGCAGCCATGGACTTCCATTCCTATTTCCCCATCACTTTTCTGGGATACTGCTAAGAGCAAAATGGGAGATTCAGTGATGAGAATGGGCTGAGCTATTTTTAGCAGAGGCTCATAAATCACCTAATATCTCAAGTTTTTGTTTTGAAGTTTAAATTCAGACAATGGAAAATAGTGCTCCCAGATCAAATAAACATTCTCTTTCTATTGACAGAAAAATAAACATGAGCTGCTTAAATATCTGTAGAGCATAATTTATTAATCACAAGAGAATGAAAAACACAAGCTCGCTGTGATCCTGAGAAAAGTATGAGTCTCAGGAGTGTACGAAAGGCTGGGAGAGGTCAGGATTGTTAGAGCTGGAAAATGAAACAGTTGTGGTTTCCAGGCTGGGATGTGGCACCTAGAAGGCTTTAGTGTCTCCAGACTGCACTGGATAGGGGATTGTTTTGAGGTGGTTCATTATGTAGGACCTAAAGACTGCATATATATATTTACTGAGCAGGTATGTATACAAATACCTGTATTTATAGACATCAAAAACCTGCTGGCTGTCTCCTACCTATGGGCTGTGTTCACCCACTACCTGGTAGTTACAGACTGCAGGTCACAGAGCTGTTTGGGGCTGCAAGTGCAGATTTACATGGATACAGTCAGGATAAAAGGTGGGTTCAAAATTGCAGACGTTTTCTGGCAAGAGAAAACAGCACAGTTTCCAGTTTGGAGCCATTCAGCTTCCTCCTGAAAGCATATGCAATATCTCTGGCATTGTATTGCTCCATAATTTTTAATTAACACTCTCAATCACCATCCAATGGCTGGGAATCTGTCATTGGATCTTTTCTGCCTTTGACTGGTGTGCTTGGAGCAATAGCCTGGTGCTAGGAGGATTGATCACCTCTTTCCCAATGAAAACCAACAGAGGTTGTGAGATGGGAACTGCAGACTCAAAAGGGCAGAGGCAGAAGGTCTCCAAGGCAGTTCTGTGCTCGCAGAGCACCACGGGCAGCACCCGCTGCGCCTGGACAGAGGTGTCCAGGGGGTCTGGGGCTCCCATCTGGTCACTGCTCAGGCTGCTTGGTTTATGACAGTTTTCAAGACTTTTTTATTCTGCATCAAGGAAGGGCCAAATTGAAAAGTTATTTTACCTGCAAAGACTCTAAGAAGTAACTAAGTCATGGGTCTGTTCAGCACATGGTCCCAAGCATATAACTCCATGAAGGAAAGCTTAGGGAAACGGTGAGTTAACTCTTACAAACCATTTTCCATTTCCCATGCTACTGACATCAGTCAATTTCTGTTGTACTGGAAAAAAAATCACCCCATCCCTGAGAAAACAAATCAAATTTAAATCCCAAGAACTGTGCTTTTCTTCTTTTGCAAAATCTCTGCAGAGACAGGGCTTTAGACCTTTCTTCTGATTTTGGAGAGAACCAATTTAGAAAATAGTTGGAAGGTGGTTTCCAGTAGCCATAAATCCAAAGAGCTTTGACAGTTTTGTCTTTTCAATTACAAAATGAGACTTCACTTTGGTTATGCTTACAATCAAGATCTGAATTTCCAAGCTCTCTCCAGGCACCTTCTCATTCCAACACTTCAGGCAGTCTCTTCCCAAAAAAAGGCTCAAACCTCTTTTCTGCCACATGACTCCTCCAAACTTCCTCCCTTTGGCCATGGAGATGCCAGATTTGAAGATGTGGTAAAGGTTTGCGTCTTCCAAAAGAGCATCAAGTGATGAAAGGTTAGTGGAGCTGCACGAGGAATCCACCTGGGCAGTCACGTCCCAGATGCAAATGGCCACCACCAGTTTGTTTCAGTCGTGGTCTTAGTGAACTAGGATGAGGTTGGGCTGGTTGTTTTTCCTTTTATCCAGCACTCAGAGGTCAGTAAGGTGCCCATGACCCATCTGGCCAGGTCCAGTGACGTGGCTCCTCAGAGAGCCCTGGTTCATGTGCAGGGGCTGCAGAAGGATGCACCCTGCAGGGACACGGTGCCCTTCTCCAGCTCTGGGCTCACAAGAATGATGTGTCCCGGGCTGCTCAGAGGCTCTGCCAAGGACTGTTCTGTGTTCCCATTTTGCCCTGGCCATGCCCAGCCACCTGCCACTGGAAGGAAATACACTGTGGTATTTAGGAAAACCCAGCATTTAAATCCTCACTACTCAAAGGGTAGAGACTGAAATTTTTTTCCAAAACTAGAAATCAGATCATGAAATCCTCCAGCTGCCTCTGAGCTTTGCTCTTGCTGGGAGGGAGGGCTGACCTTTCTGTGCTGCCCAATCTGTACTCTTTCACAGAAAGCTTCTGCTTTTCTTCAGGCTCCAGCATCTTTCCCAGCCCTCCTTTGCCTTCCCTCTATCAGCGGGAGCCACATGCACATACCGTCCTGCTTCATCTTTTGAGCAACTTCAGATGCAGAATTTCGAAGGGAAAAAAATGGCTTCTCTCAAACTGGACATCTCTGTGACCTTGAGTTAGTTTAAATAAACAATTGTCTTTTAAGGTCTTACCACCAGTGAAAACTTGTCTTTCTGTCTGACAGTGCAATTCTTAATGCTGCTAGTTTCACTTCCAAAAGCTGACAAGCAGAAAAACAAGTTCCCTTCTCCCTTCCCTCTTTCCCCTCTGTAAGTCCAGGCAGTTGCAGGATGGCTGAATTCCCTCTGCTGTTGCTTCCAGGGGGGTTAAGGCAACCTGAGATGTTATTTGGAGATCCTGCTTTTAGAGAGAGATGCCAGGAGCCTCAGAGGATCTGGGAATGGTCATGTGTGTGCAGGGCAGGGACAGTACCTGCTCTGGCACAGCTGGCTGCACACACTGAGGTGGTTGTTTCTTTACAAAATCTGTAGTTTCTGTCCAAACCGGAGCAAAAATTTCTTGAAGGCTTTGTCATGTCCTCGTTTTTGAAACGGGAGAATGTAATTCAAAGGGAAGAAGTGACTCACCCCAGCCTGCACTGGTGGGATCTGCAGGGTCAGTAGGAGTTGACCCCTTGGTTTTCTGCCTCTAAAATATGTCCTTTTCCTTCTGTCTGCTCACTGGTACAGCTTGAGGAAAAGACCTCCAGGCAGCTGTTTGATGAATTTTCATCAGTCTAGTCAAGAGGAGAATGAAGACTGGAGAAACAGAGACAGGGAGGGGAATAAATCAGGAGGGGCATCCTGGGGGGTTATCCCAGAAAAGTTGAAAAGGAGCAGTTAGGGAGACTGAGTCTTGTTTGATGCATGCCTGGAGCCGTGAGAAAGGAAACTTCACTCCTGTTTCTTTTCAGGGAACCAGGGCTGTTCAATCTGCATAAATAAGTAGGATTTCATCAGAGAAATGCCTAAGTGTTTTGTCAGTTTTTCCTATTATTTGGGTCATCTTGGTGGGGCCCCAAACTTTGATCCAGATCAACCAGGGATATAAGTCTGGCTATCAGAAGCAGGAGCTGCTTTCAAAGGAACAAGTTGTGAGCTGGAATTGCTGCTGAATCTGATGGAGCAAACCCGAGCCGTGCACAGAGCCCAGGACCTTAGGCCAAAAGACTTTAAATGGAAACATAAAACAAGAGGTGGAGATCTTGCAAAAGGAATTAAAGTAGATCTAAGTCAGCAAGAGACTTTGCAGAAGGAATTAAAATAAGATTAGAGCAAATTCTAATAAAGAGCTGTAGGCTTCAAAAAAAAAAAAAAGAAAAAAAAAAAAGTTAAAGGAGCATCTGGAAGATTCCCAGAGAGGCTGTAAGAAGTCTTGCAGGCAGAGCTGAGTTTGTGCTGGGGAGGGGAGCTGAACATGGGTGCAGTCGTGCAGCCCTCCCTGGGAACTGGAGAGTCACAGGACCTTTGGCCATGGCAGAACTTGCTAACCAAGGGGAGCTGCAGCAGGAAGGGAAGGGGCTGAAAAAGCACCTACAAAAGAAAAGGAAAACAGGCAAAGAGCAGTCAGATCCTGGCTGAAACGCGCCCTGAAGAGCTCTAACTCCAGGCCAGGAATTTGTTGCAGTTTTCTTTACTGCCTGTCCATAGAGGCCTTGAGGAGAGGTCAGACTATCTATCTCTATGCAAGCAGTCTTTGAGGGAAAAAAATTCCTGAGGGGACTTACTTGCTCAGCTCGAGAGCACAGAGCACCGAGACCACTCCCACCTGCCAGCAATGGTGCTCCAGCTCTGCAGAGCTGGAGAGATATCCATGGAACCACAGCTGGGGAGTTAGAAAAGCAAGCCCACCTGAATTCCTGATATTTCCAGGTGCCCACAGGGGCTTCCCAAGTGACCTGGCCTTTGATCAGCCCGGAGCATATTTGTTGGGTTTGACCTCTAAGTCAGGAGGCCAAAGCAACCCAGGAACATGAGGGATCTGCAGTGGAGCAGAGACATCCCTCTCCTGGTGGTGGGGACCTCAGCCCTGAGCCAGCCTTCAGTGCTTCAGGAGGTGGGGAGGGAGGGCACTGCCCCTCTGCTCCACCCTCTGTTTTGCTGCAGTCCTGCATGGGAAAGGACAGAAAGCTGGGATATGTGTGGCCCTGCTCTGCTCTGAGAGCCCATCGGGAGCTTTTGGGTTGAGTGCTGGTTGCAGGTGGTGGGAAGGAAGATGCTGCTCATTGCTTTCCTCAGGTCTTGGGGATGGGGAACAAATCCTTGTAGCTGAGTGGGTTTCCAGGACTTGCACACTCAATTAAATGCAGGGAGCACTGGGACAAACCTGGGCCCTAAGCCTTGGTTATTCTCTATGTCCAACATATACTATATTTTGATAAAGATATTAGCAACTTCTAGATTTTTCCTGGTAATTAGATGCCAATCTTGTACAAGGTCTCTCTTTCTGTGTAGTGAAATTTCGTGTTGTTATCTTGCAACAAGGGACCACCTCTGACTGACAGCACAAGAGCTTTGCAGCAACAAGAACTGGTAGGAGCTTGGCAATTAGAGCCTATAAATGGCATCTCCTTTGAATGCTGGATAATTTAAAGTGATTAAAGACAGATTAGCCAGGCACAACAAGTGAACAAAGGAATAGATGGCAGGGGCGTGCCCCAAGCTGAGGCGTTGCTGCTGCAGGACCCTTCCTTTTGATGGTCAGGAGTGAAGTGGTGTTTGAAGAGCAGACTGGAGCCCTCTTGGCATGCTGGGTTGTAGGGGAATGGAGAAGGCTCAGGGTGCCAGTGGCCACATAGTTAAATGCTGAAATCCAGAATGATATCCTGTGCTCAAATGAATAGTGGCTCTCTCCTCTCCCTTCCACCCCTCTCAGCTTTGCCTGCAATGTGCTCTGGCAACACTCATGCATTGTTTGGTTAAAATAATTTCTAGCTTGCTTGTGAAATCCTCCCTCCTCTCATCAAGGCACGTCAAATGACCCAAATACTAAGCAGAAGAAACCCAAAGCCAAGCCGTGTGATGAATGTCTTGTACAGTACTTTTGTAGCCAGTACTTCCAGCCCACCTCTGTCCCTGTTTTTGCTGTCTGTGCATGTCTTGGATGTGGCACGCTGTCTTCAGGAAGAGTCGGACAGCTCCGGAGGCCTTGTTCACAGGGGCTGCTACTATTCATTAATCTTTAAACTGTCTGATAACTCTTGTCGCAAGAATTACATTTGGTTGCTTATCAGTCTGTCAAAATTTCCCTTGATGGCTGCTTCAGTAAACCCACTGTTCTTGCTTCAGGCCCCCGCAAAACTTACGAAAACAACAAATATGCTGGGAAATTCAGTGTAAAGGTTGGGGTGGTTGGTATGAGAGCATGGCTCTCACAGCAGAGACTCTTGTTGGGAGGCTCTTCCAGGCCTCACAGGAAAGTTTGGGTGTTTGCCTTTCTGGATCCCTTTCCCGCATCTCCAGGGAGCTGCTGTGTGTCCAGAGCAGGAGTTGAGGAGCCAGGAGGGCACCTCTGCTGTCAGCAGCCTCCTGCCGACCCGAGTCCCTAACCCTGGGCCAGACTCTGAAAGGCTTCTGGGTACCAAGAGATGCACACTGATGGTGGTTCTGCACAGGGCCTCAGGTAGTTTAAGTATCTGCTAATTTTTCTTAAATAACATCTCTGGGCCAGTGGGTTTTGAGCTGCATCCATAACAGCTGAACTTTTGGCGAGTCTGGGCAGCATGTGGGGTTTCTGTTGCACTCATGTTTCGGGATGCTCACCAAACTCTTTCAGGCCCACACTGTCAGCAGCACCAGAGAAGCTTTAGGCTCTGAGTGCTCCTGCTTCCCACTGCTGTGCTACTGCTCAGCACTTTCTTAGCACACTCTCATGCCTCTGTTTGCCCATCAGCCTCATTCAGCTGAGGACTCGTGGCTTATTGACAGTGCTCTGCAATGTCCTGATCAAAGAGAGATATGGGTGAGAGATGATTTGAATCATGGTCTACCTGCAAGAAATGGAAATACTTCTTTTTTTCCCTTGGAAGTCTCATAGCACCAGGAAATGCCTTTGTGGCAGCAAATGTCATTGAAGGAAACTCGTTAGCCCAGGACAAGACTGAAATACAGTGGGGAATATCTGGATTTCTTTGCATTTCTGGCTTATGATGCTTTTGTGCCCAACCTCATTTGCAGTGAATTTGCTCTACAGGTTTCCAAACCGTTTATCTTAACATTGCAGGCACACAGAAGATCCCACAAGCGATAGCAAGGGTAATTTCCTAGTTGTGTGTCTTGGGGAGGGAATGCTGTTCAGCTGTGTGTTAGGCAGCCGCTGTCAGAAAAGGGCATTTGGAGGTTTCCATGGCAGCTCATTCCCACTGCTGGAGCCACAGGCTGCAACTGGGGACACTTTAAAGCACAAGAAGGGAAATCCATACACCCCACTCATTTGGAGCCTGCAAAGCCTGCAGGGCCATTATTGGACCTTATTTTGTTGGTGGTGATCTGCCAGGCTCAGCTTTTCCAGCCTTTTTCCAGCTCAGAAGCTTGGAAGGGCTGGGGACGCGTCTCCCTTCGGAGAAAGGCTGGGCTGGAGCCACGGAGGAGAACCCCAGTGTGTGTGGAGGTGGAGGGGGGCTGTGAGCATCCCTCCCCTGCGGCGCCTCCGAGCTGTCCCCGATGGCTGCGCGGCAGCGCTGGTGTCACCCGGAGCCGCTGTCGGTGCCACGGACACCCAGCGCCAGCAGAGCACAATGGAAAAAGGAAGCACTGAGCATGAAACAGATTTGCTGGGGCTGCTGCAGCCCTTTTATCCCCTCATTATTCCTTAAACTGGGCCCTTCAGCAAATATTTTTTCACCCACAGTGAATAAGCATGAGATTTTTCCCTCTTTGCAGCTTGAAGGGCTGTGGGCGACGGGTTCAGGGGAGCTCAGTGTCTCGGCAGGCAGAGGAGCAGCTCTCCAGGGGCTGCAGGGTGGGACGCAGAAAACCCTCCCAAGTCCTCTCCTAGAGAAAAGTCACATTTTCATGCCTGGTGCAACCTTTCAGGATTCCCACCTGTCAACACCCCCAGTGCCGAGGGACCAAACGGAACGAGCGCTGTTTCCCCAGCACATCCCGGTTCCCCTGGAGCAGCCACAGCCCCTGGTGCTCCACAGGGCCGGGCTGTGCGGGGCTGGAGCGGGCTGGATTTATGAGCTGGTGGAGTAGCAGCAAGGGAATGTACTTAGTGGCATTGCATAAGCAGGGTATTTGCAGACGCAGGCGAGTTGTTGTGCTGATGTCAAAGAGCAGAGCTCAGCTGGAGTCAATGCAAATCTCCACCTACTAAGGATCAGCATGTGGTGCCAAAACTCTGGAGTGTTTTGTTTTCAGGGCACCAGGAAAATATTTCAGGGTTGGTTTTTTTCTTCTTGCATTTGGAGAGCTGAAGTAAATAGCGGCGTGAAGCAGCTGTCTCAGTGCTAAGGACTCTGCTGGCCAGGCTCTTCAGCAGCTAATGAAGTCACAGGGTATTTCAAGGGGGTAGGTTATTTCTGCACATGAGACTTGGTCACAGGCCAGATTCAGAGACCCTGTTCAGATATTCAGGTTGAGACTTTCCCTCTGTTAGCCCAGGTCTGATGCCACTGCAGGCTCCTGTAATGGTGATCACAGACTTTCTGGGCTGAGGGACCCCAGCAGTGGGGAGGGGAGCCAAAGCTTCCAGGTCCCTGTCCTCCCAGCTGGGAAGGCAGAATGCCTCGTGTTGTTAACAGTTTCCTCATCCCTGCCTGTAGATCAGCAGGTTTCCCCAGCCTGTGGTTTTCCTCACTATTACTCGATTCCCCTGTGCTTGATTTTGCTATGCAGGCAAGGGAAAGCAGATGTGGGGCATGAAGACACCTTGTTTGTCACAGAGATCTGTTTAATTTGGAAGGAAATTGCAACGGGCTTTGAGTACTTCCATCCTTTTCCTCTGCCACAGGAGGTGCTTGTTTGCATGGACAGCTGGTCACAGTCTGGACAGGAGCAGTGCTGGTGGATCTGAAATGGGGTGGGGAGGAACTGCAGAGCTGGTGAGGTGACCCCATTTGCAGGAGTCTAGAGGAGTGAGTGAACAGTGAGCAGAAAGGGAAGACCTGATCAAATTTAAGCGTGGTCCGTAACTGACCAAGGACCAGCACTGGTCTGTTTTCTTATCCACACCGCCTTCTTCCTCCCGCTGGTGCCCTGGTGTGCCAAGTGGGGCTGTGACCACTGACGATGAGAGCAGCCATCCTGTTCTGAAAGCACCTCTCCTGCCTTTCTTCCTATTTTTGTGATTCCTCTGTGCAGCCTGGGTGCAACAGGTCATGAGTTAAGAATCAGATCTGTGTCAGTCAGTGTTGCCTTCTGTCTGCACGAGCAGCTGCTCTCACACCAAGCTGGTCTAGCTGGCAAGAGCAGAGATGTCACCATGGATTTTGATACCAGACAGACAACAGGAACTTTTCAGAGCTTGAACTGGTTTGGAATTCCCACTGTTGGACAAGGGTGTGTAGGTCATGGTCAGAGCCAAGTCAGTGCGGCTGAGACGTGCTGAGGGAAGGCAGAGTAGTCAGATGCTGGGCAATAAGTTGTCGCCTGAGCACTGTTATGAGTTATAAAATGCAGTGCCAGCACCTCGTTACCACCAGGTGTTGGTGCTGTGCTGCTGAGTCAGGATGCTCTGGATGAGAGCTCTGGGGGACAGGATCTTCTTCCTGCCTTGGCATTTTCTGATGGGCATGGGGAGGTGTAAGGAAGGGGCCAGGAAGACTGAGCTCACAGACTTAGGAGCTGTTTTGGGGAGAGTGTCAGCAGCCTTAGACAGGGAGAATGCACCTTGCAGAGGCTCAGAGCCCAACGACACTTTCTCATGTCACAGTGAGACTCAGCCATGCTGTAACATGTAGGAGGAGTGGTGGTTTCCCTAACAAGTGAGTCTCCCTCTGCCTGTGATCTTCAGCCTCCTGGCAGGCAGCAGAAGCCAAGCCCCAGGTGGATGGCAGCATCCAGGTACATGATACATGTTGGATCAAGGCAAGAGGAATTGACTCTCCAAGGGCACTTCTCCAGCACAGAACCCCTTGAGCAGCTGTGGTGAGATGTGGCAGTCTGGGCAGAGTGTGGGAGATGGGCAAGATGCCAGCGGCTCCTGTCTCCACCAAAAACCTGTCCTGCCTGAGCTACAGTGAGGTCCTGCCTCACAGGGCAACCCAAAGAGCACTGCTACCCCAAATCCTGGGCTGGGAGCACTTCAGGGCAGACTGTCTGCAGTTTGGTGCCCTTGGATCAGCCTCTGCTGGCCTGCCCCAGCGCTCCTGCAATAATTTCTGTTAAAAACACGTTCTGTCTCAGGGCTGCTGTCAGATCTCTGGGCTCCTCTCCTCTCCTTCATCCGAGGAAGGGTGGGCAGTTGAGGGCTCAGGGAGCTCTGCTGTGTTTGGTGTGCCAGTGGTGCCCTGCCCGCCCAGCCCCGCTGCTGCCAGAGCCAGCGCTCCGTCCTCTTGACCGAATGCGAAAAAGGAATTATTTATGTCTCCGCATATTTCTGGGCCTGACTGCCAAAAATGGCAAGCAGCACTGGGGCACACTGGTGGTGCAGTGGCTGGGGGGGGCCCCGGTCCTGTCCCTGCTAAGAGTGGGAGGCGGCAGCCAGGGGGAAGGGTCTGGGGGTACTGAGTGTGCGTGGGGGATGAGCTGCTCAGAAATTACTGAAGGTTTCAGTGCAGTCTCTTTTTCCCTGAAGTACTTCTTACCAAAAAAAATCTTTTTTTTTAGCTCTCTGTAATGGATAAAAATAGCTAATATGTTATAAGCAAGGCAGAGGCGTGCCTGCCCCAAGGATGGCTGTCCTGGTTCGTGTCCCGCGATGTCTGATTGCAGCAGCCCTGGCAGATGGCTGCTGAGGGAGGAGCTGGCTTTTAGAAGGAGGGATTCAAAACACCAAAGCGATTAGAGGTGCCTGTCCCTTGAGAAGAGAGCAGAAATTATTCTGAACAGAAATCTGGATACTGTCTGCTTAAATATGGTGTTTTGCTCCGTGTTTTCAAGTAAGCAGGAGGCTGTGGGAGAGCAAAATGGGAGCAGGGACTGTGGTCCCACCAACTGGGAACAGTCCTGGGTTTTGGAGATGCTCAGACCTTGCCCAGGGTTTTGTTAGGGTAGGACTGTGCCCCAGGAAAAAGGGGTTTACTGGTGAAGCCATGTAACTTAGCTAAAAACTTTGGTTTTGTTCAGAAATCTGCCAACAGAACCACAACATTTCAGTCACATCTTCAAATTAAGATGCTTTGTGGGCTGTGTTACTTTAGTCTGAATTCCCCACTGGAATAGCCCAAATGAACTGATGGTCTTGTTTTGTTTAATTTTCTGTTAAATACGGATATTGTATTTAACTGTAATTTCCGTATTATAGTTAATATTCATATCATGCATACCAATCTGGTTAAAGCACAGCGTTTCAGTGAGTCAACTTTTCCTTGAACTTCATTCTGTAGGAAATTTCAAGAACTGGAGCTTTTTCTCTCCAAGGCAGAAGGATTTTATTATCTAAACCTGTAAGAACCTGGATTTCCTGAGGCTGGCAATTGTGGTTCCTGCCCACACAGCTCCATCAGGCTCGACTGCAGCCACGCTCCTGCTGCTGTGCCGGGGCTGCGCCAGGCAGAGCGGGGTGGGAGCTGGACACAGCCGGACACAGCCGGGCACAGCTGGACACAGCCAGGCACAGCCGGACACAACCGGGCACAGCGGGACACAACTGGGCACAGCAGGACACAGCCAGACAGAGCCAGGCACAGAGGGACACAGCCGGGCACAGCTGGGCACAGCTGGGCACAGCCGGATAGCCAGGCACACAGCCGGATACAGCAGGACACAGCTGGATACAGCAGGACACAGCTGGACACAACCGGGCACAGTGGGACACAACCGGGTACAGCGGGACACAGCCGGACACAGCTGGGCACAACTGGGCACAGCAGGACACAGCCAGACAGAGCCAGGCACAGAGGGACACAGCCGGACACAACTGGGTACAGCGGGACACAGCTGGGCACAGCCAGACACAGCCGGACACAACCGGGTACAGCGGGACACAGCCGGACACAGCTGGGCACAACTGGGCACAGCAGGACACAGCCAGACAGAGCCAGGCACAGAGGGACACAGCCGGACACAACTGGGTACAGCGGGACACAGCTGGGCACAGCCAGACACAGCCGGACACAACCGGGTACAGCGGGACACAGCCAGGCACAGTGGGACACAACCGGGCACAGTGGGACACAGCCGGCCACAGCCGACCACAGCAGGGCACAGCAGGGCACAGCTGGACACAGCTGGACACAGGCCTGTGTGACCAGTGGAGGTGGGGGGCTCGCTGGGCTCACACCTGGTCACAGCAGAAGTGCCCAGCGTGCGCTGTCAGGGCTGTCCTTGCAGCAGGGGTGTGGTGGGTTCGGTCCCTCACCCCAGTCCAGGGACATTCCTGTTGATGATGTCCTGCCACCTGATGGCCATGAAACCTTGATTCAAGGACCACGTGAACAAGGCAGGGATGAACACTTCCCTGCCTGGACATTCATGATGGTGAACTTTATTGCTTCCCTTTCCCTCTAAATGAGAGCAGAAAATGCCATCCCCTGAAGTACTGCTGAGCGTCGGGATGCAGCGCAGCACTGCAAGTGCAATCACTAATAACCTTCTAATGAGGGAAAATGACATTAGGCAGTCTTTGGCTGGTGCTTCCTTTGGATAATATAATCCAAGCATGCAGGCTGTCAGCCTGCAGTCTAACCCTGCTGCCATAAACAGGGAGATTAATCGGATATATTGTGATTTATCTCATAATAAAATTTGTCAACATGCAGAGTTTCTAAGGGCTTGTGCTGCAGAGCCTCCATGCCGAATCCTGCCATGGCTGGAGCACTAACCCCACAGCAGGAGCCAAGGCACAGCTCCTGGATCCTGCACCTGGACAGGGAGCAGTCCCACTGGGAACGCTCTGCCTCTGGTCACAAATTAACATCCCATTAATTTCCACAGTCCAGAGTGGGCACAAAAGTGAGTGAGTGCTTCTGAGGTGGTTTCTTTGCTGGGCTAATAATAATAACTGCCCCCCTCAATGTTATGTGGGAGGTTATTAAGCAAGTGCAGGCACGGAAGAGCTGGGCTGGCTCCTGTCCCTGGTCCCTGCCATTGGCGTGGTGACTGCCTGCAGTGTGTGGTGGGCCCAGTTCACCTGCAGAAATGCCATTATCCCATCTCAGGAAGCAGGATCAGGCACCCAATGATAGCCTTGCCAAGGCCACCAGAGGAGCCTGGCAATGCATGGAAGGGCCAGGAGTGCCCCAGGTGCTGGGTCCTCCCCTGAACTTCCTCAGGGATTGTAAAGGAGTGGTTTTTAAATAAAGAAAAATATTCCATCTGAAAGCACAGCTTTGTTGAATTTGTTTTAGAGAGACACTGGTTAAATATATTTTTTGTCCTTCTTTTTCTTCCTCACATCAGATGAACCCTTTCCCCTGTGTTTCCAGAGCGAGCGGTGTGAAGGTTCAGTGTGTTTATTCCCTTGGCTGCTCCAACACTGGGAAACAAACTGATGTGGCATTGCTTTAACAAAACCTTTCTGCAATGCTGTTCTGGGTAAACCTCAAAAACGTGGTTTCTTCCTTTCAGTTTGAATCAGAAGTTCTGTTTTTCCTCATCTGCCTCGTTGCTCTAATGGCTGACTGCACATCTGATTCCAGGGAGCCCGTCGTTGGGAGCATGTGAGTGTGCTCATATGTGCCCACGTAGACAGATCCTATCCTTTGCTTAGCATCTCTTCTGATAGTTTTGCAAGACAATTTCTGTGTTTATTTTTAAGTCCTGTGTTGGTAATAGCAGTTTATCTGATGATCAGTTTTAGCTTGCAGTCTGCTGCTTTGTATTGTGGATTTCTGCCACTTCCATTTATTGGGATTCTGTCTCCTGTTAAAAGGTTATTGTGGACCATCTTTCACTGTCAGGAGTCCGTCCTGGAGCTCTTACTGTTCGAAAATTGTGCAGATTTATCCTTCCTCACTGTAGTGACTCAAAACAGCCCCAGCTCTGGAAGTGACAGGGGTGTGGTAGAATTTATTTGGAAAGGGGATTTGTTTGTTTAATTCTGGGGAGCATGTATTTAAACATTACTTGAACCGTGCAGCCTGGAACCTCTCCATCTGAGGCTCCTTTTGCTCTGTTCCCAGCATTCAGTGGAATGTGCTTGAATTCTTTCTTTCCCCCATAAACTGTTCAGAACTGTTCCGCTTGAAAAATTAGATATTGGTGTACCAGTATTGGCTCCTCCCTCATGCGGAGAGTTGCAGGATGGCCTTGATGGGATCCTGCTCCTGCAGCTGGGTCAGGAGCAAGTGCCACATGCTCAGGATAGGACCTTTGTTCCCCGAGACCTGAGCCCTTCCCAAAACACAGGCTCAGGAACTCTGTAAATGCTGCCCAGAGCAGTGGTGGAGTCCCCATCCCTGGAGGGATTTGAAAGCTGTGTAGATGTGACTGGGGACATGGGTTAGTGGTGGCCTTGACAGTGCTGGGTTAGTGATTGGACTTGATGGTCTTAGAGGTCTTTTCCACCCTAAAAGGTTCTAAGATTCTAAGAAGCAGATGTAAATAGAAAAGGCAGACAGAAATCCCATCAAAACATAACCATGACAGACAAGCTAGGAGCAGCAATGAGGCTTTATTTACATGCTAATCAAATCAATCCTGCTTTGTCAGCCACGTTATCTGGATTGAAAGAGGCTATAAATACACAGGAGCAGAAAGAAGCTCCAGAGAAGAATATGTCTAATTCTGGTGCATTTTTGCCATTAATAGAAGGATATGTGCTCTGTACAAGACCTGAGGAAAAGTTTCTGCCCCTGCAATGCTCAAACGGCTGCGCCTGCAAACCTCAGTCCGGACAGCTGTGAAGTGTCTCTTGCTATTTCCTTTCCCTGTCTGATACAGCACTTTTGTGACACCCTGTGTCATCTCATGTCAGATACAACAGCTTGCATCGTGTCCGTGCTTTTGTTGTGCAAGTTCACTGCTTGCTCTGCCACGGCGTGACCCCCCAGCAGCCCCAGTGCACGGGAGCACAGGGCAGTGTGGAAATGGAAATGCCTTT
>NW_008236180.1:10366447-10391583 GCF_000691975.1 Corvus brachyrhynchos
TTTCCCTACTCTCCCTCCTTCACCCTTGATGCATTTCCATTGTCACTCAGAAAAAAATTCAACACTACTCTGCTTTAATGGGAAAAGGGTTTTCTAAAAAGCATTCATAAATAGAATTGAGGGCATGGGAGGAACCAGCTGCAACCATATAACAGAGGGGTTTTTTCAATGGACAGTGTTTGGATAAAATTTAACTTGGAGAATTTCAGTATCTGAAAAAGGGCATTTCCCATCAGAATTTATTTCTTCTGCTCCTATCGTATCTGTTCCTATCACATTGGCAGACTAAGTACAAAGGATGTAACACCAGTCTTTGAACTGGGTATTTTCCCTCAGCTTTAATGGAATTAAGACTACAGCTTTGATTTTTGAGAAAAGCCAAGCTAAAAGGCAGCCGTGGGTATGTAACAGATCTTTTAAAGTACTTGACAGAAGTTCATTTAGTGTCTACATTAGTTTGAGTAACAGGAGAAAGGCAGAAAATTGCTGCTTTCTTTGAGAATGTGATTCACTGTGTCAGTGTCCTTTAGGCACAGAGCAGAATGTGTTGGTTAAGATCATAAAACTTAGAAACGTGCATGGATGTCACCAGCAGACAACACCAGAACCTGTTTCAGCTCACTTCCCTCTGCATAATTTCAGTGGCAAATTAGGTGGGTACTTTATGAGTAAGAAATAATCTATCAGACTAGAGGATAATAAACACATTGCTCTGCAGTAGCTGTGTACAAATGGAATGAGGACTTCAGTGCAAGCTGTCTGCTCTCTTGGTCATGCTTTCTTCAAAGCTGACACCTCTATAAATTCCCAGTTTTGGTACAGGAGACAGCTCCCAGGCCAGAGAGGAGCAGCTCCGAGGGTGGCTGCCCCAGGCACTCCCCAGCTCTTCCCTGGGCAGCCTGGAGACTGACACAAGGCATTGAGCTGCACTGGTGTCACCAACAGCTCCCTGCCTTCTTCATCCTGCTTCCTGCCAAGGGGCCAGGCCCTTTTGGGAGTTCTTTGTGCATGGTCTTGCAGCCCCATGAAATTGCCTTTTCCCTTACAGCTCCATGGACCAGGAGCTGGAAGCCATCCACTGGAATTTTACCACATCAAAGCTGGGGGGAAGACAGCCATGCAAATTTGACTCAGTTAGGTACTTTTCATGCACATGCTGTGCAACTGGATCCTCGGGTACCCATCCTCTTTCTCCTGAGAGTGAAAGCTGTCTCCATCCCAGAGACACAGACTGACTTTTCCTCGTATCTCTTCTTCAATGGGCTTAGCTCCCTGTAGCTCCTGTAGACACTCTCTGAGCCCCTCCTCCTCCTCCAGCTCATTTGCAGATATTTTTTCTCTGCTTGCTCTAAATAAAAATAGGTCAGTTGTAAGTAATTTATTATGTGATGATTTTACTATATTTTGCCAGGCATAAAATCATACAGTTGTAGCAAATTTTAGTTTTTGAACAAGTAATGGTTCCACTCCAGCTGTTACAGCTCTTCATGTAAGTTGCTCTTGAACATTTTTCAGAGCTCTCAAATATTGTTCTTCCTGAAATGAATGAGCAAGTAAATGAAGTGTCTCTTTTTCTTTAGAAGAGACAAAAAGTTGGAGCGTGACAAAATATTAAGCAGTAGTAGAGATTTGTTTTACATCATAAAACTGCCTTCCAACTAAAACCCAATCAAACTTCCAGTTTCCATGTGGGTGAATATTAGGGCTACCTTGGATCTTAAGTTTTAAGAGCAGCAGGTTTGAGATATGGGTGCCTTAAACACCCGATTTTCTGAGCATGTGGGGTTCAGCTGAGCTGTGTACTGGGGGGCTGCATTTGGGCTCTCCATGCTCACCCTCTTTGTGCACACAGACATCCCAGCCCCTGGCTCTCCACACCCAATGCCCCCAGCCAGACTGGGGGGAAGGATTGTGCTGACCCTGACTGCAGAAAGTCTGACTAAACCTGGTTTTGTGTGTGTGTGTGTGTAACCTAAGCAATGCCCTTCTCTGCCTTTTTCATATGTGCAGAATGGGAGTGGAAAGGAAAAAACACTTCTGTCAAATATTTTTCTATTTCACCCTACAAGTCTCTAGATTTTTTTTTTCCCCCAAGTCAACGCAACTTGGAAAATCCTGCAGGCTCCATTAGAAATTGGAACCTGAGCACCAGTGCCTACTCTTTTACGTGATGGTGTGACACGGTAGGACACACGAGGTGGTGTTTCTGCTGTATCCTTTTGTAGGAAAGTGAAGCACTGTCACTCCCAGTGGCACTGTCTGCTCTGAGTACGAGTCATGCACTCTGTGAATAGGATCAGTGTTTCCTTTCTGGACTGATTAATGAGCACAGACAGATGAGACAGACTCAAATCCAGCCCCAGGAACCAAAACGTGTCCATCTTTTCTCTCCTTGTCTTTTGCTTCACTTGCATGAACCACCTCCGCACCCTGAAACATATTTGCAAAATCTATTTTCAGCCTCACAAGGCAACGTGATCCATATCAGCTCACATTTGTCAACTGAAAATATGTTGATTGGTTAAAAATTACAGAGTAAACCTTACTGGAAGTAAACTGTGAGAACTTTATAGCCATTCATTTATACCATCTACAGAGCTGATACTATTTTTACCACTAAATATTAAGATGTTCTTTAATGCATAGACTATGCTAATGACCATGTGCAATTACTGGGAACATACAGGCAAAGGCTATTTTATTCTGCAACTGCAGTAATTAAATGTGCATAAATTGGGTACATTTTTGGGAAACAGGGATGTTAAAAATGAACGTTTTTCACCTCTGTATTAGTTAGAGCTCAGATGCCTTATTAGTGTTGGATAGCTGATGTGCAACAAATCCATTTTTGCTGGGGAGCAAAAAAGGTTGGGTTTGATTCTGCAAAATTCATTTTTCTTTCAGTGCTGCTGATCAGTGTTATCACTTAGAACCATGGTGACAATCCCCTTAGGGCTGTTCTGTCACCCCACCCCATGACATGCATGAGAGATTCGCCTCCACCATGTCCCCCAAGACTCTTGTAGGAAATAGTGTGGAGAGCAAGCTCTCTGTGGGCTGAAGGATGGCCTGGGGGAAAGGGGGAGGAAGAGGAAGGGAGCAGCACTGCTGCTGTGCCAGGGGCTTTTTCAGCTGGGTAAGGACAGTGAATGTGACTGCCCACAGGGCTGCTGCCCTGCAGGGCAGCTCAGAGCTGGTGTTTTGCAGAGAACACATCCCTTTTTACAGGAAAAGTGAGTTTGCTGTCCCCTCAGACACTGCACAGTCAAGCAGCAGATTGCCAGATTGCTGTGTCTCATTGTTAGGCAGGAATCTCTCGTGTGTGTTGTTCAGGGAAGGTCACTGGCAAAAGAGGTTATATATAGTCTCTGTTGGTCCAGCAGTAAATTCTTTATTCTGTCTTAAACATTTTGTTGCCTTTGCCTCTCTCTGGAGGACTTGGGTGCCTTCTGGAGAGCTGTTTGCTCACTGGAAAACAGAATTGTTCTTTTCACACAAAGACAATAGTGCTTCAGGCTATAAATTATAGTCAGTAAAAGCATGTCTGTAAAACATGCATCATCCTCATCCAGAGTCCAAGGATCACTGGTGTTACAGACAAGACTGCTAAAATTACAGCTGGCTTTTAATCTCATGCTCTTACTCTGTAATATGCTCTTGTAATATCATTTGATTTTAATGTAACATTTTATGGTCAGTAGTAGGAGGCAGTCCCACCAAATTAAAATCTCTGGAGTAGTAAAAATCAGCTTTGTTTTATTTTGTCTTGAATTTTATTTCTTGCTTTGTATAACAAACCGTGTCCTGGGGACCATCCAGCCAACACATCCACTGTCACCGGATAGGTCGTGCAGTGCAAGTCCATCTGCTGCTGTAGGCATCTGCTGGGGACATAGGCAGCACATCTCCAGCAGAGAGAGGTATCACACTCCATCTGGGTTTACTGGGACGGTGATGGAGCAGGGGACTTGAGGGCTGCAGTGTCAAAGAGCCTTTACTTGGATGTGCTTCCTGTGTTGGTTTGAGATCAGGAGATCAGGTCCCTCCCATCACTGGCAGCTCGTGGCTCTCCTGGGCCCTGCTGCTTTTGGCTGTTGGCAGCTCTCAGCTCCCTTGTGTTCTTCTGGCTGTCAGCAGCGATGGAAGCCACTCATGTCTGCCCTGGTTGGGAATATACAGAGCCTTCCCAGTGCATCTCTTTTGGCTGAATTAGTCTTTCACTTTGCCCAAAGTTGAGTAAGCAAAGCTCGTGGAGGAACAAGACAAATCAGGGAAGGAGATGCCATCAGCCAGGGCATTGATCTAAGAGACTCAAGATCAAGGCTTGATTCAAAAAAAAAAAAGTTTCTCTGTGCATCAATTCCCTCAGGTGTGAAACTCAGATCCTGGCCCTGGTTTTTCCTAACCTGAAAGATTCCTACTTGCTCAAAGGGAGATTGGACCACATCCATAATTATGCACTGCAAAAAGACGAGCAGAGAAATCGCCTGTTCCTCTGTGCCTTTCATTCCTGCCAGGCTGGACCAGACTATTTAAAGAGAAACAACCATAGAATATGCATGTTTTTGAAGAGAAAAGTAGAGCAGTAAAGCTGTTCAGACACAACAGAGAGTGCTCAGTACACGTTGTATTTTGGGAAGGACAACTGAGCTGTGCTCAGGAAGGCTGCTCAGCTAGAAGTCAAGTTTGCTGCTATGAAACATTTTGGTTCTGCTTCCTATTTAAAATCCTGATAGTTGTGTAAGATTGAAAAGCACCACCACACTTTGCCAGTGTGCCCTGGCAAGAGCTTGTGGGCCTGTGCCTGCTCAGAAAGGAAGTTGTTTGCAGAAATTCCTATTTTTTTTCCCTTGAGGAAACACAGGCAAATGATAGGGATAAATTTTTGGAGAGGCTCTTGTGCAGCAGTTACTGTTAGAGAACTCTAAAGAAGCAACAGTTCTGGAGGAGCTAAAAGTGACATTCACCTCCAAGACATTTTGCACTGCTAGTCAGGTTCTCCCTGCCAGTCTCTGAATCATTATGATAATAATATAGTAATAATAGTAATAAACTGTGACCATCTGCAGGAGAACATTAACCATTTATCCACTGTCTTTATTAGTTCTACAAATTCATCATTATTGCAAGAAAAGTAGAAAAATATTATCAAGTCATTAATTTTATGTTGAGATCATCATTCACCACTGTATTTTCTGAAGTCCAGGGATTTTTGCCCAAAGCAGTCTCATGTGTGTGTTTCCCATGAATTTTCAAAATTGTTAATGCCCAGGGGATAAGGCAGCGATGTGGAAAATAGCCAGCCCCTGTGTGATTTGTTCTCATGATGATGCCTGAGGCTTTCTGGTTCAGTAAGGATAAACAAATTTTAAGTCCAGTTTTGAGAGGGTCTAATGGCCCTACTTCCTATGCAAATACCCAACAGCCCATATTTATTAGTCCAACTAGGAAATAAGTATCTAAATATTTTGTTGTTTCTTGGCATATGAACTTAACTGTGGCTCCCTCCAGGGCAGAGCAAAGGATGGCGAGGAGGGACCAGGACACCTTAACTCTGGGCAAGGACAGCAGCTCAAACATAACCTTTTCTTTCGATGAAAAACTTCATAATCCTCTGAAAGACTCAAACATACCCGGCAGGATCTGGCTGTCTGACCTCCAGTTATTTTAGCTGCTGCCTCTGAGGATTAGCTCCTGTGTTTTGCTTTGTGCTGAAGCTGCTGTGAAAAGCTGGAGCCTGGCTGAATTCAGGAGTCTTTTGGAAGGAGGGTAACAGGGTATCCTGAATGCTCCCCAGTCACTGTGGGTTCCGTCTCCTCTCCAACCCTTTCTTCTTCTGCAAAAAGGAAAGAGGTCAAAAGGACCCTGGATATTTTCAATTTTTAGCTGGCCAGGAGGTCACTGCCTTTCCATGCAAAGAAGGTTGTGGGACTTGCTGGCACAGAGTTATTTTGTAAAGCTTTTGACTGAAAATAGAAAACTCAGATAGACCTGTTCTGACCCTGATTTTGTGCTCACAAAACCACTCAGGTTTTCATCCATGGCACAGAAGATGATGGGCCTTTTCTTTTCTTTGTAAAAATGCCTCTAACTCAGACTTGACCTGGAAACTGTGCAAAACAGAGTCACTTGTCAGAGGGCAAGCAATTCCTGTTTGAGTTTGCCTGGAGGATAGATACAGGATCTGTGTGTCTTCTGAGCAGCCACTTCTGAACTCGAGTGAGGGAACGTGTAACTCTGTAAAATTGGCTGATTTTCATTTTCATTTGTCGTGGTTTTATTTTCAGTGTCATTGCTTAAAGAATGTGTAATGACTCAGTGAAGACAGTCTTGTCTCTGGGAAGACTTGAGAGAATTTTTTTTTGGATCAAGTTCCAATCTCGTTGTTTGTGCAGCTCCCCAGTGCTGGCTCACAGGCCCTGTGACACCGTGGTCACATCACTCAGTGCCACGGCCTGGCTGTGGGTGGAGGGATGCAGCTCTCTCCAGTGCAGCCTGGAGATCCCGAATCTTCCAACACAGATGGAAAGAAAAAAGGCTTTTGTTTAATGCAAGACAGAAAAGGAAACTTCCAGTTCATAATTGCTGCTCTATTTGTATTGTTTGCTTTAGACGTTTAAAGCTTGTGAAACTCCTGGGAGGGGAACGTGATCAGTGACTTTGTCATCTTGCACCATTTTGCCTCATGATGAGGAGCCAAGAGCCACAAAGGAGCTGGGCTGAGCTAACACTGAGATCCCACTGAGTTTCCAGGCAATTCAGTGCCCTGATCTGCTGCCACAGCAGGGAACATGCAGAGCCTTGGGTAGAGCACTCGGTGCCTCAGTGCTGCCCAGCTGGTCCCTGCTCCTCTGGCCCTTGTCCTGTGCTGAGCTGAGCACTAAACCTTCCCTGTCCATCACTCCTGCGCTCGTAACCACGTACAGTACTGCTCTAGTGGCCTATTTCTGTGGCAGCTTGTGGATATGGTGTGCGGCATCTCATGAGCAAAGCTGATTGTAGCTTGTCATGAAAGAGGCAGAGGGAAGAAGGAATTTATCTTTTCACTCCTCAGGGCACCCTTTATGTTAAGGGAGAAAGAACAGGGGGCAATGGAGAAGGCAAATTTACCACTTTCATTTTTTGAAGAGCAGTTTAGAGGGATCCCATAGGTCCCTGGCTCACAGCATGGAGCACACAAGGAGTGCTCTGCTCCGGGAATCAGGGTTCCCAGGCACAGACAATGCCTGGAGAGGAAGCTCTGCCCTGCCAAGGCACCAGTTTTAAGTGGGTGGAAATGGCCAAGGGCTTCCAGTTCTGCCTCTACTGGTGTTGGGTCCTGCCACTGCCAGTTCCCATCCTGGAGAACCTCCTGTAGGCAGGAGCAGGCATGAAGTGGCCATCAGGACCAGCTGGGAAGCCAAGCCTGCTGGTGAAGGTGGAGGCTTCCCAAGAGCACAGCATTTGTCTGGGGACTCTGGAAGTGGCCGCCCACAACACTGTGCTGGAGAGGCCGGCAGTGCTGGGCTCCTGCTGTGACCCTGGGCGGGAACAGCAAGGCTGTGGCGTGGTGTGTCCAGCTGCCCTGGGGCTGGCAGGGACCATCTGGCCAGGCTGGGCTGGGCTGGGCTGGGCTGGGCTGCAGCAGGTGGATCCTGGAAGGAAATGTTCCTCCAGACCCTTTACTCTATTCCCATGAAACAAAGCCCAATGCTAAAACTCCCAGAAGGGAGAAGGATTTCCACTGCTGACCATGGGTTCAGGGCTGCGTCAACACAGGAGGGAAGAGCTAATGACTCTGCTTTCCCTTCAAGAAAAAAAGTGTTTACGACCAAGAAAGGGATTGATAACCCTAAGTCTCCTATTTTAAGATCTGGGAACAATGTGATGCTGTAGAAATGCTGTTTGGGAACTTTCTGGCTAAATATTTTTGTTAGAAGATGGCTGTTGAAGCTGAAGCCGATACAGGAAAATTACAGTTTGCAGGGCTCCCTTCTTTGAAACAAATTTAAAACAGGAGTTTAAGAGAAGCTTTGAAATGATTTTCTGATGTGTGATTCAAAACAGCTTTTACAATAAAACTTCATCTAAGTTATGCTAAAAATTAATATTAAAAATCAACCTTTTTGTATTACAAAAATTTTTTTAAATTATAGAAATCAGTAATTGATATTACTCTGCTTATATGAATTTTATTTTTCTTATTTTCTGATATGGACATAAATTTTCCATCACTCTCCAGTGCAAATTTAGTCTAGGAACCAGGCAGGGGTGCAGAAGGGGGCACGTGTTTCCTGCCAGCACAGTTCCTTAGTGACTGTCATCTGCTCCAAAGAAAGTCTGAGCTTTCTAAAGGCCCTTCTTGACTGTGCTGCTTGGATGTCTCACCCCAGAACTCCTGACTTGTGGTAGCTTGGCGCTGAGGCTTGTGTTTGTTCTGGACTGGGAGCATCAGCACCGGCGCAGCTGAGCAGGGACCTCACTGTGTGTGACTGATGTGTCTGACAGGTGGACTTCTGAGATGCTAAAAGACTGTCAGGGCCAAAGGCAGAACATTTTCTTCTCCTGAATAAAAGTGTGATGGTGTCCTTAGGGAAATGATTCACCCCTGCTTGCAAACACTTTGTCATCCTAAATACCATCCCCGAAAATGCCACCACTGGCCTTCAAGCACCAAGACCAAGGACACAAAGTGTGACTTCATGGCTCTAAACAATTTCATTGTGGTATATTGTGGGATAGAAAGGGTGGAAACTTGCTAAAGATTCGAACAGGTTTCCTCCTTTCCATTCTCTTACAGGTAAAGCAGGTGAAATCCCATGCCAGCCCAGCTACACTGTCCCAGGTGTGTGTCCTGCTGCATGTCCATCTGCTCCTGGGGCTTCTAACAGAAGACATTTCCTCAGGACCTTTGAAAGAGAAAGGGCATTTATATACCTTGATTAATAGTCAACTAGAGCTCTTTGGACCTGTTTCCATGGGGACTGCAGCATGGCTTAGGCTTGTCTTCACTGTGGTTAATGTGGATAATAAAAGCACTGAAGATGCTGCAGAGCAGACTCCCAACCGGTGCCCTGGGGGAAGCACCAGGCCAGGGCTGTTTCCCTCCCTGCTGCTGTTGCTGATGTGAAGGACAGATCTGGAGCTGGAAAGGGATCCTTGGCAGTACACTCTGAGGCTGTGTGTCCAAACCCCAGGAGGGCTGGCACAGCCACCAGCTAGTGGAAGGAACATCATCTGAAGGATGCAATGAATAGACAGCAGTGGCAGAAGGTCAGCGGGGAGCGAGGTGACTCCAGTGCTGATGCTGCGCTGGTCTTCACAGGTGATCTGACCCCTGAGGCTCCAGGCTCTGTCTCAGCACTGCTGCTGCTTCTGAGGTGCATCAGCCGAGGTGGTTCCTCACCAGAGAGAAAACAAAACAGGCTTGTTTTGAGTCCAAGTGCTGCAAGGATTACATGTTGTACAGCTCCCAGTACAACTGGAGCATGTATTTGGTTGAGGGGCTGGGGGAGTTATGGCAACAGAGACAACACAACAGCAGTAAATGCCTTCTCACATGCCCCAAGCTCACATCTCTACAGCGCCACTGGCTTCAGAAGAACTATCCTGCTTCCACCAGTGTGTGAGATGAGACCTAAGGCTGGGAGAAATAGTGTGTTTCCTTTGAAAGGGGATGCTAGGCAGCAAGAGCAGCTGGCTTTGGCAGTCCAGATAATAGTAAGTTCGAGTGGTAGATTATTTTCAGCATTTTGGCTCTGAAACAGTGATGAATATGAGCTGAACACTGGGGCTGGGCTCTGCTGAAGGACTGGCAATGGTTGCTGCTTGTTGGAAGAGGAGCATACAATGTGCAACAAGTAAACAAGGAAAATCACTACACTGCATAGGATAAAATGTTCTCATCCCACTCCAGGGATCCAGGAAGAACAAGTGTCTTTTTCTGCTTAGGATTAATAGTGTTATTTGGGCTAATTATTCTGGATATTTCCCTCTTCTTTTTTTAACCTTTTTAAAGAAAGGAAAAGAATATTTATCTGATAAAATGTTTTCATTTGAGTCTTTGCTTTTTCAGATATTAATTTTCTACTCCCACACCTCCATAGTTCATGTGTCATTAAATGAAATAATGAAATAATGAAGCCAGCATGGTTTGCTATTTAACAATTTAAAGGGTGGCTCTGACCTCACTCTTACATCTATTTGCTCTACCCTGTTTCTGTTGACTGCAGCACAGTCAGTCCCTCTTGGTCTCATGAAAATGGTAAGAGAATCTCTTCAGACCTTATCCCAAGTTGTGGAAGGAATTTGCTTTCAGCTCCTGTGAATAGTTTGGAGCCAGCATCTAACAGTTCCTATTAGAAAGCTGTCCCATAGACAACCACATTTTTTAGTAAATTTGTCCAAAACTATCTCTTCAAATTAGGAATATGATTTGGAGAAATCAAAATAAAACCACGGTTCAGTCAACTTCCCTGGCAGGAGAGCAGGTCTGATGGGAGAAGCCAATGAGCCGAGGAGGCCCCAGAGACACCAAACTCTGTCGGTCTCACACACCTGTGCAGGGTAAGGTCACAAAGGGGATGAGTTTTCCTGAGCTGTTCAGTGTGTGCCAGCCCCCAAGGGTAACTGGAGCAAGGGGGACACAAAGACAGACATGGGGAAGGTTGGGACCCTCTTCAGGTCCTTCAAAGGTCTGTCTCAAAGACCAAGATCACACCCTAAGGAAGGGATTCGCTCCAGAGGTATTTTATGTTTGTAGTATCTTTCTGTGAGTGTGTTTCCAGTTGTCTAACTCAACCCTTTGCTGTGAGTTTATCCTGAAAAGTGTTTGAAGTAAAAGCTCCAATGAATCTGTCAGGCGCCAAGTGCTCTGCTTTCCTCCGAATAGCACATTTAGATAAAACTGAGCTGCAACCCATTGAAGTACTTGCAAACCAAGGCAAACCTGAAAGTCTCACAGGCTGAGATGCACCTCTTGTTACAAGAGATGACAGGAAACTGCTAATATAGAGGATTTGGTTTTGGTGGCAGTAAAGAGAAGTAAATATGGTTTGCTAAATAGTGAGATTTGGGCCTGACTGGCAAAAATTTGGCAGTGAGGAAACAATCTGAACAAGTGTACTAAAAATGAGTGCACAGGAGGTACTGAGCGGAAGGTTGTTCATTTGAGTCTGAATGCTGAATAGATGTGTCATAAATATTCGGTACTCTTGGGTCAGGCCTCCTTCCCACAGTTTGTCTAATGGTGTCATATGGTGACTGTTATAAAAACAAACTTTGTTCTCATAAAGGTTTTCTATTTTATTTTAAGGCATTGTTTTGTCATATGTTTTCAGGGCTTCAGGTTAGCGGCTATTACAAGCCAGTGAGCTCCAGAGATCACATTGTCTCACGTGCATCATCAGACAAACAGGGTTGTAAAACTGATGTGTCATTGTCATGTCAACACAGTACTCTGAAAACTCATTTTTTAGTGAACAGTGAGACAGATACTTATTTAACCTTATCCCAGCTGCTTCCAAGTTGTCCAAGGTTTCATTAGACCTCTTTGAAACTGCTGGAAGAAGAGGGAAACTGGGAGCCTCCTCCTTACCTCTTCTCCACATCTGCCCCATGAAGCCCATGACACAAGAGCACAGGTCAGACCTATTTGCCTGTTCTCGTCAGGAACTCATTTCTGTATGCAGCTTTCCAAAATTTATTCTTCTATGAGTGCAAAACCCCACCTCAGCATTGAGGGTGCTTCAGGCAGGAAGAGGCTCCTCCAGGCACCTGGTGTGAGACACCAGCACCTCTGGACTCAGGGCCTCAGATCCACCTTCCTTTCCCTTTCCCTGTCCCTGTCCCTGTCCCCTTCCCCGCTGTCCCCAGCTGTGCACACCGCCCCGGGGTCTCGCAGCCCTCACGCTGTGCTTTGAGCCTCTGCAGCTGCTGAGCTCAGGGAGAAGGAAGCTCTGATAACGCCGGGAGCTGCCGGCCAAGCCCGTGCCAGTTCTGGGTCTCTCTGCTGCTGTGTATGGGACCGGGTCCATCCGTAATGCTGCACGCTGTCCGGGAGGGCCCGGGAGCTGCTGTCAGGCGAGGAGCGGAGCGGGACGGGCGCTCGGAGCCGGCTGCTCCCGGGGGACGCAGGGGCCGTGCCCGGCTGGCACCGCCGTGCCCGACAGCGCTGCTGTCCCCAGGGCTCCGGACAGGCGCCTCTGGGGAAGAATCGTGTGTAAATGAGTCTTCCTCTCCCCTTGGGGAGGGAATTGGCTGGAACGGGCACAGTGCAGTATTTTTGACCAGGCTGTTTCTTTAGCAGACAGATAGAGAAAAGCCCCAGAGCAAGAGGGAGATTCTCGGATTGCGAAGGTAGAGAAACAGCTTAACTGAGTCACAGCTGATGTCTCTGTTGTGATAGTTAAATAATCGGCTGACTCAGACACTGCTCTGTAAATAGGAGTTCCCTGAAGTCAAAATACAAAAATCAGGGTTTAAGATTTCTCCTCCCTGGAATATTGAAGGGCGGACCTAGATATATTGAGCATTTTGGAAGAAAATCACGTACTAATGACTTTTACAACTAATTCCTCTTTTTATTCCACCTGTACTGCCTGTACTGGGGAGGCCTGGACTGAAAGGCTTTTAGTGTTTTTGGACTACATTATCTTGTTTTCTGACTTTATTAAGATACTTCTTGGATACCAAATGTATCAGATGGAATATGCAGTTCTTGTTTCCTTTCTTAAGTCTCTCACAAAAATTTCTATAGGATTTTACAAAGGATAACATTCTTTCTTAAACAAGAGTTTGTAAATTCTTTCTTAAACAAGTATAAGATGATATAGATGAAGTATAATTCTCAGTTGAATCACATAAGCTGCTGCATAAATTTCTCCAATTTCTTTTTATTAATGCCTGCAGTTCTTAAGGTAATGCTTGTAGCAATGGAGCTAATTCCTGACCACTTGGTCCCTACAAGAATCTAAGAGACTTTTGTAGAGGAGATGATGGGGCAGAGGATGGAAGGAACCGGCTCCCATGGAATGGGAAGCAGGAGACTCTCACTCCTCAGGAAGGGCTGCTCAGAATGCCGGGGTGCACGATGACATCCTGGTCCCCAGCAGCACTGCCGCCCACCCCGCTCCTCTGCAGGGCACAGGGGAGGCTGCGGGAGCTCAAGCACGTGTGGGGGAAGGACACACAGCCCTTCACGGCCTCCAGAGGCAGCCCTGGCTGGAAAAGCGGAGCCGTTTCGCACGGGCACAGAGCCAGACCATGGGCAGGGAGCAGGAGGTGGGAGCCGGGGCAAGAGGGACAGGGAGGCTTCGGCTGCGAGGGCACGGGGCCTCCTGAATCCTCACATTAGAAACGTTTCACAGAAGTCTGTCAGTACTAAGTTTTGATGGGAAATGTCAAATCATTTTGACTTTCTTGTTTAGTTTCAATAACATCAAAGGTGTTTCATTTTGTTGAAGTAAAAATGTTTCCCTTTGATTTGATCATTTCACTTTGTGTCATTTTGGCTTCTGAGGCAGATGAAAATACAAGCTCTAAAAATGGGAATGTATAAGAGTATAAGGTACATAACATGTTTCGTTTTTATAGTGGATTATGACTTTGTAGTTTTAGCACAAAACGTCATAGTTCATCAAACTGAAACAATTCAACATTATCAAAGCCCATTATCTCATGCTCTCTGTTCCTCCAAAGAAAACACAAAAATGACACCTCTCCAAACTATCACAAGTTTCCAAAAAACAGATTTTTATGATTAACATTGCTAAATTAAAGATAAAAACAGTCATACCTGTTAAGTTTGGAGAGTTAAAAGCTGCTTGTTGTGCATAAAATCAGGGAATAGCAGAGTGAGAAATGTTCAGACTCTCCATTGCAGTTTGTCCATCTTCCCCCCATCAGAAGTGCCTTTGGGAGGAGCACTTTGGGGCTTATCAGAATCTACCTGTGGTTTTTTCCTTTACTGTGCACAGAAAAACTGAATTACCTTGGAGAGGTATTTCCAATGCTGCCACTGGCTGGCTCATGGTTCAAGTTGAACCCATCTGTGCTATTATTTCCACTTCCCATGCTCCACATTTCTCCAGTAACCTTCCCCATCCGCTGCCTCCTCTGTAGAGCCCCGTGGGATGTGCAGGTTCCCAGCTCCCAGCTGGGCTGCTTGGGGACAGCCTCTGCTCCATCCCACTGTATCCCAGCAGTGAAAAGAGGGGAGAACAACCCTGGCACTGCCTCCAAGCAGTTCCTGTCAGGCATTAAAGGGAGAGTGTACAGTGACCTTATAACCATGCTGGCTGTTAGAGAAAGGAATCAGCTGGAAAGCACTGCAGTTTGGGAAGGAAAAGCAGTATTTGATTCCATGTCTGTTTTACTGCAGCTGGGAATAGCACAGACTTGCTCTGGTGGCGTTTTCCACCACCCACCATCCCCACAGCCCCCAGCACAAGTTTCCTGGGGAGGGAATAGGGTTTTCTCCATCATGCAAGTACCATGTTGGGAAGCAGCAGCTGCTCCAGGCAGTCCTGGTGCTCTTGTTTCTGTAGGAGCTCAGAAACAAAAATCACTGTAAGTGACAAAACCAGGGGCCAGTTTTTGTCTTACACTACCAGAGTGGGACTCTTGACTGCAGTGTTTCCCCAGCTTGTGCCTCTCTGTGAGGAACAGGAGACCTCCAGGGCTTCACCCACAAAAATGGGGATTCTCGAGGTTCCTGGCATATACACTCAAAGCTGAACCTTGGGGGAACTTTTAAGGCTGAGTGTAAATGGTTTGGAAGGGCTGTAGATCTTTATCTCTCAAACACACTGAACTTTATTAGGAAAGGCAGAGGAAATGTTCATACAATTAACAATTAATAACTAACCATCCCTCCCAGCTGCAGCTCTGATGTAACCTAGAGGTTTGTTCACCGCTTGGCTTCAGCTCATTGAGAACTGACGAGTCTCAGGTTAATTCTCCTGTGTGCCAACCTTATCTTCTCTCTGAAGGAAATTATTAATAAATTCTTGTCTATCTTGGGGAAGCCATTCCAGATTTGCAAATTTTTTGAGTGTACATATTCTTTAATTCTTCCCTCAAGGCCTTTCAGTCTTATCTAAACAAAACATCCCTGTTGTCATACCAACTATGTAAATTTGTGTTCACATATCTTTCTGCTTTCCTGCTTACTTTGTTTGTAGCTCAACTTGTTTCAGAACATGAATTCCTGCAAAATAGGACAATGTTATCCTGGCACCTATCAAAATGATTCATTTCATAGGTTAGTTTTTGAGGAAATTGATGGTTCTTTAGCTGCCAGACCTTCAGCAGTAGAAGGGGTTAGAGACATTGTGAGAGCTTTGACTTTTGGGAACAGTGAGGACCAGGGAGAGGATGCCCAGGCTGTTTTCCTCCAGGGCATCCTCAGGCTCTGGTCAGCCATTCTCAGCTGGTCTATAGGAGAAACTAGTTGCAAAGAATGATTGCAAAACCCATCTTTAAAACCCCACAAGTACATGCTGCTGCCTACGCAGTCCAGGAAACAAACAAAATCAGAGGGATTTTAAAAAGTGAGCATTTGGAATTAAGCCATGACTGTCTTTTGCAGCCCTCTGGCAACACAGTAAAAGCACATTGTTGAGCTCTCCTGTAAAATTACATTGCACCTTCTTTGATGGGAGGCTGGGGGTCCTCAGGCTTGAGCAGGCAGCTGAGAGTGGAGAACATGAGGACTCTGCTCTCAGCCAAGGTGGAAATCCAGATTTCAGGGTACCTAGAAGGAAGCAGGCAATCAAGAGTAATAGAGTCTTTATTAATAGAAATTGATAAAGTCATTTGCCCTCTGGATGACATGGTGTCATCAATGGTTAATTTATCTCCACCAGAGATGCCACTTGGTGATGCAAAATACAGGCAATGAAAGGTAAGACCTCAACATAAGATATTAATAGGGTGGCAACTTCCAGAGGAAAACTCACCTTTTGAAAATAGTGTTATCATAATGGCACATTCAATTTGCTTATCTCAATAGGCTGAAACTCAGTCTCCACTGTTTAGGGCTATGTGTTCAGAGAAAGTATTTTTAACCTCCCCTCTGTGGCTTGCCTGCTTGCCTGCTGCAGATCCACCAATGGTATGAATATGAGGAGAACACAGCCCTGAAAATAGCATTGCGGGTCCCAATCCTGCACCGCAGTGTGCTTTGCTGGCTCCCTAAAACCAGTTAGATCCTATTTTGTTGCTGATATCAATTGTGCTGGCCAACCTCATGGCAGACTGAGGCTCAGAAAGCATACATCCATCTTTCCCTCTAAAAGAAGTGTCTGTTCATTCTGCCATGGTAAAAATTTGTAGATCTTATTCCTGTTATGCACATCTCTACTGCCAGCAGAAGGACAGTGCCTCTGCAGAAGAGGACAGGGAAGTTTTATTGCTCCGTATGAGTTTGTGTCCAGGCCTGCCTTATCCACCAGGGTTTATTTTTACTTCAGAGAAGTCTGTGAAATGGTTCCTGGCACATGTGGATAAGGAAAATGCATCCTTTTGGACATGACTGCCACTGCACGTTTGCAGGGTGCTAGAGGCCTGCAGTGCTTTGCAGAGCCTGGTAATTTGAAGGATTTCAGTGTTTCTGGTGGTCATTAGCACAACCCAGCCCAGCTGGCAGGCACTGTCCAGCCCTGGGTGCAACGGGCCTGCCTAGAGCAGACATGGACAGAAACCAAGCAGAAATGAAATAGAGAAGGGTGAGTCCCTTCTTTGTAAGTCAGACTTCTTGAGTCAGCTACCAAAGGGAGTGATGAAGTTTTCTCAATAAAACGTGGGCAGCAGCAGGGGGACAGACAGGTCAGCTCGGTCCCTTACCGCTGTTCTTGCACAGCCAGGTGTGGCTGGGTCCAGCATGGGGTCTGGAGTAAGGCACAGGCTGAGATGGGCAGACACCATGGTTTCCTAGGTACGGAAAGCACAAGGCATTCCATACATGGACTGTGGCCACTCCGCTCTATCACCACTTGCTTCAGGAAGAGGAGAGGTCTTGCATGGACAATTTCAACCAGAATGGTCTTGTCTGAAGGCACAATGTTGACAGACAGCATATCTGGGCTCTGGCCCTGGCATTGCCACTGCAATTTAGTTACAGTTAGACTAAGTCATGTGTCCTGGTTCTGCCATTGTCCAAACTGAGAGCGTGGACAGAGCAGCTGTAACTCCCTTGTGCCCTGGGTGGTTGGGTTTGCATTGTTCCGAAAGCAGAATATACCTGCACGTGTGTATTTAAATAGCTCTCACCTTTCCTCAAAGGTGGGCTTTTGCAACTCCTTGTATGATACAGGAACATGAAATACTGCAGTCATCTGGTGTTACATATTACCAACCATCACCCAGGTTAGTCTGAGGATCTGAATATTTACATTCTCTCCCTTCCCCAGACACACACCACTAGTCTGGGCACTGCTGGAAGCTGAGCAGGAGCGATTCAGCAGCTGAGCTTCAGTGGGCAGGCAGGAGGCCCTGGGCATCGATGCATCTGCACCTCCCAGTACTTCTCAGAATACCAGTTTCTGTTATTTCACGTACTTGAGTCGCAGCCAGCCTCTCTGTGGTGCTGTGGGGTCATTAATCATGTCTGTGCTCGTGATGCAGCAGGAGTGTTAGGAACTGCCCATGGAGGAGTTTCCTAACTCTGAGTACCTGTGCCCATCCCTCCTCTGTAACCCAGCAGATCCTGCCACCTGTGACAGGCTCAGAACCAGGACTTGTACAGAACTTGTGTCCTGGTCAGTGCCAACACACCCTACGAAACAATAAGAAACTCAACTACTGATTTACAATTCAGGTTGATCCAGCAGAAAATTAGATTTTGCTCACGTTTGTTCCCTGAGGCTGTACTGTCTAGTCCTGGCTGAGGCCAAGGTAGTGCTGCTGACAGCATGGATGGGCTCAGGAGCTCTGGACTGTGCCAAGACACAGTTCTGCTGTCTGGGAGTTAGTCAGGGGATTAATATGATAATGGATTCATCCATAAATTTATTTCCCTGAGCTAGGTTTGCTGTTTTTTGGGATATATCCCACCATCCTGGAAATTCTCCCCATGGCAGAAGGACTGGATCTCTTGAGCAGTGCTTGCAGACAACTGGCCTGTGTCCACCGTGTGGGAGAGGAGATGGTCCCCAGGACAGGGGATGGGGCGTGGCAGCCGGGATGACCTGGTGGCACATAGGATGGTGAAGTTTTGGAGAGGTGGAACATGGAGAAATGGATAAATATTTGGTTCTAACTTTTTAAAACACCAAAAAATCTTAGGTTGGCAGAAGCCAAACTGTTTCTCTTCCTAACCCTCCTTTACCCGGTTTTCTCTCTCTTTTCTTCTCCTGACTATTTACCATCTTTTCCCTGTTTGTTTTTTCCTTATTTTTAATAGGGAAATATAAGGGATGTGTTCAGTGAAATTAGAAAACCTATCAAGAACTGCATGTGCTTTATGGATGTTATCATTAAGAGATGACTGTTGCGACAGAATGCTTGAGAGATGAAAACAAGAGTGCCATTTCAGCATCTTCTGTAGCATGAGTCAGAGAGATTGATAGTTACCCTCTTGAAATTAGAATTTTTATTAGCATAGTGGCCTTGGCATGCTGTGAATGGGTGCCATTTTCTTGGAGTGTTTAGTCTTTCATAATGTTTCAGAGAAAATAAAGATGGGCTGGAGTCACTCACCTCCTAACAATGAAGAGAGAATCATGTTTTATGCTGCCTCAGGCTGGGCTTTCAAGCTCCACGCTCCAGGCATAAAACCCGTTAGGTATCTAAGCAGAGCTCAGCAGAGCTTACATGTTCCCAGGACTCCAGAGCACCAGGAGTGGACTGAGGCTCAGGAGGGATAAGCACTCCAGAGGGATGGTCCAGCTCTGCTCGTCTCCCCATTCCTGAGCATTCCTGATCTGAGTTTGCAGGGAGGCACACCAGGGGCAGCCTGCTAATGCCCAGTGATCTGCACCAAACCTGCCATTTCATTCCCTAGAGGAACTTGCCCTTCTCTGCTTTTTCTTTCCTCGGGGCAGACACAGACCCCAAACTGACCCAGCAAGTGTCAAAAAAGCCGAGGCACTGTTCCAGGACACAGGGTTCTGAGCACATCACAAGCATTTCAGCTGCTTTGAAACTCCCAACAGGCAGTAATGCTGCACCGGTGGCTGGACCTGACCCCTTCCTCAGTGCTCTGGGGGTGGCTTAGGCTCTGTCTGGCTCTGCCTGGCTGAGTCCAGCCCCACGCCCGGCTCGGCACCGGGCCATGCCCCATGCCCAGGCTGGGGCCCGGGTGGGCCGTGGCTGGGACAGGTGGCACGGCAGGGACAGGAGCCACGGGGCTGCACAGGAGGGACCACCAGAGGTCCCACAATTTGCCAAACAAGCCGGCCTAAGCTGAGCATACAGACAAGCCACTTGTAATTCAAAACAAGCCTGATTTTTCCTTTAAAAACCCATAATATGCGGGTTTATTTTCTGCAACTCTTCCAGGCCGGTTACCCCAACTGTTGGCAAACTGCAAGGATGAGGTTGCCATGGATACGCTCCGCACTGATTCACACGAAATACATCATTGCATTATTCCCAGAGTGGTGAAAGCCTTTCACAGCTGATAATTTTTAAGAGAATGATTCATCGTTAAATATATCATGGCAGCTCTGCATTGTTTGTTCTTCCTTGGAAGCATAATGTGGAGATGGGCAGCTCTTGGGATGCTCCTGGAGCTGAGGGCGAGGTGGTGAGCAGGGTGCAGTGGCAGGGTGCCCGTGCTGGGAGCAGGAGAGGGTCCTGCAGCCACACCTGGCCTCTTGCTCGGGGCCAGTTCTAAGGGAGAAATGCTCCGCTCTGTGCCACATCCCACCAAAACCCACGGGAATGGCCAAGCCGGTGCCTGGAATTAGTGGGTGAGGGAACACAGTCCAGCCATGGGGCTGTGAAGGCCCTGGGTTGTAACAACTGTTACGATTTTTCACATTCGCCTCTTGAGAGACTGTTCTGTACAGTCGGGGGAAAAGCAAAACCTGTGGGGAGCCTGGTGCCTGAGAGGGCCCTGTCTGTCCCCTGTGATGTTCAGTCCCCCTTACCACTTGGTGCCAGCCAGGAAACCAGGCTGCCACCCCTCAGAAACAGAGCCAGGATGTCTGGCTGTGCACACCGTGGGGAGCTTCCCCTTCCCGCACCGCCCCTCCGAGCTCCATATCCCCCATCCTAAATGGGATCACTTACGTGATTTGCAATCCTTTTTCAGGCTCCTTAGCCCACTGCTTATAAACTACTTAGTAGCTGCCTAAGAGTGTTGGAGGATTCCCAGTTGGATTTTCAGATGTAAAGGGGTGGAATACAACCCAGAACAGTTATGTGTCCTCTGGAGTCACCTGAGATCAGTGCCAGTCCTGGAGCCAGGGAAACAAGCTCAGATTTTGAAATTGTGCATTGAAAGAATGTGCAGAAAACACAGTAACTTTTTTTTCTATAGGAAACAGGCCCTTTTCAAATAGCTGCCTACACTTAGAAAGGAACCCAAAACCAACTGAAATGAACAAAATCTGGGCTGTGTGTTCTTGACTCCAGGCCAAAATAATTCTCGATTATTCCCAAGACAAAACTGTTTCCTCTGTCCCTAAAAGCCAAAGACGTACATTTCATGCATAATTAATGTGAGATTTTAGTATACATCAGAGCCTGGAGTTGTGTGAGGCACAAATGGGGCTTCCCAAACAAGGCTTTTGATTACCAGTCATTTTAAATGCAGGAAATAATGGCACTTCTGAGTTCTCCAAGCCCTCAGAGAGGAACTTCTGTCACAACTGATGTTTCCTGCTGTATTTGGCCTCCAGTCAGTATAGCAGCTCCCTCAGGATGGATGGAAAGACAGGGCGGGCTGGAATCACTGTCAGACCCTGAGCACAGGGCATGGAGGCCCACTCTGTGCTCTGCCACTGCCCCTCACCAGCCCATGGCAAACCAGCACACCCCAGCACACCCCAACGTGCACCAACACACACCTGCACACACCAGCACACACCTGCACACACCTGCACACACCTACACACACCAACATACCTACACACACCTACACACCCCACCCCAGCACACACCTGCACATACCGACACACACCTACACACACCTACACACACCTGCACACACCTACAGACACCTGCACATACCTGCACACACCAGCACACACCAACATACCTACACACATCTACACACACCAGCACACACCTACACACACCTACACACACCTGCACACACCTACAGACACCTGCACATACCTGCACACACCAGCACACACCAACATACCTACACACATCTACACACACCAGCACACACCTACACACACCAACACACACCTACAGGCACCTGCACACACCTACACACACCTACACACCTACACACACCTGCAGACACCTGCACACACCAGCACACACCTGCACACACCTACACACACCACAGGTATTTTTGTAGCACTAATACCCAATGAGTTTCCAACCCTTTAATCCCCATTTTTATTCTTTTTCGAGAGCAGCCACAAATGAACAAGGGACAGTTCCCACTTGTTCCCCACTAACACTGCTGCACCTCTCTTCCATGAGTCAGACACGGCATGGCTTTTCCTGGGACGCTTGGAAAGAGCTGGCTCTGCCTTTGCTGAGGTCAGGAATAACTCAGGATGGTGCTGGGCACAAAACCCATCCCAGAGTGTCCCCCTGACACCCCTGGTACCAGAGCTCAGGGTTGTGTTTGCAGGCTGGTACTCTGCAGGGTAGCCTGCAAATTCCCCATATCCCCACTCATCCATGCTGGGTTTGTAAGGAAAGCACTTTGTTGAGGGAGGTGTTTTCCAGGCCTCTTGTATTTCTTGGCCTCTCTTTATAGTCCATCAAGTGCTACAAAGCCTGTAGACTTCTGGCTTTACTTTCTTTAGAGATGGGAGAGAGAACTTCTTTTCCTCAAAAAAGACTGAATTTTCACCTTTTGCCCCACAACCTTAAGAGCCACAAGAACTCAAACACTGGAGGACCAGCAGTGGTGAGATCTGGGGGTCCTGGTGAGGAGAGAAGGAAGGTGCCAGACGAGTGCTACTACACCATGTCCTTGTCTTTAGGATTTGGGTTCATTTGGACCCCTTACTCCTCTTGCCCAAGGCAATATTTGTCATTATTAGCCAAGTGAACATTCCAACCCTTTCTGCAAGGCTGAGAGGCAGTGCCCAGCGCTGTCAGTCCAGGCAGCCTGGCATGGCAGCGTGCCCTTGTGCTCCTCTGGCCTGGGGGACGATGTCTGTCAGCACCTCCCCAGGACAGCTGAGCCCCACACTCGGCCCCCACTTGCCACCAGCTTTTCACCATATCACAGTTAACCCTCCCTTCTATCCAGGCTCATCCCAATCCTTATTAAGGGTTTGCTTCAGATAAGAGCATTGAGAAAACATGATCTCCTTTCCCCTTTCTTGCTCCCTCTCAAAGACACCGTCCCCTTCCCAGGGGGAATGTGCTGTCTGTAAATCCAAACCCACCACCTGCACTGGGCTCTCTCCCTCCCAAGCCAGGCACATTCTGACCCCACGCCACCTCCCCCTTCCATCCTGCCCAGCCCTCTCTGCCCTCCAGCTGAGGCACAGGCTGCTCACTCCCGCCATCCCTCCAGCACTTCAGCATAAGGGGATGCAGCGAGGTCTGGGGTCACTCGTGGAGCCAGACACGGAGCTGGGGCTTTCACCGGGGCCGTGTGGATGGGGAGAGGGGAGCTGCTCCATAAATACAGGGTTCTCTGCCATACCAGAGGAAGCCAGGTGTCCCTGATGTCACACAGGGCTGGAGGCTGTGCAGATACGACAGGAGCCAGACCAGTGGGAGCTGGAGGTGAACCTGCCCTGTTTCTCAGCCCACGGAGGCCCAATGATCAGTAGAAACAGGATGGAGGAATTTGAGGCAAACAACGGCATTTTAAGTGTCAAGATGTCCTGATACAGTTAAAACACCCCAGATTCTCCTTTTGCAACCTATAACTTGACATTTGCAAGTGTTCAGAGTCAGACCATGGGTCAGTTGGCTTTGCCTGGAGCCACGTTATCTATTGAATTCCTTAATGATGCACTGCTTTTTCCCTTGACAAATTCAGTCAATGGCATTTTGACCTGTTTCCTAATGCACTGTACTGCAGCCTCAAAATGTTACTGGATGGTACAGCATAGCTCTGAAGTGCTGCTAAATCTGCAGGATAACAACACACCTGAGGAGTGCAGATGAAATGTGGCTCCAGCTGTTCTGAGTGAAGGAATTATATAACGCTGGAAACCAGGGAGGAGCAGAGTGCTGTCTGCCTGGACCTGGCTGGCTCCTGTGAACAGCTCCAGCCCCCCATGGAGTTCATGCTAAAAGCAGGTTTGGCTGTTTTTCTGCACTGTTGTGGTTCCAAGTTTGGGCTGATGTAGCTCACACAGGAGCAGATCTCGGGTCTGTGCTGAGGCTGAGGCCAAGGAAACGTGGTTTGCATCGGGTGCTGGGGCAGCAGCTCCGTGGGATCCCCTGAGCTGGGGTTCTGGGGGGCAGGGTGGGTTTGGTCAGCACTGCTGCCCACCAGGAAAGGAGCAGCTCCCTGAGGAGCTGTTCCCTGCCTGAGCACTGGTTACCTACAGGGCAAGGTGTGTTACCTGCGTATCCTGGAGAGGGGATATCAGCAGAGGTGTGTGTTGTGGCAGAAAACAGCAAGGGGGATACTGTGTTCAATGGAATTTGAGATGGTCCAACTTTGCTTTGGTTTTGGAATGACTTTTCTTTCCAAGGTTTATCCTATTTTCTGTCACACAGGTAACACAGTGTTTCTTAAGGTCACGATTGGAACAAACTTTTTCAGTATTCTCAAAATGTTCTTATTTATCTGAAACGTATTTTCAGAAATGTTATCATGCAGTAAATGTCAAAATGTCCTTATTTCCTGTGGGAAACAAAAAAATCAGCCTCTTGACAAGCTCTAGTCATAGCATGGAGCTGCTTGGTTAATGGCAAAGCCCTGAGGCTGCATGCTGGAAACCTTCAGCTCACTTTATTGCCCACCAGAAAATTATATGTAATTCCATGGACCTATTGTGTGGAGTGACCCTTAGTCATATTGTCTAAGCTGCTTATCACCACAGAAATAAGATGTATATAGTAATCTTCTTACACTTGCTGAGAAACCTAAACAAGGCCAGCACTGGTCACTTGTCTGCCTGTAATAAGGTTACTGTACAAGGAGATATTAATGTTGGAAAAAGCATGCTGGATATTTCCCATTTAAGTCGGTGTACTTATTTCTGTCTTAAGTAGGTGAATGTAGATGGTTTACTTAGTAGTTCATGAGTCTGTATCCATCCTCCAGAAAGGAGAAGGAACGTGTAGGACATCCCACAGTCTGTGTGAGTCTGCGTGCCTTGTACAGCCGGGGTGAATCTGTTCACTCTGTCCTCCCCAGACAATCCTGCAGCACCCACCAGTTGCTGCAGCATTACCAGCTCGTGCTGACTGACGAAGAGCTGTGCATGAAGTATGTGGTAAGGGCTGATTTTCAGTAAAATTAAATGAGAAGATACAAGCTGTGAATCACAGGTAGACATTACATCTGGATTCCCCTTCCTTTCAAAAAAGGGGCCAAAAAGGCCATCAGGGCCTCATACCAACAGGTTCGTTTCTGTTCTCTGTACAAGCTCCTTACAGAGGCTTCCTCTTGCACATCTTCCCTCCTCCAGCACCTGCATGTCTTTAAGAGACAGTTGGAAAAATAAGAAGAGCCAAGGAAGAGTTAATTATCTAAAAGAAAGATTTACACCTCATGTTTGAAACTCCAGTAGTGAAGCTTTTTCCTGCAAGGAGAAAAAATGTTTCAGAAAAAAAGCCTCTGTTTTTCCCCAAGGGAAAATATAGACTAGTTACACTAGTAATTCCCAGAGTGGGATATACAGAGAGCACTCTTGGCATGGTTCCTCGGAGAGCAGAAGCAGTCAGTGAGGGATATTTTCTCTTGGAGTACTCTGCATGGAAAATTTGGAGTCATTAGTTCACATAAGAGGGGTCACTTTCAGGACTCAGCTTATGGGTACAGCACCCCCTGGCAAAGGCTTTTCTGAGCCCTAGCAGGGAGTGCAGGAAGGGGCTGGGGGGAACAC
>NW_008236180.1:10391600-10457303 GCF_000691975.1 Corvus brachyrhynchos
GCGGGGGGTCATCTGCGGCAGGAATGACCTGTTGGCCTCTCTTCTCCATCTGGGACCAGCAGAGATTTGCATTGGCACCAGTAATCATGCAGGGCAAAACAGTTTTTAAAAATAAACTTGGAAGCAGGCACTGGCCCAGTTCACCATCGTGCTGGACACGATGGCTATGGAAACAGTCATGGGAGTGGAGAGCAGGAGCACGGGGGAGGCATGGCACAGCGATCCCCTTAATACAGACATCATCTCCCAGAAGCACAAACCTAAGACCTAAACTAAGAGCAATACATTTTTGGGATAAAACCAACCCCCTCAGTTGTGCTGAATACGTGCAGATCATTTTCAAAAAATGTTCAGGGGAAAAAGTCCTTGAAACAGTGCTTAAAGGTGAGGGGGGCCGCTGGTCTGCTTTGTCCTTGCTGCCTTGCATTTTATCTATCAGAAAGATTTCTCCCAGGTTTTGGTTGATACCAGGCCTGTTGCTGCCGGTGTGGAATAGCAGATCAGCTCTCCTGAAGTGATTACCTGGGACATTAAGCTTATTAGGCATGTGTTTGCAGACAGGGAATGCAGGGGAAACCTGACCCCGGAGGTGTTTGGGTGCTGATTGGTCACCTGAGCCGGCAAAGGACCTCTGCTGGCTGGAAATGCCTCATTCAAGATTGTTACTCCTTGGACTTTAAAAAGGCAGGATCACCAAGGCAAAGGGGCCACCCAGAGCTCGGGATTCAGCCAGGCTGTGCAGCAGGGAGAGCACTACTTCTGTGTTCTCCTGGTCTGGCTTGATTTCTGGAGGTTCAGAGTTTGATAAAGCACACACACACAAAGCTGAGCCACAGCACCCATCTTGCATTTCCCTTATCTCTGAAAGATGAATATTCTGCAAAAAGCCAGTCTCCTGTCACAAAGTGTTAGTGACTCCATCTTCTCCTTGCACTTCCTTTCTCTTTTCCACGGGGTCTTGAAAAGCAAGAGGCAGCTCACTGCAAACAAAACAGGGAAATTGAGAGGCCTCATCTGGTTTTGACTGCACTGGAGATGATGAATTAGAGCACTGGGATGATCCACTGTGCCTCTCTCTGTTGGCAGGGACCAAACCTGCCCCCACCATGTCCATGCTTGCAGTTTGGCTCTCCCTGCGGTGAGTGTGTCACTGTTCATTGTTCATTTACGAAAGCCAAAAAAGGTACTTGGGAAGTGTCAAATCTTCCAGAGATAGCAGCTCCTCGATGAGTGCCTGCTGTCACAGCAGCCATGGGACAGGATGGACACACAGCAGTGAGCCCAGGCCATCAGGGCCACAAGGGGTGATATGATGGTCATGATGTCCTGCCTGTGCCACAGCCCAGCCTGCAACTCACACGCTGGTTTGCTTACAAAGGCGTGGTGATGGAATATCTAGTGTGCTCAGAAATCTCTTTAAAAACCAAACCACTTCTATCCAGCCCTTTGCCCTTTGGCAGATGACTTGACTTCTTTTTCACCTGCTTAACCCAGGAGTTTCATTTTGTGAGCAGAGTGTCAGGTCTCATTTACCTAAAAGCTCTCAACACTGATAGTGCTTGCAGATACTGCTGCTGTCATGGCAACGAGGTTATTTATGCATCATAGATACCTGCTTTGCTTTTCTTTCCCCCTTCCCCCCGATGCTGCTGAGTGAAGATAGGGTCAGAAGAGCTATAAAATGGAGCAGGAAACTCCCAGCCCCATACATGTTAATAAGCCCTCCAGACCTCCTTCCTCTCCACCTGGCTGGCATGGTTCAAGCCCCTGTAACTGTCCTCTGTCCATCCCTTTTTCTGGCAGGAACAAGTGACAGCAGAAGGGTGTGTGGAGATACAAGCAGACATGCCAACTTCCCTTTCTATGCGGGCTGAGACGTGCTGGTCTGCATGCAGAGCAGACCCTGTCAGGGACCAAAGTGCTCTTTGACAGGCTGCGTTTACTTTCCTGCCCTCCCTTAGCTCAATTTGTAACATGCGCTTAATAAGCGCTGCTGCTCAATTATTTAACAGCTGGGCCACCACAGAAACAGGCTGACAAACAAGGCTCCAGGGCTACAATTTCAAATTAGTTAAGTTCTCCTTTAAATTCTTTCTGGGTTTCATCTGTCCATTTTCCATGACAACCAGCAAGGATCAGGGGTCAAAGAGAGAAAGAGAGGGAGTTATTTCATTTAAATTAGATGAAGCTCTGTCAGCCTGGAGCACTTCTCCAGTGAACGGTTTTCTATAGAAGAAACCCCTTGCTGGAGGAGAGACATCACATGTTCCCTTGCATACCTCCCTCTGCAGACCTTGGTTGTTTTCCTTGGCTGAGGAGCTTCTTCTCCAGACATAAATCAATTCTATTTACATGTAATATTAAGTCCAAAGAGTGGAAAAATCCTTCCCATAAAGAGTGGAGTAAGAGGCTGCCCAGAATTCATTGTCAGATCAGGATCCGATCTCCTGACAAATCAGGAGCTTCTCTTCACAGCCTCTGGCACTGCCTCAGTGGGCTCACAGCTACTGCCCACAAAGGCCTCGGCTTTGCCGGGTCAGCCCCCAGGTGTTGTAAGGGCTGGTGACACCGGGCAGGAGCGGTGGCAGTCGCAGAGATGTCCCAGAGCCCAGCGTGCACATGTTTGCTGGGAACTCTGGTGCCAGGGAGGTCTCTGGGGGACCCCGCCGGGTGCTGGCACAGCCCTGGGTGCTGTTTGCAGCCCACCCACAGCACCGGGTGCTCAGCACGCACTGAGCACCACAGCCCTGGCCCTCGGGTCGCACAACACCACAAGCTCCATCCATTGCTGTTTAAAACCTGCCCTCAGTGGCTCAGCGTCTGTCGTGTTAGGGTGTTGGAGTAGGGAACTACAGGGAATTTCCCTGGTCTGGGCATCCTGGTGGGATAGGGAGAAGCAGCACTCTGAGATCCAGTGAATCCCTTCCCCATCCGGAGGCTGTTCCCACAGCCCTGCTCCCCGAGCCCCTGCAGCAGCACTTGGAGCTGCCCACGCCGGAGCGAGGAGCACCGTCCTGGGAAAAGGAGGGCACGTGAAGGAATAACAATACTTTCCTCTTATGTAACTCCTGCCTAAAATACTTCAAAGTGGGCCTATAGATAAATAATTGAGGATAATACAGAATTAGCTGTAATTTTGTATGTCAGAAAGTAACATTCCCCATTGCTGCTGTGCTGGTTAGGTATGGAAACCATCCTGGCTGTGGGACGAAATGAGGCCACGTGGCTTCGGAAGCTGCCTGAGAGTGCAGAGTGTGCTCACATGCATTGCAGCTACTCAATGTTTAGGGCAAGAATTATTTACTGAGGAAAAAAACTTGCAAGAATTCTGAATAATGAATAATTGATAAATTTCTAATTCGCCCACAGGCAACTTGCAAGGGTGGGGAGGGGGAGAGGGGAAGCAACATTTGTCAGATAAATTATTTGTGAATTAATCACTTGACTCTCTGAAGTCGATGGGGAGCTTGCATAAATAAAACTATTCATGGAGAAGACCAAGTCTTTCTTTAATAGTGCTCTGAGAATGGTAAATTCATTAGCTGAAAGCACTGATTATGATTCAAAAGCATAGGGGGGGGAGAAAATAAAGTCATTATTAGTCATTGAAATTGTATCAAGTAGCAAGCAACTGATTTTAAACTAGTCCAAACAAAAGGGAAATGATTCGTTCTGATTAAGTCAGTCTGTCTTGCCCTTTTAAAGATTTATAAAGTAATGTCAATAAATTATGGTTCTTGAGAGTCAACCTATAAAACAGCATAGAAATGTAATACAATACAGTGTCAGACAAGTGGGTTTGACACAGTAGATCAGAAATTAAATGTGTATTTATTAAGGAGGTATATAATAAGTCTCATGTCACCCCAATATTGATCAACTGTCACTTGTCTAAACTCTCCTCTTTGTGCCCATTGTTCCCAGTTGTTCCTCTGGCTGCTCCTTTAATGCTGAAGTTGAACCCAGTTTGCTCACTCAAAAGCTTAATTACTGTGCAGAAGCACTTCTTGTAAAACTACGTGATCTGGATTAATTATGGTGCTGGTGAATTATGCAGCATACACATAAAGACCCGTTTGGAGTTTCCCCTCTGTCCCAGTGCAGCATGTGATCTTGATTTCCTGGAGTACAGTTTCCAGTTGTTTTCCAAGTTAAGCAGAGACGGGGTTGATCTGTGGTTTAGGGGTCTCTTTCTCCAGGCGATGAGTGGAAATGATGGTATGGGAAAAGCAAATGGTAAAAAAACATTCTGTTTGCTGCAGAATGGTAAATTCAGTCACACCGGCTCTGGTGCTGGCGGGGTGGGGGTGGTGTTACTACATTATTACAGTTATTGCAGTTAGGAAAGCACCAGCAAAGAACTCCGGGTTCTCTCACACCTTCACCCAAATTCTATCATGGTGGGCTCTGAGCTGGGACAGAAATAAGACATGGGGGTATGCCATGGGGAGGACTGACTATATTTAAGAGTACTGACTATATATTAAGGTACTGAACCTCTTCTGGGTTTGATCCAGAGCTAGCAGAGATAAGTGTCTCACTGTAAGACCAACTTTTATTCAGGATTTCCCAGCATTTTGCATTAAGGAAGAAATGTTCTTGTGTATGTCTGGGTGCCGGGAGGGGCTGAGCTCAATTCAGCAAAGTGATGGAACAGATGCTTCAGCTTGGGTCCACAAAAGTCCCACTGAAATCTGTGAGACTTAAACACATGATCAGGCTGTTTGTCAGACCCTGCTGGGAGTGCTCAACACACCCTGTGTGCACAGGGTTCCCTCGCCTGGCAGCGCTGTCCTGGGGCTGGGGAAGGTCAGGGAGCAGCCAGTGGTGTCCTGGGGCTGGGGAAGGTCAGGGAGCAGCCCTGCTGCACAGACCAGGCCATGACTGTGTCTCTGAGGGACCGGGTGAGAGCTCCAGCTCTTTTTTCCTCCACCCTTGAGACACCACTGGCTGCCACCAGTACCTGCCTTCCAGGTGCAGAAGACTCTACTTCACCAAACTTCTCCAGTCACCCAGTCCTGCCCTGCTCTATTTTCAGTACCAATAAATCTCCTGTAGACATCCCCTTTGTCACAGCCTGTTCCCCAGCTCCTAGCTCCATAGGCTCTTCTCTGTTCCAAATGTAATTGCTCTTCATCCTTTTTTCCTGCTGTCTGGAACCATAGCTCATCATCCTACACTTCTCATTATCTTAATTAAACCAGGGCAAGTCAAGGGCCTGTTTTATAACCTGACGTTACCCTGTATGTTTTTTTAGCTCAAAAGATGTGAATTAGTGCTGAGATATCTTCTTGGAGGAAATTGGCACCTCAGCTCCCTCAGTTTGCAGTACTCTGGTTGTCTGAGGGGGGCTGAGTGAAAACCTGAGCTGAGCAGTCTGATGTGCCCCATTTCACCAGGTAAAACAAGTCTTCTCCACAGCAGTCCAGTTCCTGCCTACTGCCTGTGGTGCTCCTGGGTGACTGCTTTGGGAAATTGTATATTGCAAACCACTAGATCCACCTCCTTATTTGATTCAATTTGATTTAAGTCTGTTCAGCTCTCCGCTCGCTATTCCGGCTGATAGTTGATTTGTTGGTTTTATCTGCATTTCTAACATACCAGGTGCTGTCTGCCTAGGCAGCTGCAGCACCCAGGAGTTGAGTGAGAGAGCTGAGAGCCATCCCCAGCAAGAGAGAGGAGGGAGAGAGAAGGGAGGCAGTACCCTTAGCACATCTGTTTGTCAGAAAGATCTTTGGATTTACCCAGCCCACAGAACTCCCACGGGCTACCGCAGGAGGGTGGCTTGTGTCTCCTGCCCCTTCAACCCCAGTCACTTCTCAGTGCAATGAACTGTGGCATTTTATGGTGTCAGGATGGACAAGGGCCTTGAGAAAAAGAGGCCCCAGAACACATCAGAGAGTTTATAGCTTTGCTCTCCTCACGTTACGGGGTGTTTTACTGGAGGTGTCTGGCTGACCTGCCAGTGCAGCTCTGGCCCTGGGCAGTGCAGGATCTGTAGATCAAAAGCGAGGTCTCCAGTTGGGAAAAGCTTTGGGAATTGTCCTCTAGGGCTTGGAGAAACATTTACATGGTATTAGACATGAGTCACCGAACACCTTTCTCTAATGAGCTTTGGAAGTAGAGCACCATCTGGCCCAGCCTCCAGCGCCTCTGGCACATGAGCAGCCCGAGAGAGCACAAATCCACTGTTGGGGTGCAGTGGGACCTGCCCTGGGTGACAGCCTGAGGCCCCTCTGGTGGGGGCTGCGCTGCCGGGGCTGGAGCTCGGCTGGGAGCACCTGCAAGAGCAGGAGCATCCATAGCTGCTGGGGGAAACCTGTGGGCTCAGTGGCAGCAAGGAATGGCTCAGAGACAGGCTGTGGTTTAAATGCTTGTGCCCCTGGAACAGCACGTGGGAAGCAGGAGGGCAACAAGTGCTGAATACAGAGATTTTCTTGCACTGAAATTCACCTTTAAAATCTCACGTAAAGGAGATGTTAGTTCCAGAAGCAAAGAACTGACTACTCTGATTTTACAGGGAAACAAGAGATTCAGATGATATTAGGCATTATTTCATTACAAAACACTGGCAGAGTTATTTTTTATTCTGAAGTGAAAATATATTTTTAAAACTTGCCTTCACTCCTGCTGTCTGGCCACTGTAAGACATTCAGCAATATTAGCAAAGCTGATGGCTGCTAAATGGCCTTATTTCCAACAGTAATGAGCTGCATTTAATAATGAATTAAACATCATTAACCAGGGAAGTTTTTGGTGAATGCTTCTTTAATATCATTGTGCAGCAATTATCACGGGAGTGAATAACTCATCTCTGTCCAGCTGCACCATTTGTCATTATTTGGAAGAGCAGTAAAAGCCCTCTGGTCCAAGAGGGCTAATAACATTAAATGACACTGAGTAAAATTTAACAAGTGTTTTCTGTTCCTCATGCAGACCAGAATAACTAAGGTGCTTGATCCTGCTCCACCTTGTTTCTCTGGCTGCATGACCCAGCTAGCCTGGCTTTGTTCCTGCAATCAATGAAAGTCTCTCTCAGTAAGATCTAACTCATAGGCACGTGGAGTTTCTTTATTAAAAATTGATACATACAATTAAACAAAGATAGAATATGATAATGGGAGTAATGAAGCTGTTTGGTGTTTGTAGTTCTTATTATACTTTGCCATTCCTTAGTAATGAGACCTTGTAGACTTCTTCATCATGTGTAGTTGTAGGGTCACATTCTCAAAAACACAGTTGATAGTCTTCCAAAAAGTCTTCCCCTTAAAATACTGACTTCTGAAAAAAAATTCCCAACTATTTGCCAGTATTTCTTTGGTGTTTCCTTACTGAGTGCCATAGCTGAGTGATATATTTTTTGGCAAATCATGTAGTTGCCAAAATATTCCTTTTTGTGAGGAAAGGAGGTATTGCACAGCTTGCTGCCAGGGAACAGTTCAGTCTGCAGCACTGAGAAGTGTGACTCAGGGTGGCTTTGGAAGGGTGAAATACAAGGAAAAAGCTCTACTGTGGAGGTCCCTCACAAGGGCCTTTCTTCTTCTCAGTTCCTCAGTGTCGTTGCTGTGGGTCAGGTGTAATCACAGTGGTAACATATTTCAGACAGCAGCTCCTCAGGTTTGTACCTTTGTGTACTGTTTAGCAGGGATCCCACTGCCTCCAGCAGCTCCAGTCACAGAGCAGCTGCAGCAAAATCCAGTACAGTGCACGGGTAGGTGCTCCATGGATATGGATGTAAATGGGCGTGTGTGATTTAACTGGTGTGTAAACACCCCAGACAACTGCAGCTCCAGGTTGGCCACAGCCACCAGAAAACTGTTTGTAAAACATCACCAGCGGGTCATTCATTGTACAAATCACTTGCCAGACTTCAGCTGGTGTCCAGGAGGGAAGGTGAGACATTGCTGATCCTATTTGAGGGACGTGTTGGAAACTGGGTGCTGTGGTGGGCCAGGGATTGTCCCCCAGGGCAGCGGGGCTCCTCTGTTCCCAGCCTGTGCTGAGTGCTCAGGTTAGTGCAGGCATTTGCAGGGCTGATGGAGCTGTTCTGCAGCGTGCTCCCACAGGTAACACCCGGGAGCATCTCCATCCTCCCCACGTGCCCGTCACACGCTCAGCAGCAGCGCAGGGACCAGCCTGGGCACAGGGTTACTCACGGCCTTGGCTCCCCCAGCTGAGGAGGCTGTGCCAAGGCTGCCAGTGCTGAGCCACTCGGGGCTCTGTGGGAACACCCGTTAGCTCCCGCTGGTGTCGGCCGTGAGCGAGGGCTGAGCCGCTCCTTCTTCTGCCTGCTCCGTGATCAAAATATTTACGGCTCAGTGAGTGGGGCTGGCAGCAGCCCCAAAACTTTGCTCTTGATAGTAAATGTCACATTTAATATTGATGATGTGGGCTACTCAAGTCGCACTTGGATGAGTTAACCATTGGGAATGACATCTAGAAGAGGAAACTCCTAAAATGTGAGCTCCCTTATATGCGCACATGGCTTCTTTTTTATAAAAGATATAGACATCTAAGCAATTCAGTAAAATTATATGGATGCTGTTCACTGTTACATCACCATAGAAATCATCTGCAGCACAGGCGGGTTTATTTTGCACCTTAGCAGTGCATGGCCTGTGCCCTGGTGGGGCACAGAGTGGTTGTTCTACACCCCTCAGGAAGCAGAGCAGCGCTGGCTGTGATACCACAGAGGGGCCCTGCCCTGCCAGACCCCCCAGCTCTGCTCCCTGTGCTCCCTGTGCCCAGTTCCCACATGCCCCTTTGGTGAGACAGAGGCTGCCAGAGGCTGATGCCACAACAGCATTACTGCTCTTGGATTTTCTCTTTGCTGTGCACTGAGATGAAAGTAAGTGACTTCACAGGGATTCAGGTCATCACTGATACACTGAGAATGAGTTGGGCTCTGCATTTTCACACCACTGAGAAACAGCAGGGTGAGTAGTACAGTGAATTCATAGTTTGGGCACTTACCATGAGGGAGACTCTGTACATTATCAATATTACTGGAAACAAGAAGTAAATATAAAGTTATGTGGACCGTCAGCATTATAGCTTGACTTAACAGGGTTTGTAATTATTGGGAGATAAATTCTCTACATGTATTGGTGCAAATGCTGGCTATTCACAGAAATTCAGTGCTTTGGTCAGACCATGCTATCAGCTGCTGTGCTTATCAAGTCACTGAATATGATGTGATTATTTCACAGCCCACTGCATGATGCTCACAGTTACTCTGGAGTGCAGTAAAATGGTTGTTTATGGACCCCAAAAATCCATTTTAGGTACCAAAAGCAGACAGGAAGGCTCTGTACGGAGGAAGACTAGGAACGACAACCTATGTAGAAAGGGATTGAAAACATGGTCACATCCAAACTGCAGTATGTGGGGGGTTTTTGTATCACCCTCAGCCAGCTCACAAGAATCCACGTGAGTACATCTACTGTGCATTACAGTTAGGTTGGAAAAAACCTAGAGAAAATACAATATTCCATTATTCTTCTTGGCCTGGCAGCTCATCCTGCTCCCATGGCAGGCAACTCCTCTGGTCAGCACTGCACCATTGAAACATCTGTGATTAACACCTACCTCAGGTAAAAGAAATAGTAATTATTTGCACTTTTTACCTCTGTGGTGTCTCTTAGCACATCTGCCAAAATCTGCCTTCACTCACACCTTCACCTAAGCCAGGAAAAGCCAACCTTTCTGAGCAGTAGCTATTAACCTTCTTTTACAGATGAGGAAACTGTGCACAAAGAGAATAAATTATTTACCCAAGGTCATAGAACAAATCCAAAATGCAATAATTGGGAAAAGGACCCAGACTACCTAATTCCAGTTTGTGTGCTTTAACAGCAAGTGCTATTCCTCCTCTCTCTGACTGACTCTCCCCCCGGCATTCCATCATTCCTACCCTGCCATGCCCAGTCCCTTTGTCATTTGGTTCCTACACCACATCTTCATTCCTGGCTCAGCAGTGTCACTGTGCACACCGATGTTCTCGGTCTCAGTGTAGGTTTGTATTCAACTCTTTAGTAGTCTAAATGCAAATTACACAGTTGTGTTGAGGCACCGATTTATACTGATTTGTGCTCTGTTTTGCGTTGGGAAGAGATGAGAGACTGCAGCTGTTTTTAACCTTTAATAATGACAGGGTTTTAAAAGCTTGTTCTGTGAAGTAGTGGGACTGATTGTTTCATCAGCCTAAGTTGTGGCTGAGATAAGCTTGGTATGTGAACACAGTAAAGCCCTCCAATGTGTGTTTATCCTGATGGCCCTGCAAAGGGCCCCTTTGCCTGTAATCAAATTTGAAAGTGTCGAGAGCAGGTACTGCATCAACATGGGCATCAGCAGTACCTGAGCTGATTCCTTGCATTAAGTGGGTGAGCCTTGTCCCAGGACAAAGTGTGCTCTATATTGCTGGAGCTCACAGGTAAGTGTATCACAGTCATTTGAAGCATGATCAGTGAAGAAAGAAAATATGTTAACAAGCCACAAAAAAACTCCAAAGCAGGAGCGAATCAAAAATGAATTCGATGTGCATGAAAGGGAATACCCAAATTACAGCCTGTATATCTTGAAGGTCTTGTGAGAACCCTCCCCAGCAGCAACCACCAAGCACAGCAGTTAATTTCCTGCAGAGGAAAACAGATGTGGATCAAAAGATCAGAAAGAGTAACTGTAAAGGCCAATCACATGAACCAGGTGCTCTGTGAGATCTTCTGGAAAGTCCCTGTCCAGGTTCAGCCTGAGAGCAAGGGGCTCTATTTTCAGCATCACAGTTAATACCTTTTCGTTTCTCTCAGCAATTCAAAAGCTTCTAGTGAGAAGCTCTGAAAGGACTAAAATAATACTTTAAAAGTGTTCTTCCTTTCTATCTTTGTGCCCTGCATTCAATGAGAGGAGCTTCTTGACCTGCAGACCTCTCACGCTTCAAGGCACAGCAGCATGGGGGGATTTTCCTTTCACAAAGACAGCAGAGTGTGCAGGGCACAATGAACCTCTGGGAGGGTGCCCAAGTGCCTGGCTGCCGTTCCCTGGGCTTCTGAGAGCCATCTCGTGATATGTTGGGAATGACAATGACATCCTGAGAGCTGCCAAAAAATCGCAAGGAACAGCTGGTAAAAATGCTCAAACCTCCCAGTGCCCTTAATATGCCGTAAACAAATCTGCTTCACTGAAACCACACACAAGGTGCTTGGGAGCCTCAATTTATGGGCTTTAATCATTGTCATTGCCGTCCCAAGTGTCACAAACATGGAGCATGTTAGGAACTAAAACTGCTGCAAAGGAAATACTCCATCTTCTCAGGTTCTTGCTGATGCTTCAAAAAGACCAAGAGCTTTTCTGGAATCCTGTAAAGAAATATGTGTAATAAAGGCTTTTTTTCCTTGTTTTGGCCAGCTAGAGCTGCAAGACAGCAAGCCATCAGCATTGTCACATCCTGTAGCTGCTGCTCTAGCAGAGGAATGGAATATTCACACCTTTTGGCTGGGGTTTTTATTGAGGTTTCAGGTACCTCCCTTCTGCCATCCACTCCATTTAAGTAATGATGACGAAAGCCCAGCTCACTTCTCAAAGATTTAACAGCTTGCTGGAAGTATTTGATTGCCTGAAAACAGAACTGAAGGATGCTGCAGCATGTTCCTCGCTCCCAGGGAAGTCCCTGAAGCCAGGATTGATGCTGTCAATTACAGGATTAAAATCCCAGTGTGTCCCAGTGCAGAGGTGGCTGAATTCCAGTGGGGAGAAAGCAGTTCAAAGCCAAGGACACATGGCTTTGACAGCAGGATGGAAACTGGCTTAAAGCTGCTGTGAAATCATCATGATTTATTATTATGGGATCCTGACATCTTGCAGAGAAGCAGCACTGAATTATTTTGCACTGCTGGTTTTTGGAAGTCCACAAGCACCTGTCACAGGAGCAGCAGGAACAGAGGGCTCAGGAAGGTTCTGCCTGTGGCTTGGCCTGGGGATTGCAGCTCAGGGTACAGGTCTGTGTGTGCAGATGTGTTTGGGGAGTGTGTGACTGCACACAGGGTGATGTTTTCTTCTTACACCCATCCTCCTCATCTTCATGCAAATTTGATCTTTCATTCAGGGCGTTAAGGTCACCAGCAGAAACCTCTTGAAGTTGCATCCTTGTCCCTCTCACATTTCCATTCTCTTAAATCCTTAATCACACATGGTAGGATTCTTGGGGCTGTCCTGTGCAGGGCCAGGAGCTGCACTTCAATGATCCTTGTGGGTGCCTTCCAACTCAGGATATTCTATGATTGCACCAGCTTTTTCTGCTCCTCACAGCCTCCCATGCCCCAGCACTAAAGCTCAGCAGCACTCAGATCATTTCCCTCACTGCAAGGTTTGTTCCAGCCTGTGAGAGCAGGGATTAGAGTTTGGACTGGCTCATCTAGTCACAAATATGTGCTCCAGCCCTCAGGGCATGGCTACAACCTCTATTCCTCCCTTTTTTCCTATGGGAAAGGACTGCCCTGGTGTAGGTGTCCATCTCCTGGAAGTTCCAGTGTCTGCCTTTTACGGTGATGTTTAGCTCTGCCCCAGCCCGGGATTTCTTTTGCTGCTTTAGGCTGATCTCAGGTCTGTGATCCCATTTCTCAGGCATTTAACTCTTTGCCTATTAACACAGGAGGTACAGCCTGGTGCTGAGGTTTGTGCGAGGGCACTGAGGTGGGACAGGGCTGGGCTCAGGGCCCCGGGGGGAAGCTGAGTTGGATTTGGATTGAACTTCAACACAAGGTAGGTGCCAGGGGAGTCAGAGCCCAACTACCTTTGCAGAGCTGGCCCTCCACCGCCTCGCTGCACCTCCTTAATTCAAGTGGTGACTCACAGCCTGGAACAATTAGGTAGATGTCATATGCAGCTAGTGAGTGGTATTTTTCAGTGTTCATTTTACTTATTGTATTATATTTTGATTTATAATTATATATACAGTGCATTCCTTTCCTGGGCTCCAGGCATCCTTGCCAAAATTAAAAAGTACAGTTAGCAAAACTAAAGCCAGCAGAACTCAGAGCTCTCTGTCAGAAATAACCAGCCAGAGCAACTCTTTTTTTCTACCACTTCTTCATATATTGTCTGTTCTCCCTGCATTTCCTTCCCATGAACCTCTGGATGAGGAGAGCAGCCCTTTGACCAATCTCTTGGCCCCACAACAGCAATGCAGAGAGCAACAAAACAGCTCCAACTCATTCCTCAGATCCAGGAGCAGCATTTGTTAGTATTTTCAAGTATTCCAAATACTTCTTTGTATTCCTGGAGCTTTTACTGCTGGGAGGAATTGTGTGTAATTATTAGGTGGGATTTGCAAGTGCTTGTGGGAGGGGATACAGTGAAGCACAACCTTGGTCTCTGGAAGCCCTTCTTGTTCAAGGAAATTCAGTTTGCTGAGGGCATTTATGGAAAGCTGAGAAGTAATGTATGCTCAAGGTTAATCACACTTGATTGTATGCAAAGAGCTGTTGCCCGATACCACATGTGATCAGAACCTCTAGGGACAAATTTCTGCCACTGGATGTGCACAATGGGATCTTTAGGATCTAGGTTTGCGGAATGAGCAGGGATGAGATGGTGGAACAGGCGGGGTGTGGCTGGGACTGGGTGTTTGCCGAAGCGCAGAGCGTGCTGTGCTGTCCTTGTAGTGCTCCTGAAGACAAAATCACGTGCTGGGGGAAAGTCCTATTGCTCCCACCTCTTCTCTGCTCATCCTCAGCCTAAGTAGACCAGTAGAATTCCAAGGACTGGCATTAACTTGCCATGTAAAATACACTCTGAGAAAGTCCCTGGGTTTGGTTGTAGTTTGGGAATATTTGTACTCAGGCTGGCGGCTTCGGTGAGTCCGTGCGTGGGCCAGACAGCACCCGGCAAAGCTGAGAGCAGAGGGCTCGTCCCTCTTACTCTGAAGTTCATACTTCAGGCAGTTTCTCTTCTCACCACTTACTGCTGGTTGTGGGAGGTCAGCCTTGCCATGGCTTCGTGTGCTCGGTCCTAGGGAGAGTTTTGCTTTCTCTGGGACAGATTTAGACTCCTATTTAATAAACACAATTATAGCTGCTGTTTTGGTGTGTTGATGAAGCTTCCAGATGGCTAATTGTGTGTCCTGAAGGAAAAAAGAAACTCAGCAGCTGATGTATCCAAATCCAACAGAGAACAATACCTCTGGCTCTGGGACCGCCAGATTCCTCATTTTAAAAAACAGATGTTGCCTCTGTTGTGATATAATGGCTTAAGAATTTATCCATGTAAAAACTGAGACAGGAATATAAGAGGAATGTAAGAATTTCTGTGGCCCATGTGGGAGGATGTTGTTTCTGCTTTGGTTAGTTCAGTGATCCCTGGACTCTCCAGAGGGCAGGCAGCTGCATTCCTGGTGCAGGTTGCTGGTCAGGTGGTGATCTACCTGCCCCACATGGTGGGACAAGCAATCCAGTTATGATGGTTCAGGGAAACCAGGGAGACGTTCGTTGCAGTGTTGCACTGCCCTTGCAGCTCCTGAGCTCTTTCCATCCCTTGCCTGCACACAGGGCAAAGGCAGCTCCACTGGGCACCAGCAGAGCCCAGCCCAAGCTCCTTTCCTGCCTGGAATGGTTGTGTCTCAAAGTCTGCTCTGCTGTTTTATACTGGTTTAACATGACTTTTAGGTACCCAGAGAATTAAGTGTTGTCCAGTAAAGTTAGTTTGTGAAACTGTTTTCTAGTTTTCTTTGTTCAAGGTTTTTCTGAGCAGACTGGACAATAAACTGACACAATTTTTACTAATAAGATAAAACATTTCTAGTAACTCTGCTGATAAAAAACCCCTTGCCAATAGTTATTTAAGGACCTCCTTGCTGAGACTTCAGTTACTCAGAAATTTGCATTATCTCAGTTCATATAAAGTTGAAACCCAGCACTGGCTTTGTTTACAGTTGGCTCTTGGTCACGGGTGATTTTGGAAAGGAGACAGAACATGGCGGGGAGGTGGCAGCTGCTTGAGAAGGTAGTGGCCACCTCAAAGGAGTGAAGCAGCAGGGGGTGCACTGGCTGGGAGCCCCACTTTCTCACAGCAGTAGGCTCCAGGGTGGAGGCAAAGGCGTGGCTCTGCAGTGCGTTCACAGATGTGACTGAGCACCTGCACATTGGAGAGCTCCTGGCTGCAGCATCGTGGAGAGAGGTGTCATGGACCCCACCCTTCACTCCATCTTCTGGTCTTTGGCTGAAAACAGTAATAATGGTGTTCTCCCCAGACTCTGTGTGCTCAGGTTCCTGCCAGTCTGACTGCACTCACACCCCTCTGAGCACTGCCCTCTGCCCCAAATGGGATCCACAGGCTATTCCCACCTACTGACCGCTGTCAGACCCACAGGGACCTACACGATGTGGCACTACTTCATGGGGCTGAAGCTTCCATAATTACTGAGCTGGAAAGTTAATTGATTCCTTAATTATATTGAAACTGTGATCAGACTTTTTATAACTTAACCATAACCTAAGGGTCCTTCCATCCTGTGTTCTTTCAGAAACTCTTACTCTGGTTTGGGCCAGTACAGAAAACCAGTGGATATTGTTAGGCTGTGTTGCCAGCCAATGCTTTTGCTGGCCCATGTGAACTGGGACAAGCTGTGGCCTTGCCCCACACTGTCCAGACTGTTCCCAGGGCATTTGCCCAGCTTGGGTCTGTGCTTGCCACAGGCCCAGCCTGGTCCTGAGTAGCCAGCCAGCCTTCATCCAGCTATTCCACTGCTAGTGTCAGCATGAATAAACCATGTTTCTTTTAAGGTACCACAACTTTTGACAGCTACAGTGCTGTAAATAAAGCAGCTAACGCAGATCCTAATATTAATTCCCATGACCCAGTTGTGCTTCACTAATAGTATCTGGGTTACCAGCCAGGCAAGACAAGAGCACAAATATTTAGCCTGTCTCAGTCTGTTACACCAAAAAAGCAAGTGTTTGACGATATTAATTTCTAGAGCTAAATGTCAGAGGTGCCCTCCATTAGGAAAAGGCACAAGGAAGCTCTGAAAAAGTCACAGAAATCCGTGTTTAGTGGTGGTTAGCAGGTAAGCCATGCTGGCCATGCACAGGGTGATGCCAGCACCTCTTGCTGTGCTGCAAATGTGCTGTGACATCCTCAGGTCGGGTCTGGTCCTGTCCAGGCCTGGGCATGCATCACACGGAGTGCCATAGCAGGGGAGACGTGCTGTGTGCAGGATTGAGAGTTGTGTTGGGGTTTTCAAAGCAATGACATTAGTTAGCAATGTTAAGATTTTAGGATAATCACCCATTTAGCCTTTTCCAGCTGCAGCTTGTCTCCCCTTGGTCATCCCTTTGGTTGCTGCCCAGGAAAGCTCCTTGATATTCAGGTTTTTCTGGAGCAATTCAAAGACTGTCATGTGTGAAAAGGTGTTTGGGAGAAACATGGATGTTATGATCCAACCTCATGCAGCTGGAATGAAGCAGCTAGGCCATTCAAATCTGCCTTGACACCCGTGGCACAGCCTGAGGCAGCTGTTCAGACACCAGGGCTGCTGCACCCCAGCTGTCTTTCACTGGCTGTAGATGTAATATTGCTTCTTTACACACCCTCTCCAGAAAGGCCAGGCTAAGGGCCTCGCTGAGCAGTACCAGGCTTCTTTATCCTCACAGCTGTGCAATAAAAATACAGAAGTGTGTGAGCAGTCTTCAGCCTTAGTGCAACTATTTGCGAGCACAGAATTATTGTCATAGGTATGTGGGCATGGATTTGGGCTCTCAGTGATGAAGAATTAGTAGGACAGCTCTTCCTACAAAGAACTTGATTGCCTTTATTTGAACCAGCTGACTGAAGACAGGGACCAGCCTTTGGGGGGGTGTGTGGCACAGGTGTTTGTGTTTTCTACGATAACGTGACCCTGCGGCTGCACAGAGGCAGAATTGAGCCGCTCACAGCAGGCTTGGAGGCTTAATTAGGCTTCTAGTGTTCTGTAAAGTTCATTTCACTGCTCGGTGGAGGACAGTTTAGGATAAGCATAATAGGATTACTGCTGCTATATACAGCTGCCTAAGCCAGGAAGTCCTCGTAATGGGCCTTTACCCAGTAGGAAAATCTTTTCAGAGGATGCTTTTTATAACCCGCAGTTACGCACTCAGTGAATGTTGGGGAAAGGAATCCTGCCTTCTGCAGGTTTGCAGGAGCCAGCCCAGGTGAGCCTTTGGAACAGCACATGTTCCATCGTGCCAGGGGGCTGGGGTTTGCCACTGACAGCGACAGTCAGTATCTGCTGTCCCGTGGAACATCTTTCCTTGCAAGCGCTTCCCCTGACATAATCCTGGGACTAAAGTCCGGGTGCGTTGGGCCAGGTGAACCTGAGGTCAGCCGGCAGCAGCGATGCTGGTTTATCCCCCCGGCCTTCTTTCGGGAATTCCGGGAGGCAGCAGGTCCCAAGGCGAGAGCAGGGCTGTGTCCCGTGAAGGGGCAGTTCATCAGCGCGTCTTGTGAGCAGCAGACAGGAGTCTTGAGCGCTGCCTACGAGAGCCAGAGCCCTGCCGGGTCCCTCGGAGCCGGGCTGAGCCTTGGTCACTAACGGGGAACAGCCACAAACCCTGGTGGCTGTCGGGGCACAGGGAGGAGCGAGCTGCACCACAAACAAGAGGGAGTTTGAAAAGCACCCAGTCCTGAGCTCTCTCTCCGGCTGTCCCAAGTGTTCCGTAAGGAATTTCTGCCTGGCAAGGCCACGCTGGGATCCGCTCCCGCTCTGAGCAAGGAGCTTCTTCCCACTGGCTCCAGTCACTACGGCATTTTCACGCTGTATTTAATCAATGCTGTATTTTTTTAACACAGAGGTGATCTGTGCTTTTTTTTAGAGGAGGAGGCAGTTGGCAGAGCTGTCGGGAGCACCTTGGTTAGCCGGGGGCATCGTGTGGCTGGGCTGGGAGCAGAGCCCCGAGCGCACGGGCCGGTGCCCGCTGCTCTGCGGCCGCGCCGATCTCTCAGGCTGCCCTGGCTCTGGAGGGCAGCACCCCTCCGGGACTCTTTTACATCCCCCGAGGAGCAGAGGCAGAGCTCAGCTCTGAGCAAATATTCCCACTGATGCTGCTCCCAACAAGGCTGCTTTTCTTATCTTTGCCTTTTCTCCAGCGGCAGTTAATTCACAGATAAAACAATCGGTGCTTATACACACACAGACGCATAGGAGCTAGTCTTAATCTTTTCAAATCCCTTAATATACCTTATGTATACAGTTTGGAACTTGTAGATTTAGCAAGATAGATTGATTTCATGGACTATCTCAATGGAAAATGACATTAGTAACTACATTCTTATTTTATATTATTTTTTCCCCTGTCTGAGCTGCTTCAGAACACTGAGCTGTGGCCTGTCTGCCCAGGGCACAGCAGCACTGAGGGCAGACCAAGTCCCCTGACTGTGTCTGGTGCTATTGTCTGGATTATATAAAGCCTAAGATGTGGTACAGCCTTAGGAGAATTCGGCCAAATTACTGCAGATTGAGCATATGTTATAAGCAATCAGTTGGAATGGTTGTAGTTATTTTTCACAACTCCCCCAAAATGGAGAAAATGGATGAGAATTGAGTGGGTCATGTGGATTGACAGGGGAAGCTGCTATGACAGTTTGAGACAGATGACTCAGGGTTTTTGCTTTACGGTTTTTTGCATTTCACCACCAGGAATTTCCAAGGGGTTCTCCTGTAAGAGCAGGCAGGCAAAAATACAGACTTGCCTCATTAGCCATCCCATAGTAAACCTTGCTCTTGTCCCTGAGTCCTCTCCTCCCCAGCACTCCTGACCTCACCTTGAGCAGCTGGTGTTTTTTGGGAGCGCGCAGTGCTCCCATCATGTTTGGGGGCCCGAGGAGCTGTCACTTGGCTCTCTTGCTGAGCAGTGCCCAGCCTGGGGGGGAGCAGATGTCTCATCCCGGCCTCAGTAGCACCGTGCCCGTCGGCATCGCCGATGGTGTGACCTGGGAGCTTGTCTGCACACAGATGTTACAGCCAGAGGTGGGAGTTGGGGTTACCCTCTGCACGGAGGGATTTCGCTTTGCAGAGCAGCTGAGTTTGCTTTCGGAGCTGCCTTGCAGGGAGTGGCCAGCACGAGCCCTGCGCTCCGGCTCCTGCAAGCCAGGGCTGCTGCTCCCAATGCCACACCGAGGTGCCCCACCGAGATGTCTCGGGGTGTCTGGTTCCCCTTTCCTTGTGGGGTTCAGCGATGCTGGTTTATCTTGCAGAGCCCTGGCAAGGTTGTTGCATGAGACAGCCTCACCCTAGAGCTGCAGAGCCAGCTGTGTTTGGATACAGGCATTTGCATCTCCAGTCACTATACTGTGACTTTGTTACCAAGCATAGCCTTATGTTTGTCGCCTTTGCCTTCAGAGGAAAAAATGTTTCCACTGCATAAATCAAGCTATGGCCAACCCGGGCTATTGTTTTGTCTATGTTTTTATGTCCCTTTTAATATACATGTCAACTCTGCCATGTCCCATCTGTTAGAAAATTTACACATTACCCCATTAGTCTTACTGCCTATCCAGCATTTTTTCCATTCTACAATCTCATCACTCCTTTTACATCACTGATTAAATCATTTGTTTAGGTCAGTAGCAACGAGGCTTAGTGTTTTTATACTCCTGGCTCCATAGGAGAGAGGGCTGAGAAAGGGGGAATAAGTCAACTTTTAAGCCTCAAGCTGGGAATGTCAGAATAGAGAGCACAAGGAGCATCTATTTTATGGTGGCACTGTCGCAAGCAACACAGCAGAGCAGTGGCTTTGTCTCAAGAAACATTGTGCAGAGCAGTTTCTGTGTTTATTTTTTGGAGCATCCTGAACTGGGAAAAGAAGCAGCCCAGAAAGCTTCCCCAGCAAGCAGACATGCTTGGCGCTTCCGAAGCCGTTTCCTGTGCAAACGTGGTTCGGGCTCGTGCCCCGTGTGGGGGCACAGCTCCGGAGCAGGGGGTGCACAGGGAGGCCGGGGCAGCCCCGCCGCTCAGAGCGCAGCCTTCCCGAGGTTTGATTGCACTGCTGCGGTGTCACCCGCCGGGGCTGCTGTAACCACAGCTCCAGCAGCTGCCTGTGCACGCTGGGGTTTTTGTGGGGGTATAATTTAACCCAAAGCTTTTGCTTGGCATCACAGTATTTTACAGGATTACTTAAAAATATGTTTAAACTGTTTGAAATTACTGTTTCAGATTGTCCCTCCAAAATGCTTCCCTAACTAGGGTCACCCTTTTAAATATAGGCATTGAAGCCTTGGCTGGGATGTTACCTGGGTACCTATTGGGTAGGGGGGTTTTCAGGGGACAGTTAAGGACCGCTCAGAGGCAAGAGACTGTAACAGCACCAACCTTTACTGGAACAGCAGGCAGCTAATAAACCCTTGAAGGCAATGGGAGGAGATCAGCCTGGCTCCCTGCCAGGCTGTTACCAGGTGAGTTCAGCACAGTTTGTTGAAGCCATGTTGGTTCCTGGCCTGTGCTCAAGACAGCCACAGGTGCCGCTGGGTCTGCTGGCACCCAGCGCCCTGTGCAGGCAGCGCAGGAGGGCCCCACGCGTGCGGAGCCACGGACGGGGCAGAGTGACCCAGTGCACACCGTGCCCCTGATGGAGGAGTTCAACTTTCGCTGTATAACAAGGACTGGGGTCTTTCTGTGAAGCCCAGGTCTTGTGCCACAGACCCTTGTGAAGGTGGGGACAGGGTGGACCATGGCCAGCTGGGATGCGCACGCTCGTGTGCAACCCTTGCACCTGGCCCCAGCATCGCACCCACACAGGGCAGCCTTTGGCAGTATTTGGCCACAAGACTGCAGCTCAGCTCAGGAGCGCCATGAGGGAGCACAAGAGGTATAAAACCCCTGTGCCACAGGAGGGAAATCCCAGGGACACTGCACCTGCCTGCAGCAGGAGGAAGGGACTCACGCATTGAGCCACCACCACCTGGAGTCAATCCACTTGGTGCTGGTGCAGCCCTTCCTTGCCAGAAAAAGAACACTAACAGAGTTGTTTTCTTCAGAATAATAAAACAGAGAAACAGTAACAAAGCCAAGAACGTTGAGATGGTGACAGCAAGAGCCTGGCTTAAATACCCCAAAATAACATCTGCCAGAGCCTGATTTCAAAGCAGCAGCTGTTGCCTGGAATAAAACCACAAAACTTTGCAAATGGTATTAAGAGTGCTAATAGAAAAAGTAACTCTTTAATGAAAGCTTTGGGGTGCACAAGTATGGCTCTGTGCATGTGTGATAAAGGATTTCTACAATTTTTATAAGGTTAATTAATTAGTATATCTAGCAGGTAAATCCAATAGGAGACCAGTTGCCCCAGTAACCCACCCTTGGGTCAGCCCTTTGCAGTTGGTCCAGGGGTTTCTTTGCCTCATTTCTTGTTATGTCTCTTAAGTTCTGGTGGAAAACAAGATGTCCTTGTCAAAAATTCTCTTCTTAAGAATAAGACTAAACAGATCTTCAAGAAAGTGTTAGTAAGGGTTATCTTATTGTGAGAAAAGGCAGGAAAAGTACTAGAAACCATACAATGGTAGATTAAAAATCTACAAGGCTACAAGTGTATGAAAAATGTATAAAAAATCTTTAGGTATCACAGCCACTGCACTGCAAACAGAGAGACTTGGTGATACTTTTTTCTTCAAAAGAATTTTTTTTTTAACAATAACACATTTTTCCTTGAGAAACTGTCCAATTTCCTCCAAATTTCCCATTTCTTTTACTTCTTCCACCATCTTCACTTGAAAAGAAATTGGCTGCAATTTTTTTCTGCAAACAACAGGTTTAGAAGGGGATACAAGATCCAAGTGGGATTCTGCTGAGCATCCAAACGTGGAGGGAAAAGTCTTGGAAGAGAAAGGCAAGGCCTGTAAGATGCTCTCCAGACCCCTTCTTCCAGGCTGCCTTTCACAGGGACTGAGCATGGTCCCACACTAGTTTCAAGCTCATTTCTTCGGGAATTATTTTTTGGTGCAGAGAGAGGAGGTTTTGCAGACGGTGGCACTAAGAGGAGACCCATTACATCCCAAATTCCAATCTTTGAAAATCCTCTGTTTAAGCTAGTTTGGCTCAGGCTGCAGCAGGAGCATGCCCAGGGCAAGGAGCAGGACTGACGATTTCCCACTCGTGGGGGTGCAGTGCACAGGGAGGGGGTCCCACATCCTGCCCCCCCTGCACATGGAGCCCAACCCGCCCGGCGTGGCCCTCAGTCGCTGCTCTTGGCAGCTGGGAAGAGCAGCCTTTGCTGTCACTTTGACACAGTCACCCTGCTGTTTGTTGCTGTTTGTGTTAATAATATTTTGGCAATTTTCAAGAGTTGTTTTATTTGAGAGATTTGAAAGGTAAATTGTCAGGAACTCAGTGCTCTCCCATGGAGTACTGAAACAATCCAGGAGCATGGCTTTGCCACTGATTTTCTTCCTTTGTATCTTCATTATCTCTCCGTTTGCTAATTGGGATCTTTAGTAGCTTCATGGTTTAACTGGATTTGGGAGCAAAACCTAGTGGTGTAGAAGGGGATGGATTTGATTAAGACATCTTTAAACAGGACCCATCCCTCCCCCTCCTGCCCTGCTGACAAAGCATTTGTGGGGTTTTTATTTGTTTTCCAACAGTGTCACCTCTAACATGTGGCAGCTTTAATACAGCCAAGTACCTCTTCACATCTCCAAGAGCAGGGTGTCAGCCAGAATGGCCCAGTTTGTCTGATTTGACATCCAACTTGTCCAAAGCCAGTCAAGCTTAGCTGCTGGAGTAGCAGCTCCATGTCTGGCTTATTCACCCCAGGTAAGGACGGCCTGTGCCCAGCCTGCCGCCTGCCCAGGAAAAGTGTCTGCTCCTGGTAATGCCAGTCTAAGGAACCACTTCCTAAACAAATTCACCGACTGCTCAATAGTCTGATAGAGATGTTTTTGCACAGAGGATAGCAGAAACCTCATGTCAAAGATTTGAATCTCATGAGACCCTATAAAACAAGCTAATTCTCTAGAGTACTGCAGGGAACAGTACATAAGCAGCTTTTAGTTCAGACAAATATCTTCTGTAAGGCATTTTTACCACCATCTTTTCTGTGGTTCCCCAGCCAGGCCAGATGAGGTTGGACAGCATAGCACAGAAGTTCAGGGTTCACTGCTCCCATCTTTTTTTTGTCTTGTGCTTTCAGTGGTGACTGCTGAAAGTTACAGTTTAGGAATTTTCATTCCAGGTGGAAATACTTCATGAACAGGCTGTAATTTTAATGTAAATTACACAACTGCATCTTGCAACCCTTGAATTTAAGCACAGGAAAAGTTGGGGCCAGAGCACAATTGCTGCTCAGTTACAGAACTGAAGCAAGTTTTTGGTGTGTGCCACAGTCCCCAGCACCACACTGAGCAGGGGTGCCCCCAGGCACTGGTATTCTTTATACCTGGCTGGGAAAGTTTTGGTTCCAGCTTATTTCCACTCAGCACTGATATGATTAAATAATCTCTGCCCGCTGGATTTATTTTTTTTTTAAGTATATGCCTACAATGATCAAAGGATTGTTTCATGTGATGGGGTGAGCAAAAGAAGCTCTCAAGTTCAAATCCGAAACAGCCTAATGACTCTGGGACTTGGATCTGACCTCCACTAACAGCAACGAGCCAGGAGAAGATGAGCAGCTCAGGAGCTAGAAAATGAAGCTTTTGAAGCCAATAATACCCTCTGGCAGTGAGCAATCAATTGCCAGAGAAATGAGAGAGAGTGAAAAAAATCAGAGCCTTCAGCCCGGCTGCAGGAAAGGCAGGGCAATCATAAATAGAGAGCAGCACATTTTTTCCTTCCTCTTGCTTTCCCAGGGGAGAGTGGCCACGGGAACAGACATGCTTTGTGCCCCATGAAGGGGATGCAGGAGAGAGCAGATTGACACAACCTGCAGCAGGTTAGTTGGGACACATTACTCCAGTGTCACTGCCCTTAGGACTCTTTTTTCTTTCCAAGAAATAAAGAAGAACAATTAGCCAATATTAGCTGCTCTGATGAGTCTGGCTGTTTGGGACCGCCTTGGGGATTGCCAGCTCATTCCATGTAACACATGGAGAGAGAGCCCTCAGCTGCCAGGGATGCTCATTCACATCTGTGCCAGATTGCAACCATTGAAAGGTTATTCCTAGATCTCTTGGTAATTCTTATAAACTTATTTCCCTGGCATGCTGAGTGGTTTTTCCCTTATTATTGTGCCTTCTTTAAGCAACTCTCAGTTTAGACTGGACTTGTTTTCCCCACTCAGCAGTAGGTTTCTCCCTGTGCTGGGCTCACCCTGTGTCTCATTTCCAAACCTGCTGAGCAGCTTCCCATCACGCCAGGTCCAGCAAGTGGCACCAGGTGACTGTCACAAGTGCTATCAGTGAGAGGTGCTGGATACTGCATGCATTGAAAAGCCATGTTTTAATGCCTACAATGGTGCTGGGATCTTTTGCAAATCCTGCTCTCTTGGGGATTTTGCCATTTTATGCTGCACTCAGGATGAGGCCAAATGGCAGCAGAGAAATAGGTGCCTGTTTCTGCAGATGTGTGGAACATCAGGAGCCCCTGGGAGCGCTGCTTCCAGCAGGGAGGCTGCGAGGTGACTCCCCCAGGTCGGCAGTCAGCACTTCGCAGCAGCGAGAGCCATTCCCCCGCCGTGTTCCGGACCCAGTTCATGTCTGGGCCCCCTGTGGGCGAGCAGGCATCCGTGGGAAGGGTTAAGCTGCCCTCGGGAAGGTGGGTCTCACCAGTTTGCCTTGATGGCAGAGCAGAGAGCTGAAGCATCTGCCAGAGCTCATTTGGGATAATGCAGCGTGATGGGAGACAGAGCTTTACACAGCGGCTGGAGGAACGCGGGGAGGCTGAGCCTGACCTTGGGCTGCAGGGCAGGGTCTCTCCCGGGTCACGGCCTCTGTGCCCACAGCTCCTGCAGGTGGATGGGACAGCTCTGCAGTGACTGGGGCTTGGACGTGTCCCAGCCTGGGGGTGTTCAAGGGAACGGGCTATTTTCTGCTGGCCAAGCAGAGCCTGAATTGAAACATCCAGACCACGCTTGAGCTGCTTCCCTGCAGTGACCTGGAACCACAGCAGGATGAGTCAGGCAGAGCCCTGCTCTGAGAGGAAAATGAGTCCAGGCGAGGAGTGTCCAGCTGAACTGCAATGACATTTCAGACCAGAAACACAAACCAGAAGTGACCTGGCCCCAGGCCACACGCCGTGTGTATTTTGCAAACCCCAAAGCTGTTTCACTCACGGTGTGCTCGATGTGTGAGGTAGCAGGACCATGTGCCTGACAGAAGATCCCAAGTTTCCCAGGACATCAAAACTGCACGTTTCCCTGGAATGACAGCTTCTGTCCTGGCCAAACAAAACTCAGGCTCTTCAATGTGCTTCTCCCCCAGCATGCCATGTTAGTGTGTGTTTGTTTGGCCAACAGTTACTAGGACAGTTGGTAGGATTTTTAAAAAGGGGGTACTGGGTATTATTATTCATGGATGGAGGTGGGGGTGAGAAAGAAAAACAGTGCTAATGTAGCCAACAAGTTCAAGTAAGGTTCAACTTTGCTATTCCAAAATCTGCTGCTATGATAATGAGACAGTCCAATCCGCTCAAATTAAGGGCTCAGGAAGGCTCAGCCCTTCAGAGAAGTACATTCATGACAAGATTAATTTCTGCCACCCAGTGTATAGTGTGGCACCATCCTATATTAACACAGAAACCCCAAATTAAAAAAAAAAAGGTAACTGAAAAATGCACTAAAACACAGTGCGGTGTATCATTTCCCTTAATCTTCAGCGCTGCTCTTCACTATTCTCCACTTGGATTAAAATAGGATGTACCACCTGGCACTGTTCAGCTGCCATTTATAGGGAACCTTTCTCTTCCCCTCGCCTCTCTTCAATAAACCTTCACTGGAAGGCAGCACACCTTCATTTTCCAAACAATTTCAGGTGACTTTTATTAGGGGTAAGTGCAAAATATCAGTAAGCCAACCACTAAAAATCAAACAGCAGACCCCCACCAAGAAACAAAACAAACCCCAGCTCTGCTCCCTATCAAAATGGCCAGTGGGGTTTTGTGTTTCTTTTTCTTCTGTAAATGCACTTTTCAGGGGAATGAGAACAGGAGGGGGCTGCTCTGCGTGAGACAGGTGCTGCTGCTGCCCAGGCTGTGCGGTGCCTGTTGGGAGCACGCTGGGATGCAGGGACCTAGGAAAGGCTGTGGTGAGGGCTGGCAAGGCTATGGGAAAGCCAAGGGCTGTCCAAGCAAGTGTTTATCCCTTCTGCTTTGGAAAGGTTTGTTTTCGTGGCCATGTCCAGAAGTTAGCAAGCATGGAGTGAATATTCGCAGACTGTCAGTGATCACTTCAAATTCGAGCATTTTCTGAGCTCAAATTGAGTTTAAAAAAACCTCAAAACCAACACAACAATAAACAAACAAACAGAAAAAGAGAAAAAAAGAATGAAAAAGAAAAGGCACCCAACAAAGAACCAAGTACACATCTTCACAGTTCTGTTTCATCCTCTGTTTTTATAGCTGGAATACATCAAAACTTTCATAGTGAGGCAAGATCAAACTCTCTTATTGAACTGCTGATGTAGAGCTGCCTTTTCTTTTATGTTCACACAGATTTGCTGTCCACTGGCTCTACTTACCGCTTGCTATGGCCCCATGCTAATATGAATGATTAGAGGCCAAGGATTAGCTTTTAGCTGCTTTTGTAAACAGTTTATATACAGTTGTTGCTATTTATTAAATATGTGATATCTAATCCAGTGTTTAGTGCTTATAAAGGGAAGAACCATCTGTGCTTGAGTTTAAAACCCTTCATTCACTTTGTGCCAAAGCTGTCAGCAAGGGTTCCATGCTCTGTAGAGAAAAGCCTTGGGAACCCTGGCTTGGGAAGGTGGATTCATGTGTGGATGTGTCCCTGCATCAAAGTCCTCTGTCTGACACAAGGTCTGCCTGCCAGACAGGAGGACGGGTGTGGGCATGATGGAGAGCCAAGAAGCTGACAGGGAAGCAAAAGGTTTTAGCAGAATAAAGAACTAAGAACTGAGTGCTTGGAGTGATCCTGCAAGTCTGTTTCCCACCACCTGCAGGAGCTTCATAAGTATCTTTTAAAAAAAAGAAGAATGTTAGTATTCAATTTCTTTGCAGGGTACTTGCAATGAATAAACTATTAACAGCTGTAATCACTTGTGAGTCCGAGGTTTTCCCATCAGTGCAAGAGATGCCACCAAAGCTCCTCTTACATCAGGCTGAGAGTGTCCAAGCAAACCCTGGTCAGAGGCTGCACCCCAAGGAGAGCTTATGAGGCAGCAGAAATGTCTCAGCCTAAATTTTATGCCCTTATTCCAGGCATCAGTTAAAAAAACATGCCCTCTGAAACCCAATGGAGAAGCCCCCACGAGCTGCAGCAGGAGCCCAGGGGCAGCAGCAGCCCCAGGGAGATGAAGTCAGCCCTCGGGAACAGCCTGGGGACAGCTGGACACCCAGCTAACAGGACCATGCTGGTATCAGGCACATCAAACGGGCAGAGGGTATTGCCCCTGCCTTTCTGTCTGTAGGGATTTACTGTTCCTGCAGGCTTCCCTGCCTCTTCAAAACGTCATTAGTGTGGCTGATGCTGGTAGATGGATTTGCTACTTTTCCTAACGCATTTCTGGAAGAAATGTTAAACAGGTCATTGTTTTTTTTGCAGACAAAACATCACTTGAGCTCTGTTCTAATTTCCTCTCTATGTGGCAACTCAGGATGGTATCAATGACTCGGTAAATCTCCCTGCAGCAAGACTAATTATGCCTTTTGGTGAGAAAGCAGCAGTAGAACTGGTTTAGTCTTCCAAAAAATTCTACACTATAATATGCAGGACTAATGTGCCTCAGATTTGAAAAGAATTAATATCAATTATTCTCATGCATATTCATGAGAAGAAGACTGGTTTAGCAATCAAGTTAATAGTTTTTGCTTAATTACATTTAGTTGATTTCATGCTATCTTGGCACATTCCTGATTGAATTTAACCATTAAAAAAAAAACCTCCCACAACTACTCCTGCAAACACCAACACTTTGAGCTCAGCATCCCCTATAAATAGTGTCTGAGGCTGAGCAGACTGCTTTGCATGGTGGGAGTCGATCACGAGCATCGTCTGTCCCTCGTGCAGGGTAAAATCCCGTAGGCATCTTGAAGAGCTGTTCCCAAGCGCTCACCAGCGCTGAGGTGGAAGGCAGTCTTTTTTTTGCTTTATTTTTTTTGCTTTTTCTGAGTCCAAACCTCTGTCTGCTTGAATGCAAGACAGATGGTGGGAATGGGAGATGCAGCCGAGAGGGGAGCCCCACTCTAGGGGGGAAGGTTCTGGCTGGGCAGGGGTCTGGAGCCTGGCCCCAGGAACAGCTGCCGTGCGGAGATGCAGAGCAGGTGGGATGTTCTGTGCGTGGGAGAGTCACCGTCCGGGTCTGTGTCTTTAGTTGTCTTACACGGAAGGGCCAGGCTGAGCAATACCACACTGCCATCCCAACCTCTGTGCTCAAGAGTAGAATTTTGCATGGCACAAAGTGTGGGAATGTGTAAGCAAGATGAAGACAGGAGAGTCAGCAAGAGGGTGGGAAAGGGGGTTGATGGTAATGGCACTCTCTGGGGAGATCCCAGCTCAGGCTCGAGGATGGAAGCAAGGTTTGTCTGTGTGGATGTGCAGGGAGGACACGCAGGTGGTTTGGGTCTGCCCAGGGCTGTCAGAGCTGGGTGGGTGTCTCCCAGTAGTGCTGCTTGCTGGGATTGCATCATCCCAGGCACGAGGCAAGGCCAGGAGAAAAATGGGAAACTTCAGCTTCCATGTGCCATTCATTTGTTTTCTTTTTTGATTTCCCCCATGCTAGCAGCAGCAGAAATAGGACAGATGCTTCCCTCTCATCCTCTCCTGAGAACTGTCACTGCACTGATGTCTAAAGGCAGTGTATGTCTTTCAAGTTTGCCTTTTCAGTATTTTCATTCACCTATCATTTTCTTCTCCAGCGCACCATTTGCATCTGGGCTTTGCTCTGAAAGAAGACTGACACCATTTATCATTTAATGGGGTTTGATAGCTCTCTGACAACTAAACATGTTCTTAAGAGTATTAAAGAGTTTACAGCCAGCTATGCCCGAAGGCGACTTTCTGCCCACTATAGCTTAGTCAGCAGCAGTTGTAGCTGCAGCTCTCTGGGTTCCTGTAGGCAAATGAAGCATTGACATAGAATCAGCAGAAGTACTGTATCCTCTTTTAAACTAAATAGACTTTCTTAACAGATAAACTTACTACAGCTATAACTGAAATCAAATAATTAACCGTTATTCAAACTTGGCTTTTCCAGGCAAATGTCAAAATTAAGATCTCTCATGTTTCCAAAGCAAAATATAAGTGGCTTTATCTTGATTTTGTTTCTATTAATGTTATCCTGTGCAGTAGTGCTTGCAGAGGAGTGTAGGAGTTTGCCTTCTTACAGACTGTGCGGGCACCACAGGGAGGTGAGCTGGTGCGTGCAGGGGCCTCTCCAGAGCACAGAGTTCCTGGAGCAGAGGGTTCCCAAGGACTCCGTTGGGGCAGCACCCAGAAGTGACATGTAAAGTGCCAGGTCAGGGAGAAGCAGAGGTTTATGCTCCACAGGAATCAGTGGGACTTAAGGGTTTTGGAGATTCAAGGTCTTACGTTACATCTTAACATCCTTCCACGTAAAAAAAAGCGGATTAAAGGTTCTCTGTACTTCCCTTGCAGCCATATCCCCCACTTTGGCCTCAACTTGCCATGATGCAAGAAGCGTTGCCTTTCATTATGGCCTCACCATATTCTAGAAAAAACATCCTGCAAGCCCAGTGGTCATAATCTTGACATCAGAAGTGACTGTGTTCTGCAAATTCTTTCAGTTTATGAATAAATAGGCATTTTTTAGTGAAGAGATGTTTCCTAAAACAAGCCCCTGTCAATAAATACCACAGACATGTATAGCTGCTGTGAGCAGGAGATGTTATTCCTGTGCAGAATCAAGTGGGGAGGAGATTAAGGAACTCTCCATCTGTTTCTGCACTGTGCAGCACGTGGGGTATCGCTCAAAATACACTGTGCTCTCTGTTTCTCAGAGCCTGGGGAGACAGAGGCTGGCATAGGCGTGGCAGGATGGAGCTGGACAGTCTGACTCGAAGTGTATTGTAGCTTGGGAAAGTAGAGGGGCTGCAGGAAAAAACCCTTAGTAAATGGAGCATATGAATGAAACCTGGTCCTGATGCCAGATTTATTCTGCAGGCCTTGATGGAGCTAAAAAAGCGCATTAGACAAAACCATTATTGAACTTCTTGATTACATAACAATTTCCTCATCGTATTTCCAAGAATATCAAATCTATATTCAAACACCCTCCTACTCTCTCCCACACACCACCCCTTCTCCTTGCTATATCAGCTTCATTACTGAGTATGAAGACAGAAAAAGTATAGGGCATGTTGCCACAAGCAGAGAGATCTCGGATGCTTACCCTGAGATTTTAGAGCCATCTATGGGATTGGGACAGCCAGTTCTCATAAATTTTAATGGCCTTGAAAGTCTCCTGTCTCATGCCTTTATCTCAGTTAGGGTCTTTAGCAGTGTAAAGAAAATAACCAAGCAATAAGTATCACCAAACCTCAATGCTGGGTTAGTCCCTGCTACATAAAATTCACCCCTCTCTGTGCCACTGTGGGGTGAACTCACAAACTGCTGCTGCCAAAGAGAGAGATGAGGAACTTCTGAGCAGGCAGGAGCCCTCTTCCCCCAGGGATGAGCATAGACCTTGCCATCACAAAGGATGAATCTCTGGGGCCAGTCTCACCCAGCAAGCAGGATCAGGCCCTGGGCAGGTGGTTATTTCCTGAAAGGTGCCAGGCAGAGGTGGGCTGCCTAGTTTTGGGGGGGATTTTGGAGGAGGTAGTGATTAAAGGCTGGCAAGCATGGCACATCCATCTTGCCTCAGGAAACAGCAGTTGCACAAACTGGCTACACTTGCTCCCAAAATCAGCTTGCTTGTCTCATTTGCATGTGTAATAACCAGCATGTATGTACAATCATTCTAATCACTTCGAGGCAACTGCTTTAAATTCATCCAAAACCCTGCCCTGCCTATCCTTGGGTTATTAGCTTCCACAAAGGAACCGTAGCAGCAATCCAGAGATTCACTCTACAAAAATCTTTGTGAAACAGCTGATTTAGTGGAGAAGTTTTTTCCTGAAATCCTGCCCATACATACTGAGACTTGTGCCACAAGCCAGGGCCATCATTCGGAGCCCTTCCACTACATTCTGCAAGTAACCTCGTAAAGCACCTGAGGGGATTTTCACACTTTGTGATGTATTGCTACAGGTGAAATGCAAGAGTAAATACAGAAGGAAGGAGGAAGGGGACTGCAGAGCTTCTCTCGTGCAAGCTGTCTGAAAGTTGGTCTGAAAGTTGTGCAGGGAAAAGCCAGTCTTAAACACTGTCAGCTTTACGAGCAGCTGAAGGAGTGTCTGCGCTGCTCTGCTGAGGATGCCTGCCCAGTACGACCTGGTCTGTCAGGGCTCCTGTCTTCAGCTCCCATGGAGCCAACGTGAGAACAGTGGAGAACAGTTGTCATAGCTGTGGCTCCACAATACAGGGACTCCTGCCTGTCTCACAAATGTGTCCTCACGTCACCCATTTTAGCTATTTATGACTCCAGATGTTTTCCTATGCTTCCAAATTTTAGGCTGCAAGCTTCTCCAGTTTTATTTAGGCATTTTATAGGACCTACACAAACATGGGCATCCAAGTCAGAAGCTCTGGATGCTCTTGAAGGGATGCTGGAGGTGCCTTCCCTGATCCCAATAACCAGCCCACATATGCCAGATAGGCCAGCAGCCAGACCTGCAGCTTGCTCTACAAGCGGGAACATGGACATTTCAGCAGCACTCACAAAATCTAATAGGCCTCTGATGCTGAACTTTCCCTTCCCTGTTCCTTCTGCCAGTCCAAGTCTGAGCTCTAGGGACATTTCTGTCCCTGAGCCTGTTCAACCTCAGCTCTTTGATTGCCCATCCAAAGTTCTCAAGAGCACAAGGCCATGTTTCACGCCTTTTAAGGAATCATGGAGATGAGTGCCACAGGAGGAGGCTCTCTCCCATGCTTCCTTCCATTTCATGCAGCTGTGAGAAGCTGGAGAAGCAGCGAGATTTGGGGTCGGTGCTCTGGAACAGGGACTGCAGGTGCTTTTTTCCAGTGACTGGAAAAAGGATTTCCAGTTTTGTAAGAGCTGGAACCTCATGCACTGCAGAGGGATTGTTTCTGCTCAAGTCCAAATTGGTCCCATTGGCTTTTTTTTAAAGAGAAGTGAACCTGGAAGAGTAAAGGGAGGAGGAAAGGAATGGAATGAAAAGGCTGTCTGTGATGCAGAGCTTCCCTAGAGGCCTCCCTGGGAGTGTAAACGTCTTCTCTTCAGCTTTCTGTCTCTCATTACTGACAGTGGAAAATACAAGAGCTGCCAAGCGAGAGGTTCAGTACAGCCAAGATGGGAAACCTTATTAGAGAGACAGATGGTGATTTCTATAATCTGAAATCCCAGACTGTAAATACTTTGGGACAGAGCCCTGTGCAACTGAACAGTGCTAATGCCTGACAGCAGCAGCTGGATCCAGTTTTCTGTGCACAACTGCTCCTTGGGTGGCTTTTAGTGGATGGTGGACGCTACCAGGACAAGGTATCTCTTACAGAAGGAGAAGGATCTTCTAAACCCAGCTGGAGACATTCCATCTCAGTTTTATGTACTTTCCAGTTAAAAAGTGCCTTGAATACCTGAGGACAAACAACTCACATTTAGAAGTTTTTCTTAGCCTGAGAAGATTCCCAAAGATATGGTTGCAGTAGACGAGTAAGGGGGAAAATCTGTATCTTGGGAACACAAGTGACATCTTGCTGCAACTTGTGGGAGAAATGATAAATGTCTGTCTCTGTTTATTGCTTAGCTTCATGGCTAAATCTCCTAAACCAAAATCAAATCTTACCCTTAGATCTCCCAGTTTATTTATTTATATTCATCTGGCGTTGCCTTGATCTTCAAAGCAGGAAGGTATATCAAAGGAAACAGAAGGTTTGACACCAATTACTGCTGCTGGATGCCATTCACTGAATAAAGATGGAGTGTTAATATTCACACTGAAAGTGAAGGAGATAAAACCCAACAGGTACATACATCTAAGCCTACAAATAAGCCCTTCTGTGTATAGTGGGCAGAGATAAAGCCAAGCAAAACTAATTGAAATTACCATTGCAAACATCACAAACACCTTCAGAAATGGTGGGTTGTAAGCAAAGAAATGACAGCAAAACCACCAAAAGAGCCTTCTAGGAAAGCAAATCAGGCTCTCTGCTTCTCAGGGGTAGTGCCTGGTCTCCCGGAGATGGTCTTTTGAAACAAGCTACCACGCAGAAGTAATTAACATCCAAATTTCCCCACACTTCACCATGAGGCACTTGACTTATATTTTATTCTCTTGAGTTTGAAGATTCAAGCCTTCTCCCTGTGTCCCTCTCTGCTCCTCTTCATCCCATGGTTCTTCCTACAGTTTTGCATCGCTCAGGTTTTTCCCAGAGCTTCTTTGGCTCATTGACCTGAGGAGCCTCTCAATGAGGCAAACCCCCATTGCACAAGTTCTTACGGGATTGTTTGTATTTCAGCAGCAAACTTAGGGAAGAAGATAGCAAGGAGGCAGAAGGTTCATGGGAGGGTGCACGGCAGAGCAAATAACAAACCTTTTACTCAGCCTGTTTAAAAAGGAAAAGGAGTCTTCACAGCATTTTTCCTTGGAACAACAATTTAGTAACTGCAAGTGAGGCTATTCTAAAATTCCTGTGCTAGAGCATTGCATAGGAGGCTAATTACACCAAGCACCACTTCCACTTAATCCAATTTACACAATGAAAACAGTGTTTGGTGGAGTTCATTTCTGTTTCTAGTAAAATCTCATTCTTCAGATTAAATTACTAGTTCTGCAGTGTCATGTGCAAATCACACTTACACAGTGCATTTTAGTGAGTTAAAAGGTAAACATATATATATGTATGTTTTATATATGTATATGTTATAAAATTGATTTGGAAGGGATTTTCTTAACAGCAAGTGGATTTTAAAACACTTGTTGAAATCAGACTTTGAAAAATTGAAACTCCTGCCTTACATTTGGGGAGGTTTAAGGTATATGGGCTTTTCTCCTAAAACCATAGCCTAAGTTTACTATATGAACTTAATTCAAGCGAAGCTTCCAGCCTTGCCTTTCAGCTATGGAGGTGAGGTCCTTCTTGAGAAGACCACAGTGTTGGACTTGCATGTTTCTCCTACAAGAGTTGTTCCACTGCATCAACTCTCTGTTTGGGGATAAATGTTCAGAAGTCTGGTATTTCCTGACTGTTGGGATGTCAGTGCTGCATTTGGCTGAAAATAAATCCATCAAGAATTTCTTTCTCCAGTGCCTCAGGTGGTAACTGGATATTCTGGTGGTGTAAAGCTGGCTGAGAAAGGTCACTGTGAGGAAACCTAAATTCTAATTATATTGTCAAGGAAGGAGTGCATCAGATTTGCAATTTGGGATGCAGAACTTTTGTCACACATTTTATAATTCATTGCATAATGTTGTGTATCTGGTCGTCAGGCACATACATTGCAATCACTTTCAGGCTGCTTTTCTATCAAGCAGGAGAAAAGTGAATGTGAGAGACCAGCTTACACTGAAGTGAAGACTAAATGTTAGTCACGTGTGTGTGTGTGTTTTGAAATCATTATTGTATTTTGGCAGTTACCTAAGAAACTAGATATAATCCCACCAATTAATAAACTAGAAAAATAATTCACTAGTAGAAAAAAATAGTGTTCAAATTTTTGGTCAGCTCCAAAACCTCCCTACAATGGCTTTACAAGGAGATGTAATTAGGGAAAACTGGAACATACAGCATTAATGTCTATATAAAAAAGGCACAAAATGCCTATGCCATTGGAAAGCTGCAAACACTAATGCAGCACTGCACACTGCAGAGTTGGTTGCCCAGACTCTGATCAGATTTACTTGGGGTTTAGAGAGGCTGCTCACTGCAGAGCACTGTTTCCTCCTCTCATTGCACTCTTCAGCTGGTTTCTGACAATGTGTGAGGTCTCCAGTGGCTGGGCCTGCCCTGCCTTGGCTGTCTCAGTGTTGTCCAATTTGGTTTGCTCAGACGCTTGCTCTCTCCTCCCGAAAACTCAAAACGGCTTAGAAAGCTTGGTGAAGTTTTCATGTTTTTCACAACCATCAAGTTTCAAATTAGAGTTGAGTCACTGAACAAGAGTGAATTATTTGTATGCTTATGTAGTAGAATTGTACACACATCTCTGTAATTAGCCATCAGCACCCCAAACTACAGCAGTAACCATTCATTAAATGGAGAACATCGCTATGATCGAATCATGTATTCACAATTGCATTCCTTCATGCTTAAATTTCAGAGCCTGTTGTCCAGATGGGCCTTGTTGGGTACCTAATTAGTAGTTAATCAAAAGCTCCTGCTGTGAACTGCTTCACAGCCCTCCTGGCATCCTAGCTGTTCTTATGTGTTCCTTGACTACAGGGAGATGAAAGCACAGGAGTTGAAGTAGATGCTTTATCTCCTTTAGGCATCTCCCATAACTAAAGCAGCTTCCAAAATAAACTCAGCTCAGGATGCATTGATTATCCAACTTCTGCGTACTGAGCAAAATGGGTCTTGCAACGTGTGAGTGAAAATACAGCCATGTGTTAACAGCAGCGAAAGACAGTGTAGTGTATTCCGAGATTAACTCACTGTTTTCTCTTTCCTTTCCAGATTTTGGCAATCATTTCCATCATGTTTATTGTACTATCTACAATTGCCTTGTCCCTTAATACGCTTCCTGAACTACAAGGCGTGGATGAATTTGGGCAGACCACAGATAACCCCCAGCTCGCCCATGTGGAAGCGGTGTGCATTGCGTGGTTTACAATGGAATACCTCCTGCGGTTCCTCTCCTCGCCTAAGAAATGGAAGTTTTTCAAAGGCCCACTGAATGCTATAGATTTGCTGGCTATCTTACCCTACTATGTTACTATCTTCCTCACAGAATCCAATAAAAGTGTACTTCAGTTCCAAAATGTACGAAGAGTGGTCCAAATATTTCGGATTATGAGGATACTCCGGATTCTAAAGCTCGCCCGGCACTCAACGGGTTTACAGTCCTTGGGATTTACATTGAGGAGGAGTTACAATGAACTTGGATTACTCATCTTGTTTTTGGCTATGGGCATTATGATCTTCTCCAGTTTAGTGTTTTTTGCAGAAAAAGATGAGGATGATACAAAATTCAAGAGCATCCCAGCTTCTTTCTGGTGGGCAACAATCACCATGACAACAGTAGGCTATGGAGACATTTACCCCAAAACTCTTTTGGGTAAAATAGTAGGAGGACTGTGCTGCATTGCTGGTGTGCTGGTGATAGCTCTTCCCATCCCAATTATTGTCAATAACTTTTCCGAGTTTTACAAAGAGCAGAAGAGGCAGGAGAAAGCCATTAAGCGCAGGGAAGCTCTTGAAAGAGCAAAAAGGAATGGCAGTATTGTTTCCATGAACATGAAGGATGCGTTTGCCCGTAGCATAGAACTGATGGACATTGTGGTTGAAAAGAATGGAGAAAGCATAGCCAAAAAGGATAAAGTTCAGGACAATCATTTATCTCCAAGCAAATGGAAATGGACCAAGAGAACACTCTCTGAAACTAGTTCTAGTAAATCTTTTGAAACTAAGGAACAAGGGTCCCCAGAAAAAGCCAGGTCATCTTCAAGTCCCCAGCACCTGAATGTCCAACAGCTTGAGGACATGTACAACAAAATGGCAAAGACTCAGTCCCAGCCAAACCTTAACACTAAAGAGTCAAGTCAATCGGGAAAGCAAAAGGAAGAGCTGGAAATGGAAACCCTTCCTGGCCCTATGGTGCCCCTGCTGGCAACTCGCACTGATGGGATCATTGACATGAGGAGCATGTCCAGCATTGACAGCTTCATAAGCTGCGCCGCCGAGTTCCCTGACTCCGGGCGGTTCTCGCACAGCCCGCTCACTGCCCTGCCCTGCAAGGGCGGCATTAACGTCATTCAGGAGCAGAGCAGGCCAGAGGGGAGCAGTGCCAGGTACGTGGAAATGAACCCAAGCTCCGAAAGCAGCCACCGTTCTGCTTTTTTCATTGAAAGTCCCAAAAGCTCCATAAAGGCCAGTAACCCTTTAAAACTAAGATCTCTGAAAGTTAACTTCATGGAAGAGGACACCAGCACATTAGTACCAGCATCAAATGTACTGAGAACATATCCAGACCCTCTCAAGAGCCAGGGAGCTGCTGCTGCTGCCACAGATAGTTCCTTATTCTCTGACAGGTCTCTCATGAGCCCAGAAACCTCGATCTACACAACTGCGAGTGCAAGAACCCCCCCAAAGTCACCGGAGCCGCAGGCAGCCATAGCTTTCAACTTCCATGATGCTGGTATACACAAATATATAGATGCTGACACTGATGATGAAGGTCAGCTGATGTATGATTCAAGTCCACCTGGAAATGTGAGTCCCAAGTACAATGTTGCAAACAGTGGCTATCTAAAGCAAAAGGACCATGTTTATAGAACAGAGAAGAACCATCTAGAAGCTGCTGCTTTACCCACCTCCCCTAAGCTGATAGGGCAGAACTGCATTTACTCTATGGAAGGTATCACTGGAAGAACCCACGGCAATCAGGAGACTGTCAGACTAGAAAATCACATTTCCCCAGAAGTCCATGTATTACCAGGCAGTGGAGGACATGCTAACACACATGATCAAAGCATCTGAGGTGGGGTCTGAAAGAATTTACTGAGAGTTTAAAGGAATATCTTCACAGTCAACACAAACAAAAGAGCTTCTGCATGGCATGAACTTGGCTGAAACAAGCCACCTGTTTCTAAAAGTCTGGGGGAGGTCCAGTGTGGGTTTGTGAAAATGTCCTTCTCTGAAACAACTCTAAAGACATTGCCCACATCAGTCAAAAAAATGATTGCAAATCATGATCACACATTGATCTCCTTTCATGTTGTCCAGTGAAGCCAATGTGACCAAATACCCATCCATTCCCCTTGAACGCTAGAGCTCCTTTTGGAAATATTAACATCTGATTTGCATTAGTTCCATAAAGGATGCCAAGGCAGCCAGATTTGAACTCTGGAATAAATTGCTGGGGTTGGTATAAAGCTTTCAAAAACACAATGCTCACTGCTTCAGGGCAGCTGTTCCCCATCTACAGCTTTTTCTGATGGATATTATGTCTAAAGGTAACAGGGAACACTTGCATTATTGGAAAATCCAAGTGAAAAGCATTTGAAACAAATAATGGTCTAGAGAAACCAATTTTTAAAATGCTCTTTGTGTGTTTAACAATCTGATATCCTGTAGGACCTGACGTTTTCTTTTGAAATATCAGCAGGGTGAGTTGCACCACTTGTATCTAATTCCAAACACGCCCTAAGACATAGTGAGACTTGCACTTACCCTCTGCTAAAAGCCGGTACCTGCCCCAGGGCCAGCGCGTGGCCCTTGGTGGCCCACGGCCCACGCTGGGAAGGTGTGGAGGAGCCGTGCAGAAGCAGGACTCTCCGAGGCATCGCAGCCAGAGCCCCTCCCGGTGCCGGGGCGCACAGGGCTGGAAGGAGAGCGCGGCTCTCGCCCGGCCCGTGCCGGGGCTCCGGCGCTGCCCTGGGCTCCCCTCCCGCCCGGCTCCAGGCGCAGCCCAGGCTCGCCCGTGGCGCACGAGAGGAGCAGCTGGTGCGAAGCTTTTTGCGCCCAAGCAGCGCAGTGAAAGATATGCAAGTGTTACATAAATATGCAAAAAGAGGGATTCGTTAGTGACCCGTCCCAGGCCTGGCTGTGCTCCCTCTCGCCAGGAGGTCGGGCAGGAGAGGCTCCTGCAGGGCCGTGGCACGAAGCAGCTGCGAGAGGCAGGAGAATCAGGCCTGACATTTTAATAGCATCCAGTCATTTTTAAATGAAACAAAAAAAAGAGGAGAAAAAAAAAAAGATCTGACCATTTTAAGTGAACAGAACTAGCAGCCACCAGCCTAGGTTTTTAAAATATTATTGTTTCAATAAAGTTATGTCAAATTGTGTAGGAAATAATTTGTCTTTGGTTTTTAATCTCGGGGGGGAAAAGCACTTTACGTTGACTTTTTGTTGTCGTTGTTGCAATGCTGGAGTAGGATAGCAGAGTGTAACAATCAAGCACTTTAACCAAGCACTACTTTAATTTGTGCCTCTTGTTGTGACTGTGATTTGTTACACACTTGTAGCAAGTCACAACTTGTCCTGTGATAACTGTGATGGTAACCTTTTATGTTGTTCTCTGTTTCTACTGTAAAACTCAGTTGTAAATAACTCTGTCAATGAGCGTTTCCTGACCTGTCCCTGAGTTCCTGCCGGGGTGTGTAGCAATCTGCAGGCAGCGGGTCCGGGGATAAGCTGAGACACGGGACGTGGGAGCAGAGGGGCACACGTGGGAGGAAGACCCCCCCGAAGCCACTCGAGTCCACTGCATTTTGTTCCTTCCTATTGTAAACAACAAGTGTTGGTTAGTCCTGAATGTAGCCGTGTGTCCGTCCCGGCCGTGCAGCACTGTCTGTAACCCGTAATAGTGAATGCAGCATGTACGGACAAAAGCAATAAGCACATATCTGTTTTAGGAGCTGACATGGGTTGTGAGGATGGCTTTGCCAGGTGTCTCCTTGGCACAGAGCTGTGCCCACGGTGCAGTGACTCTGCTCTGCTCAGCCCCGGTGGCCCAGCAGGGCGAGGCCCGGGAGGGACCTGAGCCAGCAGCTCAGGAAGGAGCCGAAGGGCAGCGAGAGCCCTGGTGCCAAGCAAAGAGAGACGCGGAAGGTGCCCAGAGCACCGCGTGTGCAGGCGAAACTCCCCAGGGTATTTACGAAGGGCCAGTTCCTGAGGTTTGTTCGCTTTTACTCCGCCTTCCTTCAGCCGAAACCGCCGCTCCTCCGAGTGGGCTCTTTGCCTGGTGAAGGACTTTAGGATTTGGCCATAGTAAATACAAGTGTACTTAGAGGAACTGACGTATTGCTGAGATACTAGTTAAGATTGAGTCGTCACAAAAAAGTAAAGTAACTTTCCAGCAGATAAGCTTTAAAAACTGATTTATTCTGTGGATTTCTGAGGCCACAGAGCAGCAACGAGAAATCTTAAAGAGAACAGTTTTAATATAATCTCTATGTTTCAGTGATCAGTCATGTCTGCCATCAGCACAAATGTAAAAAGAAGAAAAATCAGGGAATTTTTTAAAATAAAGTAATAGTGATTTCCAAGTTAAATATTTTTAGAGCTGATGCTTTCATGTGGAAAAAAAAGTCATATTTTACATGTCACGAAAGTGAACGTATTTAAATATAGCCATATAGTGTAGTATTTACCACACTCTCATCCAAATTGATGTATTTGGTTTATAGATGGCACTGACAAAAATGTATAAATCAACAGTTCTATCATTTTTTATCTGATAGTCAACTGGTGCAACTCTCCTTGTAACCAAAGGCCCTCTGTCTGCCTTGCGTGATCGCTCATGACACACACCTTATGTCATCTATTTAGTCCTACCTTTAAAGTAGCATTTTACTGAGTCACTTTTGAAAGCCAAATTCAAAAGTATCATTAAAAAATCTACCTTTTAAGCCTGAATAGCCAAAGTCCTATAGATTTCTTATAGAAAGCAAATAATTTAAAATTAAGCATATAATATGCTTGAAGAGCATTTCTTTCTTATTTGTGTACGAAGATGTAGCTCTCATTTTGTGCCCAATTAAAAAGGAAGTATGTTGAATTTATTTTAGTGAAATAAAGTCTGAATACAAAGTATGTATCTATATATGTGTGTGTGTGCATAATACACATATATATAATGTAAGCACTGGGAAATCTACTCTAACCTAAAGCTATGGTAGACTAAGTCTGTACTCACTGCAAAGGAAAAGCAGTGCTTTGAAAACATAATGCTCACCAAATCCTATAGATCCGAGAAGGACAATTTAATTTTTGTTTGTTTAATACATGTTTCCCAAAGTTCATAGCAGTTGGGGAAAACAGGGAATATCTCTTGCATCGAGCTAAAGCGTGTGGTTTAATCACTGATATTGGGCATTCAGGTCTGCAAATTTACTGAGCACCAAGTATCGAGCAAGCTGACAGAGCCTCACCTGCTGCTGCAGAAGGCATCATACCTGAAAGAACTCTCTCTGGACGTGTGATGTCTGCACTTGCTTGTATCTTATGCCATCAACATCATTTTTAATACATACCTATAAATATATATATAGAACATATATATATATATATGTGAAAGGAGAGGGTGCAGTTTTCTTAACCAGGAGGCAAAGATTCTTTGAGTTTTAGCCTTGAACAGAGGAACAAAGCAGTGACTTTGCAGTAGATTTCTCAGTGCCTTTTCTTAAAAACATCACCTAAGCACACTTACGGAAAAAAAACCCAACCCAAAACAAGAGTCTCCTGTGAAATCCACATTTTTCGGAGATGTTTGAGAGTCAAAAAAAGGTAGAAGAAAGGAAAAAAAAAAAACCAAGAGAGAGGAAAATAAATCCATGGAACGCACATTCCCTTCCTGAACATGCCGTGTGTCAAATGCTGGGGAGTATCTGCCTGTGCGAGTCATGAGAAACACATCTGAGGCGGTCAGGTTGTTTGGCAACTGTGGCTGTGATAAACTGTAGCCTTTTCTTCCCTTGCAGCTAATAAGATACACATTTCTAAGGAAAACAGTATTCTTCTTCTGTAAAATTGTAATGTATTGTTAATATTTGTACCTATTGTATATTTATGTCTTGACAGAATTATGACCAGTACAGTTTATAGTAAATAACAAGGTTATGTAAAATTCATTGCAAAGACAAGGTTTCTAAAGCCACGTTCTCTCTGTTGGTAAGCTCCACAGAACACCTCATTCTAAAGCAAATCCTACAGTTCCTGAGTGAAGTAGTCGAGTGAAGGAGGCCATGTGGCGCCGGTGCCCTCCTGCACAGCCGGAGCAAGATGGGCTTCCCTGGGGCTCTAAATTAGCCCCAACTCCTCCATGTTTGGTCAGTCACTTCTGCTTATGGTAATCAGACAGAACAAGTGCTACCTTGGGTTCATTTGGGGAGAATATGGCTTTAAATCGTTCCTGAATAAAGTACAGATGTTCTAGTTACCTCTGTACCTCCTGCTTGCCATTGTGTTGGCTTTATAAGTATCTGATGTATGGAAAAGTCGTGTGACTTTCATGCATTCCAGAGTAGTCTATTTTTCTGTTCAGATTTAAAAAAAAATTATATATATATAAAAATATAAATATATATCTGTATTTTTAGCAAATTTATAATAGGGCAATCAAGTCAGATTTCTTCTTTTTGTATTACAGAATAATATATTAGATGCTCTCTCAGTGTTCATTTACACAGCTGATCCCCCAACCTTTTTGTTGTTGTTATTTCCTTTTTTTCTGATAAACACCTGCAACATTCCTCCTGGAAGGGCATCTGTGAAAGGTCATGGGGTTTGTCTGATGTTGTCATGTTTTCGTATTTTCCTGTTTGTGGTGCTTAACCAGGGACTGGCTGGGGGAACTGAGATGTTCCTGTCGGGAAAAATGATGGCTGCAGTTTCTCCAGATTTACATCGATTAAGCTGAGAACAGAAAGAAGAGACAGGTTTTGAATCTAATTGTCCTAATAGTGACATGATGGAGTTGAGATAAGCATCAAAATTTAGGCTCTTATTCAAGGCAATGACCTGACAATGCTCAGGCACCTTCAGAGAAGTTTTTCCTTGATTAAAACAGAAGTGTCCAGACTTTCATTTCCCACTGGGTTTTGGAATTTTTATTTTTGGTCCCAGAGAAAATCAGGAAGTGAGGAAAAATTATGGAGGAGTGAGAAACATAAACATTCAGAAAGAGGCCAGATTTTGATTTAGTTATGGTAAAATCTGTCCATGTACCTGCTTACTTAATGATCTTCCTTGCTCCTTTATAGCTGTACCACAGCTATATTCACAGAAATTTAATAATAAGTCCGTGAGATAAATGTTCATCCTGAAGCTATCTCATGGCCTCTTGAAGTTTAGCATGATGAAGAGCCTCAGACCCACTCTAGCTCTGCACAGACATTTCCTTTCGATTCTGCCTAGCAGTTTGGTAAGTGACCATGCTTTTGCCAAAGATGGAGTTTTGGTTCCACTTGCTTTCATTTTGTGAGATTTTCTTACATGTCCACCATAATAGCCAATAAACCTGAAAGAGGTTTCGTTTGGAAAGGTGTGTGTTTCATAAGGTCCAGGTATCCCTCAAATTAAAGGAATAACCAGTAGACCTAGTTTTGCATGTGATTATCAGCAAGACCAGTTCACAAATGAAGGTATTAAAGTTGGGTGGGATTTTTCTTTTCTAGGAAGCAATTAATGCAATAGGCTGCCATATCTGTCATCAGTGATCACATAAATCCCTTCAAAAGGCACCTTCCATGTCAGCAGGTTTATTAGAGCATAGTCAACAAAACCATAGAAAGCTTCTAGTCAGACCACTCTTAACTTTGCCCTCCCACACCAGGACAGGAACAGCCCAAATACCACCCAGCCCTTTGAAGAAGAGAGGTTTATTTTCCAGCATGCATCTCACACCCCATGCTGATCACACTTAGGCTCTTGCACTGAAACTTTGTCTCGGCCAGGCAAAGGAAACCTTAGGAAAACTGAAAGTCTTCATCCAGAATGTGTATCCCATTTGTTGCTGGTGTTACCTAAGCCACAATAAGTGTCCTTTGACACCAATGGTTGGGTGCCACAAGTGTTCATATCTGTAAATACTACTCCGAATTTTGCTTTGCTTGATTCTGGCTTCATCGCACAAGAAGTTTTCAGTCTTAGGGGCTTAGAAGAAAAAGCAAAACCTTCCTTTTTTCTTTTAACTAGAAATAATACTGTTGATGCTGTGTAGGACTGAACAAGGATTAACCTTTATTTTTAAAGGGGTCTTTCCAAGACTGCAGTGACACTACCTTCAAAAATTAATAATAAGGCTGAACTCTGTACAAAGACTCCTCAAAACTAGAGCCTCATGAAAGCCAGGAAGTGAATTTATATGAAATGCCAAATTCTTTGCTGCTGTAAGTTAAAGCCCATTGAGGCCAATGGAGCTGTGCCCCATTTAGACCAGTAAAGAATTTGGACCCATATCTCTGAAAGCTAAAGGAAAATTAATAGCATTGTATGGCCTCAGGGCTGGAGGTGTCTGCCCACAGCACATACTTGGAAACCGGTGGGGTGAGGGAATGGGAAACAGAGGCAGGTCAGTGAAAGCCTGGGAAAGGGGCAAACCTTCAGGCAAGAGGGTGACAGTCATTCCAGACATGACTGAGCATCCCTCCATGTCAGCTCACTCTTAGTGGACTTGATGCCACAAACAGCATCCCAAACTCACAGGTGACTGTCCCTACAGCAGGGTCCCAACCTCAGCCCCACAGTTCAGTGCTCTCAGCCCTCGGTCCAGGGACTTACTGAAGCTGGGAGGACACTACCGGCAGATGGGCTACTGGTCACTTTGAATTGTGGCACAACCTCTGGTCCTGTTGGTAGTCTACATTTAAGACCATTCATCTGTTCTTCTCTGTGTTTTTCATTTAGGAGCTCTGCCATTTGTGACTCTTCTTCCTGTTATGCTTTACTGCCTCCACATACCATTAGCCACACGTTGGCTCCTGCAACCCCTGGGATTTGTTTTATTTATGTCAGTTTTGTTGGCTTGTGATGAACATTTTTCCCCCCATTCTCTGGCTTTTTGGCGGTCAATGCAGAAAATTACTTTTGCATTCAACCATTCCCCACTGGTGTGTTTGGAGGGAGGGTGGGGGAGCAGCACCTCCATTTTACTTTGAATTTTGAAGCCATGATACTGTACTCAGAAAGGCCAGCCACAGCTACCAACCAAACTCTCTTTCCAACTAGATTAGCATTAAAAAAATACACCCCCACTTCCTGCAGCAGAATCCTGCTCTCTCATCAGGCCAGTGAAGCAGTTTCGGAAAAGGGAGAAAACCTTAGCGAGGCCATGCTGTGAGTGCTGCTCAGTGATGCCACCGCGGCTGCCCCGCGTTTCACAGGCGGGGGCCAGCCCGGGCCCTCCTCCAGTAGCCCAGGACCTGCAGGGCCCCTGAGCCCAGGCAAAGGCTTCCCAGTGACATCTGCAAAGGGCAGCCATAAGCATCCATAGTCACTGAAGGATAGGAAAGCTGTGGGGGTCCTTTTAAAAAAGAAAGTGATACTTAACAAATAAAAACTGGAAAATGTGTTTCCTGTGGCTCTGCTGGTACATGTAGATCAAATTGCTTTTATAGCTGGAAGTTGAAACTGATTATGACCCAGAAAGGGCAGACTAGGACCGGTTTCTCCATTGCCTTGCACTGGGTTATTTTTTAACCTGCGCAGTGGGGAATCAATGGAGAACCCAGTTCAGCATGTCTGTAAGGAAGGGCAGTGCTTGTGCCCGATAGCCCAGCAGATCCTGCATGTCTTGCACAATCTCTTCATTCGGTTATATTGGAATTCACTGTCCAGTGCACCAGCAGAAGTTTTCTTCCCTTTTAAGAAATGTTTCAATGCCCTGGCACTTTGGGGTGATTACAGCAACATTAGCCATATACTAATGTACTTAGAGTCTTACATTTTTTGTAACTTTGATTTAGTCATTCTTTGTTGAAGTTTATTGACCTCTCCAGTTGTTTCTGTAAAACAAATTATTAAAAAAAATCCGTCTTTATATGCATGTAGTAGTATGAAACTGTGATCAATGTGTGACATTCTGAAACTGTACTGTCTTGTAAAATATGTCCAAATGTCTAAGGGTTTTAAAGCAATGGTCCCTTACTACAGCCTACAGAAATAAATAAAAAGGAATGGAAAAACCTAAAGCCTTTATTGCTCTGTTTCATGGTCACATATACTGGCCAAAAATACAACTCCCATTGGCTGGCACTGAGTTTCTGCTTCAGCTCATTGCAGTTGACAGCAGGTTTAGACATACGTTATTTGTTCATGGCTGAGGCCATGATTCAGGAAAGCAGTGCCGAGCCTGACACCTTCTGTTTTAAGTCTGACAGATTCAGTGCATAAACCTTCAGTCCTCACCCTACATGGACAAAATCCATCCACATCTCGGGGCACCACAGCTGGGCCCAGGGGCCGGAGCATCCCCAGCTCCTCTGTGCACAGCCCAGGGAGGGGCAGCACCCTTGGGGCCCCTGGCACACACACCATGGTCCCTGGCACACACACAATCCCTGCACACACACCATTGTCCTGGCACACACACAATCCCTGCACACACACCATGGTCCTGGCACACACACAATCCCTGCACACACACCATGGTCCTGGCACACACACAATCCCTGCACACACACCATTGTCCTGGCACACACACAATCCCTGCACACACACCATTGTCCTGGCACACACACAATCCCTGCACACACACAATCCCTGCACACACACAATCCCTGGCACACACACCATGGTCCCTGCACACACGTGTTCCCTGGCACCCATGCCATACCAGGAGATCAGCATCTCAATCACACAATTGTGCAGATGCAAAACCAGATGCAGATGGGAGAACAGCTGATGTTTGGAGACAAGGAGCTCTGTGTGTGAAAATTAGATGAACAGGCTGCTTTGGCTGCTACTTGAGACAGAAATGGCCTTTCTTGGAGAGTCACTGTGGTTTTCTGCTCCATTAGACTGGATTGGTTAAATTATACAAGTCATCAGAGCAAGGGTAATTCAAACTGCTCAAGAATATTTTATAAGTTTATTACATCAAATGTTGTTTTATATTGGAATGCTATTTCTATAAGAGTCATCAAAGCTCTAATGTGAATGCCCTGATTTATGAAGACTTTGATTTATGGCCATTAAAAAATGAGAAGGACAAAATCCAAGTAAGCACATGTTCTATCCAGACCATCTACCTGTTTGTGCAGTTCTGCACTCCATGTACCCTTACAGGTTCCTGCACATAAAAATCCAAGGAAAAAGACTAAGTGCACAGTGCAGTTCTACATCTCACTTTATACAGTTGCAAAAGAAAACCATAAAGTTAAATGCACAAGTGGACAAATATCACAGAAGTCCATGTATTTAATGGCATGGGTTCTGCATTTGCTTGTGTTCATTTTCAGTTTAGGTCTTTATAAGAAAAATCTAAATGATCAGTTGTTTCATCACAAGCAGACAGTGACATCTAAGAAGACTAAGGCACTGAACTTGAAGGGAAGTTTACAAATGAAGAATTATAAAGTGGAGAAATTCCTATGTCTTCCTCTTTCTGCTAATGACTTCTCTTGTTATTCACCTGCCAGCCTGAGCATGCAAGCTCATGAGTTATAATCCAGTATCTGTAATTATACTGTCCAAGGAGGTTTTCTCTATGAGTTGATTTACTTTATCAAGTCAATTAAAATAATGCCTATCTCCTGAGGCATCATGGTTCATTACTGTGTCCCAAATCTATAGACAGGAAATATTTTTGCCCATATGTTAGCATATGCTACAGAAATTTGCTTTGCCTTGCCTGGGCCCCTTATCCCACATCCCCTCAGCCTCACAACTCGTGTGTGCTTTATGCCAAGCCAAGGCACTGACTGGAGCAGGTTAAAGTGATCCCCTGTGGAAAGCAGGGGCCCCCAGCCCAGTCTCCAGTTGCAGCTCATCTCTGCAGCATGGTCTCTGCCTGCTCAGCACCAGCTGCCAGAAGTTACTGGGGCCATCACCTTTGTATTTCATTTTCTACTGACACCAGAGCATTTCCAGGCTTTGTACAGATCAGTGAAATGCAGGAGCTTTTTCACTCCTCTCCTCCTTCTGCAGCCCACATCCTCAGGTATCTCTTCTCTCTGGCTCTGTTAGAAATAAGCTCACCGGCTCTTTCCCACCTGAATGGATTTTCCTTTGATTGTCCTTATTTAGGTTGAAATAGGAAGCTTTTTTTTCTTTGTTGCACACCATCCTCTAAACCACCTACAAACCCAAAATATCTGGGTTTTGAGCACTCAGAGCAAGGTGATGTCTGCCTCACACCAAGCCAGGAGACAGCCAACAATCCCAAGGGTTAATCAAACAAAACCATCTGGCAAGGGAGTGCACACCCAAGTCAGGGTACTGAATCCCAGCGACTCCCCCAAGCACTGCTGGGGCTCATCCCATCACCCCACAGGGCAGAGGGATCCCAGAAAAGCAGCCATGGGCACTGAACTGTGCTACTTTTAATTCTTTCTTTAATAAAGCCAGTGGAGTTTTTCGGAGTTTAATTTGGCATTCAGTGCTTGAAGTTGGGCTGAAAGTGCAGCACAGCCCTCACTCAGAGGGATGTCACTGCCCTCTCCAGGGACATTTTTACTCCCATCTAACATCATATTGTGTCACCAAGCCCAAAGAGAATGTTTAGGCATTTCAGCACAGATAAACGTGAGGAAAGGGTCAGCTTTTCAATATATTTTGATCATTCCAGAAGAGACAGTAATAATATAAATAATTTACAAGGGATTTATAAAATATGGATTAGATTCTTCCATACTGCCTCTTTCTACTTACTTACCTTCCTTCCTACTTTCTGTAAGGAAATTGGGCTACTAAGAGATGCAACATCATTATTATTCAGCAAGTAAGAGCATTTAGAGGTAACTTTGCCCCAGAGTATTATTTTCAACCATCCAGGCAGAAGCTGAGACTAATGTGTCACAGCAATGAAAGTTTGTGGTTTCTGGTTGGAAACACAAGTACTGAGCATTAACATGAGTTTTGAAAAATAAAAGCAAATATGTGCAACATTTCATCGAGTTTAATCCTTATATAATTAAAGAATTAACCCACATTGCTAATCTAATTTTTTAAGATTTTTATCTTTTTTATCTATTTGTTTTATAGATATATAGCCATAGATATATAAAAGGTATACATCTAAATCTATAGAGAATAGATTTAGATTTTTAAGAAACCATAATAGTTTACACTTTGCTATACCCAGTAGCATTTTTCTAATGTCAGCAGACGTGGTTAGTAATAATTGAAGCTAAAATGAATTGATCTATATGCAAACACAAAAATTACATAATGTAAAATGCTGTTTTCATGCCTTAATGATAATTAGTCTTAAAATGAACCACACAGTGATGCAGCTTTTAGCACTGTCCTGAACAGTGAAGAGGCAAACGCTTGGGGACACTGAGATGAAGATTGATCCAGGCATGAGAAAGTGTAAATTAAGAGCCATGGGGCTTGAATACAGCTATCAAATAATATACAAAATATTTGACCACTTTTCGAAGGTCTAATTGACCAGAACAATCCATAGTTTTCTCTATTTGTTTTTCACATCTGCAATTTTGGTTTTCAGTAACATTTTCAGGCAAACAAATATTTCTGAGGCATTTCAGTATGGAGGAGAATGGCTCCATGGAAAAAGCAGACCACCAGCTGCTCCCCTGGGAATCCAGCAAAAAGGAACAGTTGATTTCTTATTAATGTAAATGAGCTCATTATCTGGGTTGCGTTCAGACTGAGTTCAGCAGTTCAGAGCCTCTATTCCAGGAAATACAGAATTTATGTAACAGAATTGAAGAGAAAGTGAAGGAAGGAGCGAAGTAAGTGCCTGTTTCCCAACTAAATGCTTTTGCTATTCTGGTGTCAGGGTGGATGGGTGGAAGCTGAGATGGGATATGCTGGCCCATACCCTGAGCTACAGGAAGATTTTATAGACACTGAGGTACTTAGAATTTCCAGGACACCAAGCACCCTGTACTGTGTTGTTATTAATATATACCTACATCAGGAAAAGTTTGTGAAACTCTCATAAGTTCCAGAATAAACTCAGCAAACAGCATTTCTTGGACTTTTTTATAGAGAACAAAAAGCTTTAAGGATGGGCAGTCCTTTCCACCATGAATTTCTAGACTGACTTGATGGTCATAACACAACAGTGAGGCCTGGGAATGCCTGAGCTGGTCCTGTATTTAGCTCTGACCCTTTATTCATGAGCACCCCTCAGAAAACACGAATCTGTTTCATAAGAATGATTTATCAACGTTACCCAGTGATCTGAGACCTATATGATGTATTCAGCAAGGTAATTAAGAGTGTAGCACCAGGTAGGAATATAATTTAATGGAATAAAAATGCTGAGTGAGAAAGAATGAGCAAAAATACATTAATTTTCCCATATCTCATTTTGTTCAGGAATTTTTTTTTTTTTAATTTCATTCCATAGCCCATTTTGTTAGAGAATAAAACCAGAAATCTCTCAGTCCCTCATCCCGCTCCCAGAACATCTACCCTGTTCCTTGCTCTCCTACAAACAGTTCGTCTCAGCACCCCTGAGCAGTTCACCTGCAAAGCATCACCTGCACCTGCGGCAGAGCTGCGGGAGGGGAGATGCCTCTGGCAGCAGCCGGGGAAGGTGAAACCTCCTCCCACTGTGCCAGGGCTGGGCAGGGCTGCGGCACCACACGTGAGCACAGCGGGGGCAGTGCAACAACAGCACCGCAAAACACACATCGGGGCTTTCTGGACTTCAGGCTTGTATTTGCAAGCGAAACGACACCCGGCTGCCCAGGTGAGCAGGGGTGGGGCATTGTTTTCTCCCCCTTCTGACACAGAGAGCTGCCCATGAACCCTGTTCAGAACAGTTCCCCTCCCACAGCCACTGTCCCAGCTGAATTTGAGTCCAGCATCCCCTAAGCTCTTGCTGAGAGCATGAAATGTGCTGTCTTTGGCCTTTTCACAGTCCCTGGACTCCAAGAGCCAGTGCTTGGACCCCTCCCAGGGAGGAGTGTTTCCCAGGCAGTCCCATCCCTGTGCATGGCAAAAAGTTGCAAACTCTGTCTTGGAGATAAGGGATTTTACAGCAGCTGAGGCTGAGCGGTGCCACTGCCTGAGTCCAGCTCATGTAATGCTCTCTGCTTCTGAAAATTAACTTCTGAATGGCCAAAATAGGGTGCGAGTGATCCCCCCCAAGAATGATGCAAAGGTGCTTCTGCCAGGAGGGGCTGGGGATATTCCCAGGGGTGGGATTACAGACTTCCAACTCTCAGGCTGCTGTTTTAACTATTAAACATTCTTCCAGGAGGGGGAAGCTAAAAAACCTCTATTGGAATACTGAGCCCACACACTGGACATACGAAGTCCGTCTCTGCTATTGTATATCTCCCTCATTCACTCTCCCTTCAGAGAAGAGTCTCCCAGAAGCTTTACCAAAGTTTTTTTCATATCATTCTTTGCCTGAAACAAGAATTTTCTCCACCATGGGTGACAAAGCCTGGTATCTCTCTTTTCCTGGCTGTTACTTAAGGTATGAGATCCATATCCCCAACACAAACCATGCTGGGACTTCTAATTGGGTTTTCCTCCCACTGTAACTCCCTCTACCATCTGTTCCTCTTTTTCTCTCAGATGACACATCCTTCAGTCACTGAGCAGTGCCATGGCAAGCCAACCCAACCCTGGAGACTCTGCCAGAGCAGCACCTTCCCTCTTCCCTGTGTCCCAGCCTCAGCTCTGGGTGGAAGGTGGGACTTCAAACCACCACCTGCCCACCTGGGACAGGGAGGGGATTATGTGCTGGTGGATCACTACATTCCAGTCCACATTCCTGGCTGGGTTTTGCCTCCTGATATGCTATAGCATTTCTTTCAAAAGGAGGCAGAAACCCCAGTGCCTCTGAAGTCCAGAGCAAAGTTGTTTTTAAGCAGCAGCAGAGCTATTTAACCTCTGACAAAACCAATTTTTCTGCTTAGTTGAAGTTACCCATCCCCAGCGCTAATGAAGGACTCCGGAGCCTCTCTGCTGAGATAATTGGTAGCCCCAGGCTTCAATAGGATCCAGGAACTGCTTTCCACTGCTTCATCTGAGGAGACAGTAATCTGTTGGAAACATGGCTACTTCTTCTGGCCTCTTTCCAGACCCCCAGTCATGTTAGAGTTGAGCTACAGCAAATGAAAATACATTAGAATTTTAAAATGATACATAACTGATTCTTGCTCCTTGGGAAAGTTGAAGCTAATGTTGCCTGCAGCTATTACTAGTGTTTTCAGAAATAATTCATTAGCTGCAAAAATCTTCTCTTATTTCTCAGGAAATGAAACAAAAAATTAGCTGTTTTACTTTCCTTATTAATTCCTTCCTTTCCATCTCCTTCAGCACTCTCCAAGCTGCAGAGTGGAGACGTGAGGTCTTAGAGACCATGGAGACACAAGTGAACTTTTGGCCAGGTACCATAAGATGGTGTATTTCACCAGCTCTAATACTTTACTCATGGTTTTCTGGGAAGGGTTTCTTGACCTGCCTGACCTCACCTCGCAGAGGAGCAGTAGGACATGTCAGTGGTGACCTCTGGCTGCCAGAGAGTGATCACCAGAGCTCCATGGTGAGATACAAAAGGACTGGTGGGATCAGCCAGTCTCTCCCAGCGGAGACACAGCAAGCACTAAGCCAGGGGGCACCAAGGGAGAGGGACTGCTTTTACCCCCAGTAACTCTAACAACTGCTCCATTCTTCATGGGGTGAGGAAGACCCAGGAAGACTTTTTTTCCCTGCACTTCAGTGCTTTTGGTTTTGGTCCCAGAAGAAAAGCAACACATGCAACTGAATGAGAGAGCAAGAGAAGAGAGTTTTGTAGATTTTCTTTTAAAGAAAATACACCAGGGGTTGAAGTCAACTTCATGTGCCAAATATTTTGGTCAACCTCACAATGTCTGAGAAATGCAAAACTAAATTTCTTGTAATTTCTGTAAAGTTCTGAAGAATTGAAGGCCTTTCTGAAAGTCTTGAAGAGCACCAAAAGCTCTGAACTAACTGCACATACTCTGGCTGCTCACTGCAGCCCTGGATGAACCTCCCTTGTTCTGCACAGAAGGGGCCCAGCTGTCCAAGCCACACCTGTGGCTTGGAGAGAGGGAGAGAGGGAAGAGTCACGCTGACGGTGCAAGAGTGGGAGCTTCCACCCAGCTCTCTCACTCATACACATCTCACCTTTGCTGACAAATTTAAGGTACACTCTTTTTCCCTGGACATGGAATTAAAACCTCAACATCTAAGCAAAACATGAAAAATATGTGAGTGATTTGCTAGTTGTCCTGGAGAGCACTTGGCTGAACTGCTCATCCACAGCAAAGTCAATGCTCTCGATGCCATCTGCAGACGGCACTGCCGGGTGCTGCTCTTGGGGGCTCTGTGTTCCACCAGCCCTGCAGGGCCAGGGGAGAACCTCTGGCAGAGACAGTGGCCTCTGCTCCTCCTTGGTGGGTGCCGACCCTCAGGGGCTCCCGCGCTTGGGCTGCCTGTGCCCCCCAACCCACGCTCCCATTCCCTCCACACATGGATGCGCCTGGAAGCATCTGGAAAGGAATTCATTTTTCCTCCTTAGTGGTTTGACACAGCAATTAGATTGGGTTCAATTGTTGGGACTTTACCACCTGTGCTAATAGCCAAAATTTCTTTTGAAGATAGACTGCAATGTTTTGAATTTGGAGAGAGATTGCTATCCCTTTTAATTACATTTTCTGTCTCTAATGAGACAATTACAAGCATTTCAATAGCTCCCAGTCACCAGCTTTCCACTGTATGAGAGCATAGGAGAAAAAGGCATCCTTACCTCCCCTTTCTCTTTCCTCTCCCACCCACTAATTTCTTTGAGCAATTCACAAGTGTGTCATGTATATTCATCTCCATCCTAGCAGAGATCCTAGCAGCAGTTAGACTGCCCAAAGCCACTCCTGGAGCCACTGCACTATCCCAGCTGTTGCACCTGAGGACCAAACTCCCAGTTCAGTGACCTTCATAGGGCAGCGTGTAAAGAACAGCTGCACACCCCCACTCACTCCTCTTTTTCAGCTCACGTCACAAGTGCTGAAATCAAAGATATTGTTCATAGTGCAGAGAGGATATTGTCTCAGAAGCAGGAGGAGCACAGGAGGTGCCCGCTGGACCAGTGCCAGTCCGTCACTCCAGTGATCTTCTCACAAAGGTCAGTGACTTCAGCATTAGAAACTTTCCTGGAAAATGAACTGGAAGCTTAGGTTCCTACTATGTGGTACCTGAGCACTGAAGGGCTGGTTCCTTCCAGCTAGAAATCCTTTCTGCTATTGAAACCGGAGCCCTTTAATCTTAAGCAGCATCAAATGTTGTTATTGTAAGATTGCATAGCTCTGTGGATAAATGCTGCATTTAACATTCCTGTGTAATGAAGTAAAACACTCTGGTCAAGAATGGAAGTTTATTTAAGGCAATATAAAAATATTGCCATTAATCCAAGATTCTTGTACACTACAGACCAGGATGCTGGAGAGCAGCCATTGTAAGCAGGACAGATTTAAAGGCCTCCCCATGTGCAGGCAGTCATTATGTCTCTTGGTGGAGTCACAAGGCGTCTTAGACAAACAGTAATGACACATAGATACATATACCTATACCGTGGTATCTACAGCCCCATGGACTGATGCCAGCTGAGCATGGAGCAGAAAAAGCAGGAGGAAGGGTGAGAACTTGACCAAGATTAAGCTTGGGAGTGGGAGCAAGCAGTGAGTCAGAAGCTCTCAGGATGCTTGCCCAGCCCTGTGCCCCTCTTGCCCCACACACCACAGGGGAGATGCACATTCCTGTAGCTGCAATCATCACCCACACTTGGGATTTCTCCACTGAGATACCTTCAGGATTGGCATACCTGCTTTGTGATGTCAGGGAACAAAGAGCTGGGACTCCTGGAAAGAATGAATTTCCAGCCAAGCTGGAAATATCAACTAATTTTCAAAAATTTTCAAAATAATTTCCTTTGTTTCTCTTTTTTTTTTTTTTCCTTACAGCTTCTAGAAAATCAGTCTGAAAAGTTTTGCTAAGGTTCAAAGTGGTCCAGCTGCAGCCCTGACACAGACACAAAACGTGTTAAACAGTTTACATCATAAACCCCAAGCAGTGGGGCCCAGTCATGTGAGCTCCTACCAACACCCTATCCTTGGGGAAGCTTCCCCAGGAGCCAGCAGGATCTAGGGTTTACCTTTACCAAGTTAAACATGAATCACTGTTGTCTGATTCGAGATCATCTTCCCGGTACTTTTCCGACTAAATCATGCTGTTTTGACACACTAGTTCAAGAGCTGTCACTTTAATTATAAGAATGAGTGGTGATGCAGAAAACCAGCAGTAGCAGCAACAACAACAAAAAAATTACAAATCCCCAACTGTTAAAACCAGAGCTTTAATGAGAACAGTGGAGAGGCTGGAGAAGCTTCTTGCTGTACATACATGCAGGACAGGATGAGCATCCAGAGCATCTTGCTGAGGGACCCTGAGCCCTTCACAGAAATGGAGAAGTTTACACTCCCCCTTTGACAGCTAAGAAGATGAAAGAGAAGAGCTGCAGTCTTGGGGGTTTGTAAGAGGCCAGGAGCTGACCACAGCAGCAGGGTCCCAGCCTTGCCACCCCACTGCAGCTGGCACCACTTGTGAGACATCAAAGTGTTGAGCCTGATATCAAATTATTGACATTTTCAGATAAGGCCAGGTAGCAATAATGAACATTTGATACTCAAACCTTTTGGGGAATGAGCTGTTCTTTTCAAAAGAAATGGCTTCTTACTAGAAATAAACTTTCAACCTGTTTATCCTTCAAATTTCCTTCAAGTTGTTCACATTTTTATCCAAGAAGGTCTTTGCAGACACCAAAACTGCCCAGTTTGTGTAACATCTTCCAAGTCAACCCAAGACTGTGCATTCACGTTCAGGAAAAAAAAAAAAAACCAAACAGAACAAAAAAGCTTTGGTTTTGAGACTTGCATTTAGCAGGAAACAAAAGACATTCATTCTCACCAACCTTCCTCACTTAGAAAAATCTCCTCCATGACTTCAATCCTACTTCCTAAAGAAAGAGGTGAGAAAAGAAGTGCTCTGTTTTCCCCCAGCAAAGCTCTGGGTTTCCCAGCTCTCCTCTCAGCAGCCCCTACAACCCACCACTTGTTTTCCCATCACACAATTCCTGTGACTCCAGGCACAGCCCCCAACCAGAGTAGTGACCCCAGTTCTCTCCGGTTAAACCTGTTACCTACATGAATGAGCTGAGGAAAACCAACAGGAGCCCTCCCAGCAACGAGTTTGTGACTCCAGAGCTCAGGGACAGGGGTTTGAAATCCTCCCCAACTTTGGAATAAATTCCAAGACAATATACAATCCAGAGCTCATATTCTCCAATCCTATTTACTGAAACAGTCAGAACTTGCACTTCCCATGGCACCCTGGGCATATTATTATACTATGCAATTTCCTTCTGCAAAAAGCCAATTAACTGCACATGTCTGCACCCATTCTGCCAACCACATCATTTTATAATTTCAGAACAGCAGCGTAAACTGTCAGGGAGTTATCAGCAAGAACTGCTCTGCAGTAATTAATAGATGCAAAAATTAAGAAAACGAGCAAACTAGGCACACAAATTAACAGTCAATTATAACACAGTAATCTACAGGGCTAGGATCTTTTTACCATCTCCCTGCTATGACAGAAGCCAAAGAGCAGACTAAACATGAGCTGATTGGAAAACTGGTTTTGATTTCCCTCTGTATGTGCTCCAAGACAGAGATCTGAGAGCAAGCAGGTCTGATTGTAGTTTGGGATCTTAAATAATTCCTGATGCCCCTTCCCTCTCACCTTTGATCAACAGGTGATGGAGTCATTCTGACAAAAAACCTTCCATAGTTGAAGTTTCTCTTTATCCTGGGAGCCTTTTGTTGATCTGGCCATTTTACACCCTTTCAGACACTTGTGAGTCCAGGATGGACACTGCTGGCCCCACCCTGTAGCCATCTGGGCCCCCTGGAAATCACTGCCTTCCACTGGGTTCCTGCCTGCACAATGCTGGTTGCTCAAAGCATGGACAGCACTCAAACCTTCAGCTTCACCCAACTTGCCTCAGAACCTCTGAAAAGTTCACTCCCACCCTGTTTTGTGGAAAGCCTCTGGTCCAAGCAATTGAGATTCTCCTGAGAATGGTGGGGTTCAGTGTAAGGTGGAACATGAAGCACAATACAGATTAATATTAAAGAAGAAATTCTCCACTCTACAAAATTGCAACTAATAAGAACTTTGAACATCCACTTGTCACACCAATTCTACATAAGATTTTCCCCCAATTTCAAGTACAGGGTTGCTTCTCCTGATCATCACAAGCTCTGCAAGACCCTACTGAAGTGGTAGGGTTTTTAATCAAGCCCTGCATACAGCAATTGAGAAGATAACCCAAGATACAGATGAAGGAGGGAGCCCTTCCCATGCATTGTCTTGCAGTTCAGCCCAAGACTGTGCATTTGTGGAGAGGGTTAAAGGATTTGATTGATTTTAAAGAAACCTCAACCTGCCACACACTATTCCATGAAAGTGAGGTTACTTTCCAGACTGAAGATAGATAAAACTGCTTTTGCACATCCATGAGCTGGAAATAAAACTGCATATTTATGCTACATCTACTTACTTCTTAGTAAAGGTGCACAGGACTGAACAAATCAATTGCAGGCACACGGGATCAATAATAAACTGGATGACCACAATCCTGGAAAATGCATTTGCTTAATTACATGGCTTCCACATTTCCCAATAAACTACACTTCAGTACAGTCACTAAGCCATTTTTACTGAAATGCTTTACCATAAAACAAACATATTTACAAATACATTTGCACAATGGATTGAGAGCAGCCCTAAGGAGAAGGACTTGGAAGGGCTGGTGGACAAGAAGCTCAACATGCCCATCTGGCAGCCCAGAAACCCTCCTGGGTTCATCCCCCCAGCATGGGCAGCAGGTGAGGAGAGGATCCTTTCTCACCTGTACTCCTCTTGCAGTATCAGAACCATCATCAAGGAACTAATGTTATAATTGAAAAGAACTTATAAACTTCACCAAAAAAAAAAAAGGCAGAAAAAAAGAGAGTTAGTGATCTTAATATTTAAAGACTCAAAATTAAGAATAAAGGAAAAAAATGTTTAGAAAGCTAGAGATTATAGAATCGTCTCAGTTATGGAGAAGTATTGCTAACTCCTACCATTCCAGGAGAACATGCTCAACTCGCAAAAGGAATGGTTTGTTCTTAGAGCAACACAGCTATTTAAGAAAATTACATTTTTGTTGTTCTTTTTCTTTACCTTTGGCTCCATTTCTGGGCATATTTTACCTCTTGTTTCTAAATGCACATGGGCTCTTTCCTTATGGAAGGAAGTAGATTCTCATATATTCAGATGAATGCAATCCCACATACCAGGACACTCAGGGAGCTCATAGGCCTATGAAGAGACCATGTAAAAAACGATCTTTTAACACCTTCTGTTTCAAATGCAGAAGAAAACTGCTTAATCCCAGGCTGGACATTACAGGGGCCTCTCTTTTTCCCCATTACATGTCAATGAAAGATTTCTCTACAAAAGAAAATCACAGGGGCTCTTCAGCAGGTTGTAAAAGAACCTGGATTTTTTGCTTGACTTTTCATCATTAAATATTGAGATCCTCGGCTGGAGAGCAGGGGGAAGTGTAGGAACATCACTTGAGCTTAATTTTGCTCTTACATAAATCCGACTCACTGGTGCTTTGGCTTTATTTGCGCTTCCTTTCATGTGGAGCCAGTCAGGTGTGTGGAAGGTGGAGCTGCCTGTGCACAACTGGCAGCGCCGCATTATCAGAGCCCAACGGGATGATCTATGGAAGATGAGGACTGAGCTCCTGGCTTTGCCTATTTGCTCTGGGAGATGTTCTCCTGTTGATAACCAGTGGTGAAAGGTTTTTAGCATTGTCATGGGAACGGCGGTCATCTTCGGAGAACAGCCTCTCCTCCATGCGAGGCTGCCTTGCTTGTTTTACACTACAAAGCCATTTTTCAGGAGTATTTTGCCTTGGATTTCCAATAGTTTCACTTTTCCCAAAACCCAGGTAGTAGAAATTACAGAGATCATAATGATGAATGGTGATACAACTCCTAAAGGGAAACAGGCAGGACCCAGTATGTGTCAAAACCATGAGCTAATTTTGACTTGTAGGAAAGTGATCTGACAACTTCATTACCTTCTACTCAAAAGGCTCACTCTTGCTCTCTCTCACACACATGCTTCCCCCAAGAATTTACCAACAGGATTTGTTTGTACAGTCTCACATGGTGTGGAGGTGAAGCCAGCACACTGTACAACCCTTTTTTAGCATGTGCTGATGCAGAGACATTTGCAATGTCTTGTGTCATCAAGTGACAGCCTGTGCAGAAACACAGCTGCTATGAGGGTCCCTCGGGGGCTAAATCTTTTATACTGCTGCATCTCCAGGTTACAGAGACAGAAGGAAAGGCCTGGCAGTCCTACCATGCCACCACCAGTAGCTCTTGTTAAGACCTAATGTTATCAGCTCTCAGGGATGAGGCAGCAGCAAGAAAAAAACCCTTGTGGAAGACTTTAGTTTTTTAAAAACTACTACAAAAAAACTGCACCCTTTATAGCTTCAGTACTCAATTCTGAAAGAATGTGGTAAAAGCAGGGTTTCCCATGATCAACAGTTTGGGTAGATTTTGAAAATGAAAAACTCTTCCAGTATCTGCCTCCATTCTGCTCCTGAAATGACCACCTGCCTCTTTAGGATCCGGTGGCTCAATAAGGGTCTTCTGCAGGACAAAGAAAACCTTCCAGTGACAAAATGCTACTCTGATTAAAGACCACCAAGAAACGAAACTGGCTTTCAGCTTGACAGAGATCCTCATTGCAAAAACCAAAATTACATCCTCCAGTGATTTATTCCCAACCCATCTCTGGGGATCACACCCCTTCGCTCACACACCTGCAAGTGTTCTTGAGCAGGCCACAAGTTAGTGACAGGTTATGTTACACAATGAAGTAACGTAACAGTGAAGACCTTTTGTTTTTTCCTTAAAATTTTCCTACTCTGGGATGCTATCAACCCCTGTGAGTCTTTAATTCACAGACAGCTTGTAACACACCATGAGAAGCAGACCCTTGCTCTCAAATCCCTACTGCACTGGCCAAAGGCATCAGGCGCTTCCAGAGCTCTCATGGCCCACCACACACCTCAGCATCTGCAGCACAAACCCACAGTGCCCCTTGATGTCTCCATGCAAGACCTTCAGCATGGTTATTAGAGGGGTTTGTGATCCGATTCCAGACTAGAGGTGGGGCCGAGCATTAACACTCTTCTGCTGGAGCCAGCCCTGGCCACTCACCTGGGCATGACAAATGCAATGACCTTGACCTCACCCTGCAGCAAGTTCCTGTCTGGAACAAATTAGACAGGTTAAGAAGCTAAAGAGATGGCACCACACAGATTAATCAAACAGACAGACATTGGGAGAAGGTCTCCAGTCTCCTTTATTTTCATTTATAGAAATGTATGAATACTAATCAGCAGAATATAAGGAAAATATTTCAAGTATTTCCCAGTCAAAAACACAAGGCTATAGTCAGCCCTCCTGGCACAGCTGAGCTGACTTCCTATTTAGAGCCCAAGGACTGTATTGCATTTTGGACCAACTCAGGGATGTTCCTTGAACCTGAATTCCAAGGGCCAGTTTGTCCCTGGTACCTCCTATCCTCAGATTTGACAAACACATTTCCAAGTTCTGTCATTACCTCAGCAGCACAAGATCAACCCTCTGTAAGACTGAGGGCCAAATGAAATTATGAGACCAGGGAGGGTGAAAATAGAAGGAACAGATACACAAGCATGAGCAGGAAGTATCCACAAAGTGCTGTTGCCACAAAAAGAAGGCACTTGAGTTAATTTACTCTGCATTGTTGATTCCTCATTGAGACTTTAGAAAAAGAATAATTAAACCTGAGTTCTTATGGCCTTTTTTGTCTGATTTGTTATTTGGTAAATTCTCACTCCTTTCAAAAAAGGGGGAATTTGCAAGAAGTCATCAAGGTCAGACAAGATTCTCTCAGGGAAAAAAGAGATCAGCACTTCCCAGCCAGCCTGATTTCTTTGGAAATTGAGGAGCACACAGAGAGAGAGAGGATTCCAGGTGCCCCTGTACAGCCAGCAACCTCTGAAAAGGCAGTGAAAGCAAAGCCTCCAGCATGGAGAAGTCATTGCTTTGGCTCCTGCTGCTGCCGCACACTGGGGCTTGCTGGGACTGCCAGGAGAAGTCAGATGAACAAGAAGCTGTGAACAGAAGGGCAGGAACAAGTGTCCAGCTGGCGAATTCTCCTCCAGGTTCCCTTGCATCGATGGTTCCCCACTGCCTGCCAGTGCAACAGCTGATTCCTGAAACACAGTCATTACAGGGAGAAGGTGAGAGAAAATGAGCTGCACCTCCACTGCAGGGCAGTCACCACGAGGTACAATAGGGCTTAAATCACCCAGTAAATCCCATTTAGTCTGAGAACATCCATTTTCACTCCATGGGCCCAGTTCTGCCTCTCTACCACTGTAAAGCAGCAGCAGCAGCAGCCACAGTGAGGCCCACAGGTTGTACCAATGTGAAGTAAAACCTAACAGTGACAGGAACAGACATTTTTCTGTAGCACTGTGCCCCTTCCCAGATTTTACCATTCAGTGGTTTAAGGGAATTCCTCACATCGGTATCTCCCAGCCCTGACCGTTGGAGAAGCACAGCTACCACAACTGGATCAACTCTTGTCCTATGCAGAGAGCTGCCCACAGATAGCCCAAAGACCCCTAACTTCTGCTTGGTTTATAGTTCTGCAGAAACTGGAATTATTGCTCTGCTCCAGATATGCCTGCCCTTGGCTTAATGAGGTGTCATGCTTGAGAGCTGCGATTCATGCATCACACATGGTTGGAAAAGGCTTGCTATATTTTCCTCTTGCCTTGGGGTCATTTCAAAATACCAGAATCTGCACAGGGAGGATTCAGACAAAGCTGGCTGTGCACAGAGCAATTCCACACCCTCCAAAACTCTGGGCGGCAGCCTTACCTTTACTCCTTAAACATGTGAGCTCTCAAGTAGCTGGCTTCCCTGCTGGCTCTCACAGGTCTGTAACAACATGGACCCACCAGCTCATCTTACAGCAGGACTCTGGGAACAATTTCTAGGCTCTGCTCAGTTGGGATGGACTTAAGATATCTGCTGAGATGTGGGCTGAGTCCTGATTTCAGGGAACCACTCACCCCAACTCCATTATTGCTGCCTCTCTCCAGTCTTCAGCCTGCCAGCATCTGAGGATCATTCCCACAGGATACAGTGCTCTTTTTTTTGGAGCTTCCATTCCACATACACTGCTCTTCAACAGATCAGGTGGATGACATTATCCCCTCTTTTTGCAGCCCAATGAGGAAATGAATTCCTGAATATATCTTTTATTTCACTTCATCTGATGCTCCTGGCTGGCTACAGAGTTTTATTAAAATAACATTACTGTAAGCTTTTATAATAACTTACATGTTGAATGCAGGTAAGAGCTACTCTTGGCCACAGCAGTTAAGATTTTCTACTTCCTTATCTAAAAGCTTACATAACAAACTGAGGAAGAAAGGAAAAAACTCTATTGTAACTTCCTCTTCCTGAAAGACTGAGAAAAATCCTGCACACAAAGGCCATCACTGGCAGTTTTGGCAGCGCAACATTGTGTGCTTGAGGCTTGACAATCCCACTTTAGAATTCCTAGTTCTAACAAACATGCTTATTTCAACCTTTACATAAGTTTGAAACATACTCCTGCCCAACACTGATGGGCAATGATTTTCTCAGGCAGGGCTGCCAGTCAGTTTCAGAGGTGCCTTTAGTAAGCAAACAATGGGATTAGGAGGTACCAGGATTAGGCAGTGCTGGACTGTGACTCCAGCGACCATCAGAGTTTGGGAGCCAGGACTTCTCTGTTGCTGGCTCTGCCCCAGATGTGTTTCCCAGCTTCAAGCCATCCTTCATCCCTGCCAGAGCTTACCTAACTTGTACAACCTGGGTGGTCCCCATCTATCACCCCAAAACTTCTTCAGTTCTCAAGGGTAAGGACGCTGAATGTGCAGAGACTTAACAGTACCTCCACCTCACCTCAGATGCCAGCACATACCCCAAGTTCCTAAGCCAGCTACCACTCACCAGAAGTACTCATAGAGGGTCACCCGTAGAAACAAAATCCCCAGTGCTAAAAAATAAGAAATAGAATTGGCTTTATTTGACATCTGACAGGACTGTTAACCTTAGAACTAAGGCTGGAGTGTCTTTACACTCCACAACTGTGCCACCCTAAAGTGAGTGAGATTCAGCAGACTGAGTGCAGGTATTCCCACATGCACTCCTGGCTCTGCCCCTGGTTTATTACATGAGCTTCACCACATCATTTCAATTCTGCAAGAAACTCATGGTACACAACAAGAAGCAGTTAGTATACATAGAGTGCTCCAGAGAGCTGCATGCAGTGCACTGCGACCCTGAAACAAGCGGAACAAGGGAGAAGAATGAAAAATTCAACACGGAAACAAGAGCTAAAACTCTTACTTTTGGCTGCCGGTGCCATCGCCATAGCAATGCTGACTCGGGGAGTGCAGAGCCGGGTGCTGACACTCCACGCAGATGGTGTGGCCCTCCCTGAGGTAATGCATCCAGCGAGTGTATGAGTGGTGGCTGTGCAGGCAGCCCGGCGTGATGGCCACGAGCTGGAACTCCACACAGTACCTGCCAACCGAACAATGGCGGGTCAGCTCAAAAACCAGGGGAGGTCCTGCATGGGGCTGCCAGAGCCACACTCACCTGTGAGACCACAGATCACTAACTAAGAAAAACCAAACCAAACCAAACAATCCCCCCATCCAAGGTCATTAAAAGCAGAACACGTGGCGTACCTGCATTTTGACAAGGTTAAATAGGGAATAAAACTATTCTGCTGATGCTTTCAGCTAACATATAAAAAATATCAGGTATGACTGGCATCTGTTTTTACCAGTAGGGACACAGACTGGTCAAGCATTTGACTAATCTAATTCCAAGTCTGGTACCCACTTGCTGAGCCACACTTCCTCTATCATCTCCTCTCAGAATAGGTTTCATAGAGCAGGTTGTGACAGGAGCTAAGATTTGGTCTGTAAAGGTTTTCCTTGTGATGATCTCCCTCCTGCAACCAGAGAGACTCTGTGGGTGGCATATGGCTGAGTCCCTGAGCTGAGCCTCCAACTTACCCTGCCCTTTCACTGGCATCAGCTGCAGCTCTTTTCTTCCTCGCTTTTCCAAACCCTCCTGTAGTTATTAATGCCGGGACTGTGTATACCAAAGAGAAAGGGTACAGAGCATCAGTGGCAATGCTGCTCTAAGGCTCTTTATGTCTGCAAAACAGAAAAGATGAGCTTTTAATGTCATAGGGTTTTAACAGGCAACAAAAACAATTCTAAGTTTGTATTTTCATATTATCCATCACTGTCAACCATTCCACTCAGAAGAGAATCTGTATAACTGACAGATTTTTGCCTGAGCAGAGTAAGCCTACTTACAGGAACAGCCAAAGACAGGGGGAGGCAATATTCACTTAATGCCAGCTCTCAACAGGTTTGAAGAAGTCACTTGCAGCTGTAATCCAGACTGGACAGATTTTGACCCCAAAATACCAACCAAAATGACAAGCAACTCTTCTAAAAGAATCATAAAGGTGTTCCATGAAAATCTGATTTGAACAAACTAAACCCAGGCTTTTTCTCCAGAAACCATCTGGAGGTCTCCCTTGCCTGCACTCTGCTCCGGTGCAGAGAAGGCATATCTCGGCCTTGAGAGGTATTGCTCTTTTGTGACTTTTTGCAGATAACTCATAAAATAAAAAAATACATATATAAAAATGAAAAAAAAAGTGTTCAACACCCACTTACAGAAGTTTTAAACAGACATAAATCTGCCAATCTTACCAAAATTTTCAGAGATTTACACTTGTATAAGTGAGAACACAGCAGACCTGTAACATCTCACTTTTGAGACACAGTGGATCACAGTAAATAGCAGGTACCACTTCCAACACTGTCCTGGGAAGGATGTGTCTAAGCCCTTGCATGAAGAGCTCAGTTCTCAATTAGCCCAGGCAGGCCCATGGCAAACATCCCGGTGTCTAAAAACAATTCTTCAAACAGAGTAAAAATCAGCTCTGCTGACCCAAACCAGAGTCCTCCCCACAACTACCCAGACACTTTTCAATGGACTTACTCAGGGACTGTTGGCACTCTGCTCCTTGCCGAGTCCAGTACTCTACACAGCCAGCCCTCTCCTCCAGAGCAGGACATGCTTCTCCCCCGTTCCTGGGCTCCTGAATGATGTGCCTCATCCGGACACGATGGGTTGTCTTACAAGGCTCTGCGCAGCCACTCCAGGCACTCCACTGAGATACAACACAGGGGATCACTGGAAGAAGAGCAACAAATGGGGATGTGGAAGGTTAAAGGAATGATGCCAGTGAAATGCCTGCTCCAGAAATAACATTTTTTGACATAGCTCAGCACAACCTTCCTTATTTTAGACCTGTCCCATAGTTCTCTTGGGCAGTTCTGAGTAGTTCTCCTCCAGGCCCCTTCACCGACCCCACAAGATGCACTGAGCCCGGTGGTACCCGGACACGCAGCCAGAGCCCGAGGCGAGCAGGGGGCTGGTCCGCTCGG
>NW_008236180.1:10457763-10464162 GCF_000691975.1 Corvus brachyrhynchos
CAGGTGCCGCTCATACCAATACCCTCATCTCCTGCCACACTCTTTGTGGCACCTCGCGCTGGCCGCGCACCCGACAGTCCCTTTCTGTGGACTCATCAAACCAAAAACTCTTCAGCCCTGACTGCTGGCATTTAGCCACCAGATTATCGAAAGATTATCATAAAAAGTAGATTATAAAGGAGACCAATATTTTTGCTGGATTTGACTCCAGCATACCTCAGGAGCCATTAAAAAACAGAAAGTACTTCATTGCCAGTACAGCAGCTCCTAAGGAACACGATCCAGCTGGCTATGCTACCTCTCTACAGAATTACCCTGTAATTTCTTCTTAATTCGAAATGCAAGAAGTTTAGAGAGATTACATCTACTCCTGTGAATTATCTAGCTATTCAGTACAAATCAAAAGGCTTTACTGTAACTTTTTAATCAAAAGAGGCTTGCTCTAAAATATTGATCACAACAGATGTTATACCTTGCTGAACACTGAACTGGGATTTATAAAACCCACCCACTGGTTTTTGGGGTTTTTTTGCAAGCAGTTATGCTATTGTACTAAGACGGGGTATGGACAAAGCATTCCCATTTCAGGGAAACTGCAGCAAAGATGTTTCTAGAAAAACAGAAAATAACATCAGAGGACAGGTTAACACCTTCAGCATGTACAATTCTGGAGGCATGCTGACACTGCATCAGCTTGGGCATGACATGGTAAAATGTTCCAAAAAGATAAGAAATAAAAAAAACTTTAGCTTTTTTGTATATCACTAGATGTCTGCAGCAAAGAACAGGCATCTCATTTTCTTGGCAGTGGTCATATTGTCACCTTGGAAATCGCACATGTAACAAATCCTTCAGTGAGCAAGAGGCATAAAGGCTGGGAGAGGAAAGAGCACTAGAAATCAGTAGCTGTGGGGTCTAGGAAGCAGGAATTTAAATATATCAGGTGTTAATTTCTGCCTCTGCCAATGAGTCACTTACTCTGTGACCTCAGGTAAGTCGTTTAACCAATGCATGTCTCATTCTTGATCTAGAACAGGAAGGACATTCAAAAGGAGATTGCATTACTCAGCTAATAGTTCACACAAACCAGAGGCGGGTGCGGCTCTTGCGCAATCCCCCGAGGGGCAGTAACAGAGCACACTTCCCTGGCCCAGCACTCATGCTGCGATGCTCCACATCCCCCGCCAACAACTGAGGTAGGAGGAGCACCTTCACATTATTCTGAGATACACAGACTGAATGAAAATAAGCTTCAGAAAGCTATGGGTCTGCATAAAGACTGCAATTTTGACTGACCCTGTGCGGTTAGGAAAATTGGATCTGGGTCCAGGCATCTCAGTAGGGATTTTATTCAACCCCCCTCCCCAGCAAGTTCTTGGGAGCAAACTTTGTTTCTTACATTCCCAGAGTGACAGCAGTTCTCCCTTGTTCTGGTTTGACATAGCCCTGGGGATTTTTTAGGGTTTGGGTTTGTTTTTTTTTTTCCCTCTGACAGGCTCTGAAGATGCCAAGGAAACATGGCCCAAGCCATGCTGGACCACATCAGCCCAGCAACAGATTTCTTGCAAGACAATTGCCAAGTCTGGGTGGGTTTGCTGGCCCTGTGAGGAGTATTGGAGCCAAGCAAGCGTGATTTTACAGAAAGGAAATGTGGCTAGTCTGTCATACAGGGAAAAGTTCAGGAGCAGAACAGCTTGCAGGGATGTCCTTGGGAACACCAGTGGGTGTTCCCTGTTGTATAAAAAGGGGCATTCTTTTGTTGATGAAAAGCATAGTTGGTCAAGATAGAAGTTTTAAGAGCAATACAAACAGAGGATGGTAACTTTTGGGGGAGAAAAGGTTTAACTGCACCTTCTCCTCCAGGTTTTTTGGAATTGTTTTTGCCCTGGGACCTCACAACAAGTTTACACAGGACGACAACCAAGTCCAGCTCTCTGGTATTTCTGGTAGGATCACGCTTTCTTCTGCTGCCTGCAGAACTCAGCCCACGAGTCCCAACACACGTTCTACAGTGTGATCACCAGCAATTTTTGACAAGTCAGATGATTTGTGCTGTGGATGGTAAAGGAAGGCCTTTGGCTGAATGACCAGAGCTGCCTACAGACCTCACAGCTATTGTTCCGTAGCTGTGGACCAGGACTGAACAGGATTGGACCTGGATTTTATCCTAAGACATCATAGAGAAACAAGTTAAGAGCTTTCTTTGGTTGCTTTTTCCAAAACTGTATTTCCATAGACCTGTGTGACCCTGCATTAAAAATTAAGAGTGCTGTATGTTCTTTTTCCACCTGCAGCACAGCACTGCTATGAGCAGTGTCTGACTCAGAGCCTTGAAGAAAACAGTCAGAAGCAGACATCTGAACAATGAAAGAGGTCACATCTAGACCACATTAGCAGAAAACCACAGGCACTGACCTGAGTAACATCTCTTACCAGCACTGCACAATCCAGATGTGCATAGTAGAGATGTGCACAGTCCAGATGTGCACAGTCCTTTGCAACATGGTCCAAAGGGAGCAAGACCAGTTTTTTCTTCTACAAGAAAAGTTAGGCTGCCAATTACTCTGCTTTCAGCAAGTCACAGCTAAATATGACAGCAAGTGGGATGAGTTACAGCTGCAGAAGCTGAGAGGCCGGGCAGCATGCATACAGCTCTCACAGGACAAGGGCACTGTTCCTACTCTTCCAGTTCCTGAGGAAGTGGAATATGAGGAAAATAAAGATGAATGAACCCTGCAATAAACACTGCTACAACTCTCTCTACAGGGCTACCACCTCACCCTCTCTAGGAAATCCTCTATAGTTGTCATGATCAGGCAAACCTACAGGAAACCACAACTCACCCGTGGCTGAACCCAGTGCTGCATTCCTGAAGGCCTGAGAGATCCTGTCTTCCGTTAGCCTTGCAGACCTCCCAGGAAGCTTTATATCTTCCTGTTCCCAGCTCTCGAGCCACAGCTGGGGAAACAGCAATGCTGTGATTGATGGACAGACTCCTGTCATTAGGCAGAGGGAACATCTGACAACACCCAGATAATGGTGAGCTTTCCTCTTCAGTGTGAGGGAAAATCATTAGACTCATCCATGGATAGATGCCTTTGTTAGATTCCCTGTCACCATTCAGACAGGAAAAAGGCAGCTCAGAGGAGACAATGGTTTACGTTTTGGTTAAAAAAAAAAAAAGGAAAAACAGCAGGGAGAGAACCCACCAATGCCCCTTCCAGCAGCCTGCAACACAGGGTAACTGTGAGGCACCTACTTGTTACTTGAAAGGAAGACTTCATCACCTCTCTCAGGCAGCTGGCTGGGCCATCCTCTGTGCCTGTCATATCCAGCCCACACAGCCTGGTGACCCTGCACCCAGACCCGATCTGTTTTCTGTCAATCCTCTCCCTGCTCTGCACTATTCCTGCAAGTACTTTTCTACAGGGCAGGAAAAGAACAGTAAAGAGCAGATTTGCAACTGCTTTATAAACTAACAAGATAACTCAGGAGTTGTCCCCTCCTCACCAAGCCTTCAACTTGCCAAAAGGCTATGGAACAGCAGGTCTACCTGGTCAGCTCAGTCAGAACAAAAACCCAAGTCTGCATGCAAAAACATTCACCAAGTCACTGTAGCTCCTTTTGAGAGATGAGACCTCACCAGCATCCCTTTCACTCCTGCCGATGTTGCTACTTACCTTTACAGGCCGCAACTTCACTCAGAACTTCAACAGCACTCTGGCGGTTCCAGAGGCAAGACTGACTGGTGGGACTCTGGCCATAGTTTAGAGGAGTGACAGAGAGGGCTTACAGAAGGAAATAATGACCAGCAGCACAAAGTATGTCACCCATATGACACAGCAGCAGCTGCTGTGAAGCATGTGCCTGAGGTCCAGGTTTTCATACGCCAGGAGCCACTAGAGGATGCACATTGCTTCTGGCACCTTTGGCAAACAGCCTTTTCCCCAGGCATTTTTCCTAAACCCTACTAAGGCATTTCCTCAGGAACATAAAGTGCTGACTAAAAAGTTCTCTGTAAATTCCAGTCTTCCTCTGTAGATTACCAAGAAAATTGCATCTATAAATATCCTGCTGTAAAACAGTGACGGTGAATACTCAGAGGAAAAGTCTGCTTTAAACTGGTGGTGTCCAGGGCCTGATCCACATCTGCTGAAAAATGGATTCACTCTCAAGACAGATCTTCTCCCATAAGGGCTGTATCTCAGAGAAAATATGTTTTTATACCCTCTTATTAGCCTAAATTCTTGCAAACATGAATGGAGGCCAAGCCAGTATAACAATTACAGCACTGCTCTTGTAAGGCTTCAAATGATCTGAAGCCATCTGCATGACATGACAACTGTCTCTCTTCATCAGCAGGCCAGATTTGGAAACATTGGTCGGGGGTTAAGGCAATGTCCACCACTGCTGCAACTGTGCAGCACAAAGTGAGTACACATACTCCAAGCTGCTCAACAAGGGCAGAGGTAGAGCTCAGTATTTCTTCTCACTGGGAAATGGTACCCGGAAGGCAGCTGCTCCCCACAGGCCAGGCTCTTTCCCAGACCGAAGTCCGGGTACTCCAGTGTGTGTGGGAGGATCAAAAGCAAAAGCCTCACCTGTCAGTTAAAGAGCAGCCCTGAACCAGGAGGCTGTTGAAGACACTGCAGCCACCCGCAGTGGGAGGAGCAAGTAGGTGTGGGGCTGCTCTGGGGCAGCCCCTGGGTGCAAGACACACCTCCAGGGAGCAGCTTTCATGAACAGGCTTCAGGGAATCTGTCTGGGCAAGCAGCTTCTCATGAGGCTGCATTTACTGACTGACCAGCCTCGTGCAGCAGCTGAGCCTCCCCAGCCCACAGGAAGAACACCTGCTACCCTGCTGGATCTGGAGGAACGTGCCTTGCTTCATGCAGTCAGCACTGAGACGGCACCTCCAAAGGTCTTGCCGGCCCTGGAGATCCTCGCTGAAGAGTGTTACGTGAACCTGAGGGAGTCTGCAAAGTAGAGAAATGAGGCCAGCCCCTGGATTTAGTATTTGCTTTAAGACTGAGGAAGTCAAGTTTATTCTGAGCACTAGAGGGAAGATTTTAAGCTGACCCAGTCACAGCATTCAAAACTGAGCAGAGCAAGCAACAGGCACAGACAAGTATAGACAGTCCAGTGGACATTTTCCCAAATGTAGCACTAAAGAAATCAGGCAGATTCTCAGGATTACATGGATAGAAAGGGTCCTGAACCTGTTTCCATTTCCAAGACATTTTGTTGCACTCCACCACTGTAAGGGATCTGCCAAAAAACATGGAAGAGTCTATAGTCTAGAAGTTATAGCTGCAGAACATCTGTTTAAAACACTGGATGCTGTAAGAGACAGAAATGCTCTGCTTCAAAACAAAGTCTTCCTCTTACTGCCTGGAACAGTCTGAGGGTCCCAAAATCTGGATCTTCCTTGGGTGGTCACAAACTCAAGTTTGTGCTTCGCTGGCTGTCTATGGAAATGTCCAGCCTATCAACACAGCTGATGTGTCAGATAATCTTATCACTGAGCAGAGATGGAAGCAGAGGAAATAACACAGCAAGTAGAAGCAGCAATAAGTAATGGACTGTGCTTTGCTATAAGCTAATATGCAGCAGCTAACACATGGGTGTAGAAAGAATAATAATCACCATGCAGTCAAAGTATGCCTGGGTCTTTGGGAATACAAATGTTAAAACTCTCCCTTGTGTATGAAAATTTCTATTAAAAGCAACATCAGACAGAGAAATAATATGTGCTATTTTCCTCTCAAATGCTCATGCCACCAAGAAACAGATCTGTTTGAGAAAAGTAAACATTTGCTTAAACATACCAGCCCAGTGAGTGACTCCAGGTTTCAGTTTAGAAAGTTGCACAAGTACCTACAGGAAGGTTTCTGTTTCTGCTACAACTGATAGAACTGACAGCTCTGCCTGGCCACTGACCCACAGAGCCCCCACAGCACCGAACGTGGACGTGCCATGGTTCCGCTTCGCAGGCTGCTGAGAGCTGCAAGGGAGTTCTCTTTGCAGAGGAAGAGCTGCAAGTCAGCCTTTGTCGAGAAAACGCTTCCTGACCTCCATCTCGTTCAAGTCAACCAATAGACAAACTCAGGAGCTGGCCAGGGCCAGCAAAAGTCAGGCTGCTTTAAAGCCAGAGTTAAACCTCCTCATCCCTACCTCTTATCAAAGCATGTAGGAAGAGATTTTCAAATGGGGTTGTCTGCCCCCATGCCTGCTACAGCCAAAGCAGTGTGTGTACTGGTTCCCCGTGCCCCGGGAGGTTCTGTCACGGCTGCTCTGGGGACACTGGAGCGGGTCTGGGGGGCTCTGGGTGCATCGGCTTTGGGGGGCTCTGGGTGCACTGGGTTTGGGGGCTCTGGGTGCATCGGCTTTGGGGGGCTC
>NW_008236180.1:10464563-10468939 GCF_000691975.1 Corvus brachyrhynchos
CCCCCCAGGAACCCAGACCCTGCGCTCCCAGGAACCCAGACCCTGCCCCCCCAGGAACCCAGACCCTGCGCCCCCAGGAACCCAGACCCTGCGCCCAGCAGTCAGGGGCTGCCTGGGATTAGCACCCTACCAACAGTTTGAAATTTCATCCTGATGCATGCATGCAATAGCAACAGACTGAAACCTGACCTGAGCCAACTGTTCTTGCAGAGGTAGTAAAACATGCCAAGAACATGTTTAAGCTGCATCTGTGCCTCCAGCTCCCACTGGACAAGCAGCACTCTCTCCTCCCTACAGGATGTTTGCTGGTAGGTCTGCTCATTACATTAATGAAGTAATTATACTAGCAGCAGTTCTGGTCCCTCATCAATATGTAGTTTCAAGAGATCACACTGCTTACATTAATTGAATGAGAAAAATCTCGATTCAATTAAATTGAAGACTCCTTTGAATTCTGAATAGTAGTCGACTTTCCATCATTGCTGTTTCCTAACAAGCATATGTGGCAAAGGCCACTGTCAGCTCAGACATCAAAAAGTCCCCTCCCAAAACCACTGGAACTGTTTTATTTAACTGAGGGACCACCCTTGTCCAGTGGCTGAGCACAGCCTGCCCTCGTGATACCTGCAGCACAGCAGCAGCCACAGCCTCAGCCAAGCACTTCTACTCCAGGGTGTGTGGAGCTCTGTTCCATGAGATCATGCCTCATCTCCTGGCTTGAGGCAGCAGGCAGCTCCATTATCACTCACAGCAGCACACTGTTGCTGTGCTCTCCAACTCCCCAAACAATTGGGAGATCCAGGAATGAGCTGTTAAACGTGGGTCAAGAGAATTTCAGTCACCAGCCAAATTCACCCAGTGCTCAGATTTTATTAAAAACAGGCTCTCAACAGTACAGAAACACACTGTGCTGCAGCATCCAGACACCCCTTGCCCTCTTCACAGACTGCCAGGGATACACCACTGAAGCTTTCTGGATTGGCAGGGGAGAATCAAGCCCTGACTCCTTTCCTTACACACAAGGCCATCCTCCCATACCTGACAACTGCTCCAAGGAGCATTTTCCTTGCCTTTAATGACTGTGGCAGGATAACATCCCAGGCAAGGAATCCAGCCCCTGCAGACAAAAGTATCCAACTGCATTAAACATGCAGCAAGTTCCAGCATACATTCCAGTTACATGCCTTGTACCCAGGGGACAAAAAATGTAACACCCTCTATCTAAGTTGGCAGGAGACAAATTCATCACGCCTGACAGCTCTGAGGAAAGACCAGAGCTGTCGCAGGGTGATGTGAATGCTGTGGCTTGGATGAGGATCCCAGGCAGCAGCATGGGAGCAGCAGAACCATCCATCTTCTTTAGCAGAGCACTGAAACCCCCGGAGGGCCCAGGACAACTTCTTTTAAGTCTCAACCTGTCAAGAGAACAGGCAACATTGTGTCTGTCCACTCTACCACAACAGCAAATATACAGCTTTCAAATCACCCCAGCCCCCATAAAAACCACCATTAGACAAGGGCTGCTCTGCAAAGAGCAGAAGCTTTCTCCCTGCCAAACAGGATGAACTCAAACTGCACTGTGGGAGCTTTTAGAGCAGGACATGCCATCAGCCTGGGGGATCTAACAGAGCAGAGTGCCAGAGAAACGTTCAGGCAGCTCAACCAGCTCCACCATCTGAACTGAGCACTTGTGTCCTACTGCATCCAGGAGCACACAGAGGGCACAATCCTGCTCTTCAGAGACTTCAGCCTCCCTGGAGAAAGAGCAGCTGCACCTGAACAGCAACAGGAGGCTGGAACTGGACGAGCCAGTGGCAACAGCAGTTTATCTGATGAAGTTATGTTAAGCACACTTTCTAAAGAATTAGTGAAATGCTAACCAGACAGGTTTTCAAATGTCACAGTTGATCTTCGAGTAAGAAAAATAACACCAAAAGCAATCCTTCTCTTGCAAACAGACACATTGCCGAAAGCATGACTTTCATCCACTTCTCGAGACATTGAGAACCTCCCACTCAGAGGTGGGGGGGAAACCCAGAAAGTATGAAGAACAAAAGCTCCCACACTCTGCAAGAAGTACCTTGGTTTAGCACTGCTTAAATGGGGCAAGACAAAAACATTACATTTATGCCCTTGAAGTTGAATCAAAACCTTTCAGACCCCTCTGCCACTAATTTGAGGTCTTTTGGAAGAACTTCAGCTAATAGGAACTTCCCTGCAGGGAAACTGAAGTATTTCAACAGGGATACTCAGGTTTTAGCACTTACAAGGGCCCCTTCTGCAATCCTAATCACTCTGCCAAATCTCCAGGGACATTACCTTGTCAAGGCACTGCAGAAACAACTTCCTTGGAGAAAGGTGTTCTTTCCATTTTTATTTAAGCCAGTGAACATAGGTGAATTAAAGTCTTACCATTCTCCCCTGGCATAGGGGCACACATGGTGGAGCAAACCAGACAACTGCCCACATCACACACTTCTTCACTGTCAGCTGCAGCCTTAACTTCAGGTCTCCCCAAGGCTCAGCCCCACTTCTGCCTTCACAGTGCCCTGGGGGTAAAGCCAAAGGGAACCATCAGCACCAGGCCCCTGATTCCAATGTTTTGGACAGTTGGTAACACCAGGGTGTGGGACACAGCAGCACTTCCCTGCTGGTGCATCAGACATGATCTGGCTTGAAGAGCAAGAAATCAACACTGTCGCTCTGATGGGGAAAAAAATCAGTCATCACTTACACCAGCAAGTCCCTAGGAGCTGGAGCTGTGGCTGCACACCTATGGCAGCTGTGCCACACTCACACCTTCCCTGGCAGAGCCACAAGCACCATGATCTAATAGCAGAGGAAGTAGCAGAGCCATGCCCACATTTGCAATCCCTTCACACTCCCTTAACCTGGCCAGCACGGGTCAGGGCAGAAAAGCCTTGCCAGCAGCACCTTCCACAGGGACACACTTCAGCCAGAATGGTTCCTGTTCCTTAATGGGGCAGCTGCTCAGGGCAGCCCATCACCCACACATCTCTGTGCACAGTGCCCTTAAAATGAGCCCTCTGAACACAATGCAGCAGGGAAGCAAACAGGACAGAGCAGTAAGCCACCATGCTATTCCACCTCAACACACACAGGGGCAGCTTGCAGCTTCCTTGGCCTGCTGGTTGCCATTCACTTTGGACATGATGGAACAGGAGGCCCTCCCTGTACTCTCATTTCTGCAATACCTAGGCTAACACTCCTCAGTCTGGTCTCCAGGGTTAAACCAGAAGCAATTCCCTTGCAGAAAGATATTTCCTCCCCCTCTTCTTTTTTTTACCCTCCCTTCTACTTTTAAAATTTAATTTACACATGTGATTCACACCTAATTCAAAGACTTACCATTATGTGCTAGAGGTTCAGGCACGATGGAGCAAACCAGACAACTGCCCACATCACACACTTCTTCACTGTCAGCTGCAGCCTTAACTTCAGGTCTCCCCAAGGCTCAGCCCCACTTCTGCCTTCACAGTGCCCTGGGGGTAAAGCCAAAGGGAACCATCAGCACCAGGCCCCTGATTCCAATGTTTTGGACAGTTGGTAACACCAGGGTGTGGGACACAGCAGCACTTCCCTGCTGGTGCATCAGACATGATCTGGCTTGAAGAGCAAGAAATCAACACTGTCGCTCTGATGGGGAAAAAAATCAGTCATCACTTACACCAGCAAGTCCCTAGGAGCTGGAGCTGTGGCTGCACACCTATGGCAGCTGTGCCACACTCACACCTTCCCTGGCAGAACCACGGGCAATGATGGAGTTCATGTAAATCCTTCCCCCAAAATAGGTGGCTGGTTGGCATGCTCTACAGGTACACAGGGCAGGGAAATATTCCTTAAAAATATGGAGAACATTGACACATGGGGGTTCCAGAGCAGAGCTCAAGACAGCCAAGACCCTTAACAGAAAAAGAGGCATCAGGCAGAGATTAACAGATTATTTCTGCCTTTTGCAGCCCCAGGTCTGGTGCCCAGGTCTGGTGCCCATGCGAGGCTCTCGTTCTCCGCCGGCAGGCGCCGTGCTGCCCGTGCAGCCGCCCGAGCTCATGAGCACCATACGGTGCCCGGGGCAGGGCAGGACCCCCGGACAGCCCCGGAGCCGCCACGCACCGCCCATCCCGGGCTGCGGTCTCTGCCCGCGGGGCTCCTGCGGGAGGGACCCACACCCGGCACCTCTCCAGTGACAATGCGCGGCCCAAGTAAGTCAGTAACTCTTTTGAAAGAGCAAATATAAATACGTGTGGTTTTAGTTCAGTACGGAACAGTTATTCTGCACTTACCGCTGGGCCCTGGCAGGGGCTCGGGCCTGCCGGCGCACGCCGCGGAAGTGCCCTCATCCCCGGCCTGGCGCG
>NW_008236180.1:10469661-10494026 GCF_000691975.1 Corvus brachyrhynchos
GATGAGGGGGGCCGGGGGCAGGCGAAGGGGGGCGAGCAGCGGAACCCGGGCTATCTGTACGTGTGGTATTCTTTACCGGGATGGGCGAGCGTGGCTTTGGACATTTAATTTTCTCTTACAAAATAAAAATCAAAACAACAGTTCAGAGATGTTCAGTGACTTGTCCAAAAGCACGAGCAGCTGCAGCGCCAACATCCATCACGCCCGTGATCCCGTCAGGCCGGAGCAGCAGCCCCGGCAGTCTGTTCGGTGCTGCCCGCTCAGCCCTAGGTCGGCCTCTGCTGCTGCACCGGAGCTCGGCTTGGGTTTGTGTCGCGGGGGGACCCTGCTCCTGTCTGGGGTACACATCAGAGTCAGGTACTTGGCTTTTAGGTGCTTTAGGCAGGTGAATTGTGTTGCGTTAAATAGTTTGCCACTGAGTGACGTGAGGAATGGAATAAAGAGCAAAGGATATGTCTTGAATGAAAACAGCCCAGTTTGTAACCCAAGCACTACCGTGAGTGGTGATTTTTATAGCTAAAAATTCAGCTTGGAAACGGGGTGTGAATTCAGTCATCGGGCTCTAGTGGAGACACTCCACATGACATCCCTGAATACACGTGGAAGGTATTCCCGGAGCCCTACACTCCAGCAGCCTGTGCAGCTCTTGGTGTTCAGCGAGGTCAGCCAGGCACGGCGGCTCGCCCTCCCCGGGGGTGGCCGTACTGCAGGACCTGCTACCACACGATCCCGAGCTGTTCCCTCCCTCCCTCCGTCCCAGCTCCTGCCGGGGAGGGCAGGAACTTGTGTCTCTGGAGTAACAGCAGCTGAAGAGATGGGGTTGAAATGGAGTCACGCAGGGCACAGGCAGGGAGAGGGACAAAGCCAAAAGCCTTTACAGCAGCTGAGACTAAACACAGGAGATGAACAGCTGCGTGCTGCAGGAAGAAGCTCTGGTCCAGACAAGCTCACAATCATGTCGTGGCTCCATGCTTTGTTTTTTTCTGTTTGTAAAATACACACAGGTTCTACCCCGACAGGAGGCACAGCCACTTGGTCACTCATTCCAAGGTGTGAGAAGGGTCGGCAGTGTGTGACTTGTCCTGTCAGCACTTCACAAACCAGACACTACCTTGGTACCAGATCCTACCACCTCATCAGGTCATGAGGGGACCTGACCAAGCTGATTGGGAGTGGAGTGCATTCTCTGGGACCAGTGGAAGGGGAAGGTCGTGCTTGAAATGCGATGAGAACAGGAAAAAGCCACCTGGTGAACTTGTTGGCTGGTTTCCAAACAGAGCCAGGGCTCTGCAAATACCCTGGGGCAGCCACAGGAGCTGTTTTAGATGCTCTGAAAGATAAGCATGCCTTTTTTGATTCACCTTCTTGTCCACACATCCTGCAGGGAGATAAATGGGCCTTACAGGATGTCAGGCAGAAACTGGTTAATTCAGCTGTTAAAATGCTTTTTCCAAATTGTGTTTGTATGCAACTAATTTTTGAAAGCAGCTTGTCAAACAGGACTTGTGGAATAAACCTCAGTGTTGTTAATCCAAGTTCCAGAACACCAAAAGATGAAAAGACAATCAAAGGAAGGACATTTTAAGAGAATTACAGGGAAAACTAATCTTGTTACACTGCAAACCCCTGTCACACACACAACACAAAAGGAACTGTAAACGTGATTCGTGTTCGTGTTGCCTAGCTTGGCAAGGAAGGGAAAGCGGGGAGGTCTGAGATAGTCAACAGCTGCAGCAGAATTTAATATTAAATTTATTCGGTTTTATGTTTGGGTTTTATTCTCCTTGGCAAAACCAAGTGGAAAATGTCTTTAGCTCAGTCAGTCTCGTTGGACTCAGGAAGTTCCTCAAGAGACAGCAAAAGTCTCTTCAGTCCCAGTTCTCCTCCTTGTCTCCATACAACAGGAGCTCTGGTGCCCCACAGCCCATCCCGGGGCATCGGGGGACACTCCCGTGCCCCTGCCCAGCCTCACAGGCATGCCTAGGGTCAGGGTAAATAGCTAGAAGTCACGTTTTGGGTTTTTTTAAGTACCACAGCCCCGGGAGAATGTATTCTCTGCCAGCCCTCACAGAGACTCTGTCAGCATCTCCTATGTGCCAGCACAGGATCATTGTTTTCTCCGGGCAGGGGAGACTTGGGAAAAGATGAAATGCTCCGGAAAGGCCTTGTTAGAGTAAATGTTTCGTGTGTTTCATTAACTCTGTTACATTGTTACATATGTTACAACTGTTACATATGTTCAGGGTTCTTTTAAAAGCTGAACTGAACATGAAGAAATCCAAACTTTAGTTGGGATACAACCTCTGCTTTCCTGATATAACAACCTAAACTAGAAAATCAGCACCAGATGCCTACAGTATTCTTGACATTTCTAATACAGATTGTGATTTTCCAGCAAATAGACTTTATTAAAAAAAAAAAAAAAAGGTAGGCATCAAGAAAGTCATGAAAAGACCTCCCTAAACTGTTGGGTCAGCAGCTTCACTGTGATAGTCAAAATAAAAGTCACACTGATGGGGCTTGGAAAAAATACTTCATGAGCTTCTGCGAAATCACACACACTGTTCTTTTAGAATAGGAAAAATCCCAAACACGAAATTCACAGAATGGATGGCTCCAGGCTGCTTCCCATTCCCATTCAGCTCTCCTACAGAGCCTTTTACAAGAGCTAAAAGGTGCGTTTTAGCTATCTTGCAGGTCAACAGTCCCAAAAACTTTGGCACAAATTCTTTAAGATCTTCATCCTGAAACCAAGACTGATGGACCACAAAGTCATATTTCTTCCTTGGGGAGTCAGGCCTTCAGGCACTGAAACCAGAAGTGGAAGCTAGTGAGTCCAGCCCTCCTGGCTCTGCCCTGGGCAGCCCTGCATGCAGAATGACTGCAAGGTTAAAAGGCTGGGGAAATAAGAGGGTCAGTTTGAGGAGAAACAAGAACATTGTCTCAGCTGTGTCTCCTGCCTTTGCTGCATCACGCACAGAGGAGACAACAGGAAAAGCAAAGGACTGTAGTACTCAGGCAAAGCCCCACTTTTATCCAGAGCTCACGTCTGCTTACCCAGAATCCACACGGTGCCACGGAGTCTCTCACCAGGAGGCTGTGATTGCAGCGAGGTCTGGAAGAGGAGACACTTCTCTTACACAGCCCCAAGAGGGGATCAGGGTGTTTAACAGTATTGAACAGCTTCCTGTGGCAAAGTGTCTTAATCCAGGTTCTTATAAAACACAGCATTAGCCACAAGTGACTGCTGCAGAACAATCCCAAAAGGAGGCTCTAGTCCCATCCAAGGAGAAAACTCAACAGCAGCAGATGAAGGCAGGGAGAACCCAGGCCCATGGCTGTCAGTGTGCTCCCTGCTTTCCAAAAGGAATTGTTTAGTAAGGAGTTTCTGAATTGGAAAAATTTGCAATACAAAGCCTCAGCCTAGCAAGTTTCTTTTAATTTTTAAATGTACAGCATTTTAGTTCTACAAATGTAAAAAAATTTAAAAACAAAAAACCTTTACAATGTTTGGGGGTTTTTTGCTTATAATGATTACACCCAACATGATTCAATGCAATCTGGTCTGCAGTTCCTGTGGCCTGATTGCTCTCGATGATGCAAATAAAATGGCCAAGACATTTAGCTGAGATAGCACCTGCAGGAACTGCTCTCTGTGGCAGGAGTTCTTGCGGGCACTGCACACAGGTGTAGGAACTGCTCCTGCAGGTCACAGGTAAGGAAACACTGACTGTAGCTCACACTCGAACGAGACACTGACACATGTCAGCCTGCGGGGCCAGTGCCGGGGCCAGTGCTGGGGCAGGAGCGGAGCTCTGGTTTGCAGCACTGCCCCCAACATCGCTGAGGCAAGGCAAGGTTGTGGCTCAAGTTACAATCAAACAAGGAAACAGTTTAAGTCTCTACTTTGAAGAAGTCCCATCCACCGGCCGTGCCAGGTTCCTCATTTAAGTTAACTTTAAAGTTTCACTTAGAAGTCCAGCTTGAGCTCCCATTAACACAGCTGCACTAACGCTGTGGCACAAATAACAAACTGTACCCACGTTACTTTGCATTCCCTTGCCCTGCCAGGTCTGCACACCCTGCACAGCACAGAACATAGAACATTCTATATGCACTTGAGAACCACTGGAAGTTACTCCACAGCTCAACACACTGCCCGGACTAGAGCACAAGCATTACAAATCTATAAAAAGCAGCCCCTGTGGTGGTGTACAAGAATAAATTAACCAAAAAAATTTAGTATTACCATTTATTGGTGACAAACACTACGTTTTACTTACATTCCATGGGGAGAAAAAATTCCAGCGTAAACAATGAACGGAAGCAGTACTGAACTCGCGCGGCTATCGTGCTGTACCTGGACCAATGCAAACCTCATCGCGCACCGGCCGTGCGCAAGAACACAACATCAAAAGCAACACAGTTATATATAAACATAGGTAATTTTTTTCAGCCCTACATGGAGATGTAATTAAACAGTATAAAGCACTCAAGGAAAATCAATCTGCAGTTTTATATGCACTACATTGAGATCATATCCTGTACTGTAGTGAGCTGTAAGCCACCGACACACAGTCCCTAAAACACAGCTCAGAGATCACTGAAAGTCACATTGCATTCGAGTTCCCCTACCCCACACTCAAGAAAACTAGAAATTAACCAAAAAAGATCAAACCAAGTTTAAAATTCCTGAAGTGTTTAAATTCCTTCAACCACTGGATAATTAGGGTTGGTTTGCGAAAATATGGGGCTTTTTAAAATGGTGGGACACAGCTTGTTTCCAGTGAAACGCTGCTATTCCAACAAAACCAAAATAACCACATACAGGGATATGATCTTCCCAAGTTAGTTCACAGGTAACATGTCAGTCTCAGAAGACAAAGTTTCTAAACTGTGCTATGGTTCTAGATACAATTAAGAAACTTTTAAATGAAAAATTTATAGTGTCATTTCAATCAAAACAACATAATGAAACTAAAAATGTATCACTGTTTGAAGAAAAAGCAACAGTTATGATTTAGACACTACAGTAGGTTGTAGAGACTGTAGCACTCCAACAGTTAGGTTACATTAAGAGGAAGCATTTGATTTTCTCTGGTGCTTTCAGGTTTGGGTTCAGTCAAGAGCCTATTTCAGGCAGTGCTGTCCAGTGTTTGTCCCAAAGGGTTTGCGCTCGCCGGTTTGAGGAGAGGGTCACTTTCCATTTCTTGTTTCACACATCTAAAATGATAAAACACCTGTTACTTAGGAGACAAAACACTATTTCCACGAATAAGATGCTTTAAATTGGATACAAATAATTTGATGTGCATTTAATAATTTGTTACCATATAACTGCCCCAATTTTTAATCAATTAGCACTTTGTTAATCCCACCACAGTTAATTTAAGAGTTCATTATCTCAATGAGAGGCTCAACTTTCTCTCCTCCCAAACCCAGCCAAGGGAATAATTTGCACCCTCTCCATGTTTCTGCTGAAAATGAGCTTTGACCCCTGCATATCCCTTTATCTGTGACACACAACAGTGCAAAAGAGAGAGAGAGGAGCAGCTGGAACCATGAGCCCACTGCGATGTCACACTCCTTACGGAGAAATGGGAAGGGGCAGCTGAGCTGAGGGAAGCCAGAACTGCTGGGGCCCAGAACTGTCACACTGGGCTGGGGTCACACCACAGCCCCCACACTTCACCCACTCGCTCCTGCTCAGTGCTTTGCCTTTGACACATGGAAGTGACAGGCTTGATCATCCAAACCCCCCTCTGGTCCTGCTGGAGGGCAAACAGCCCTTGGCATTCCAACCTTTCTGGCAAATAAAACCCCTCATGTTATTTGTCTAAAAACTCTCATAGGGTTAATTTGCATCAGTGCAAGGGAAGTCGGTGGAAACCACTCACACAGACATTGGTCCATTTCCTGTCCTTGGCATCTCTGTGGTTTGTTGGTCCAACTCAGACAGCAACTTTAAAATATTCAGTGCAGCCTAAAGAGAAGAGAGAGCACTCAGCAATTCAGCCTCTGGCCAGTTCAGTAATTTAGTGAAAGCACTCACTTAACCCAACCAAATGTTCTTATTTTGGCAATATTTTTAAAGAATTTTTTTTAAGTTGCATAATTATGGTCGAAAAGACAAAGGTGTAGAATTTCATCTTGCTTCATTAAACAGTTCGATGGCGCTGTGACTGGGGATTCCCACTGCACTTGTTTCAGCACTGGGGGAAAACTAACACACCAGACTAGAAACAGCAAGAAAAAAGACACTAAATTAGTAACAGCTCAAACGGTGTGGAGCTTAAGACAAAGAATAGAAAAATACACCGAACCAGAGTCCTTTTCCAAAAAAGAAAACAAGTTACACAAGAATCAAAAATACAACACAGGTGGGGCCCACGTGACTGTTTAACAGGGTCAGTGTGACATGGCTCAGGCCAAGGTCAGTCACCTCCCTTGAGAACTGGTATCTTTTTTCCACTTCATTCAGACCAGTTTCAGGTGCAGCTTCCCAGCACATCCCTGACTCTGGCACAGGCCTTAGTGACAGCTGAACTTTGAACCGAGGAGGGGACTCACAGTGGCCCCAGTCACAGTGTTCAAGCTCTGAACCAGCTGCTCTTTCCCCTTCTCCCCCCTATCCTGACCCCTGTGCTCAGTCTGACAGGAGCTCTGCATAGCAGAATGTAGAGATGGGCATGAAAATGTCCAAAGAAAGTGACAAAGACCAATGAAATCCGTATCAAACAATGTCCATTAGAAAAGTACTGCAACAGTTTTTTGTATAAAAATCAGCAAAATCAGGTTTTCCTACGTGTATTCACATATTGCAAACTATTCCTTCAGGCTGCTGCACTCAGGTCACCTCTGGAGCCCAAAAGAACAAGAAAAATTCCTCTGAATGGGAGCAGACTGGGAACATCCTATCAGCTCCACGTAGTTTTTTATAGCCAAAGTCCCCTGTAGGTTTCAGTATAGCAGCCTCGTTCTTTCACAAAGAAATATTTCAGCCAGTGGTAATAAAAAAATCTTTTTTTATAAAGGGAGATGAACAGATTTAGAGTGTCTTTTACTATCCAGTGCTGAACTGCATTTCTTCCACAAGGGATTCCATTTCTGCAGCAAGTCTGGGAACATGAACCCAACTATCACAGCTCCCAATGAAATATCAGCCCATTCTGACATGGTAAGAAAATAAACTGAGATGCTCCTATGGTTTATAAGTTCCTTTTTGTGCATTTACTGTCATGGGCTCATACAAATACTATCAAGATGCAGCAAATGTGCTTTTTGTAGACCAAAACTGTGAACACATGTTCAGCATATTAAGCATTATTTAGATTAGATTCTGATATTAATAATCATTATTTCCACAACCTGTGAAATACTAGACAAAAATTAGCCAGGGAACTAACAGTGAACATCTAATTCCTTGCTCCCAGCAGTGATATAAAACCTCGGTCTCCCCTCAGGAGTAACATTTCAGCAATGTTCATCATACCATGTCGTGGCAAGACTCCACATCCTTTCCAATCCCATGACTGATCAGCGGTGGCTGAGAGGAACAGTTTATAAGAGATACAAACTCGTTCTTGTTATTTTTTGGAAAGTCTTTATATTCAACCTGAAGAAAAGAGAAGGATTTATTTCTTTTTGTTAACCAAGTACAGAAAGTATATCACAACTGCTACAGATTATTTGCCCATATATGAAGCTGAGCCTTTCTTCTCATCATTCTCTCAGCCAGTAGAACCACTCTATTTGAAGTTTAACCTCACTTACAATGTTTTTTAGTACTCACAAGAGCTTGGCAAGGCTCCTGAATGCAAGTGGCTACTCAATAATGATTGTTACTGGAACCTTTATTCTAATCACTGCTGTCTGCATTTCAAACTTCTGTATTATGCTTTTTGATCCACTGAGCTCATCTGTCATATGAATATAGGAACTTAATGCAATTCTCATTAAAGGGACCTAAAATGCAGAGCTTACAGCAAATGTTACTATACGACGGATTAGTGAAAGAACCTGATTTCAGATCAGCCAAGTTCAAGTCCACACTGTCCTCCTATATCAGGACAATTTTCAGAAAATGCTTCTTTAATTTTGTTCTTCCAAGATCTCAGAGTAGCACTGAATTGGGGCTGAGAATGGGACAGAAATGTGCATTTGAAAATTAAATTTAAAAGGCTGCAAAATTTGGTACGTGTCATAGGTAAATTCAAACTATGATATGAATTTCAGCAGGCTCAGAACTCATCTCTCACCAGCAGAACTGAAAAGCTTTTGAACAAACAAAAGGTTGGACCAGCTTGGATAGCTCTGGAAGAAGTCTTGCAAAGCCGAACATTTACCTGGATTCCTTGAACATTGGAAAGATAGTCCAGCTGCTCGGAGGGCCTGGTCAGAGGTCCATGGGGGACGTGGCCTGAGGAGTTGTTGCTCTTCAAAATGGTCTCGGCAGTAGGAGAAGTGCCCCCATAGAGCAGCTCCCTGGCGATCATCGCCGTCACCGTCGCCTTGGCAGGGTTGGGAGCTGCCCGACTGAACTCTTTGGTGTGGTGTCCTTGATTGGCTCCTACAGCCTGTGCAACCTCAGGGACCATGGGAAGAATTCCAGCAGGAAGCTGCTGATGGCTGAGATAAGGCATCCTAAACTCATCTTCTTTATTACCTGGGAGAAGAGAGGTGCACACTGAAGAGCTGCTGTTTGTGAGTCCTCCTGCAGGCACACACACAGGCACCAAAAGTCACTTTGGAAAAAAATAATTAATTTCAAATTACTTTTGAAATACTAACAAACTTGGTAAGCTCAATCAGCCTTTGGAGGGTCAGAGCTTCAGCATCATTGAGACAGTTTGTTTATTGAATTACTGACTCAGTGCAACACCTGCTTCTGCCAAAAGGGAGCCCCTTTACCTCCAGGAGCAGCTTCTCCAGGTCAGTCAAGCTCACGGACACCTCAGCTGAAATCACATTCTAGATACATCTTTTGCTTTCAGATTTTTTTATTCCATCATTTAAACTGTAGGAGCAAATAATGAAACCACAGAATGACCAGAACCACCATTAAATGATGTAAAGAGTGACAGTCCACAAAGTTTAAACTGTATATTGTGAGAACAACAGGTAGGAAAGGTAAAATGGAATGTTAGCACAAAGAAGCAAGACTATTTACAGCAAATGTCCAGCCACAGTCAATTGATAGCAATTTGCTGACATTATGGTATAAGTTAGATTAAAGAGGGATAAGAACAGCTTTTTAAGGGGAACTCACACAGAGCTATGGATGAAACTTACACAGATGTGCTCAAGAAAATTGGGGAAGACAATGACACCAAAATAAACCAAGGAATCACTATTATGGCAGAACAGATTAATAAAGTTCTGCAGGGCAGAGCTGCTTCAAGCCTAAGGATGAAAGCCAAAACTTGTAGATGGAAGAAAACAGGGATAGAAAAATCTGAATAGGAAGTCAGGAAGTTTATCTAAGACCTTATGGATGCAGGAAAATAGTACTAAAGTCCAAATCAATCCCAACTTACTATAATTTAAACAGCAAAGTTATACTCAAACACAAAGTACCTGAAACATGCTCTCTAGAACAGCAATCTGTGGTGACAGACAAACTCTCCATAATGATTCCTCCCACCAGATGACATTCTGGAGAGCAATGTCTGTGTACAGGGTGGCCAGGTTTGGGGTGCTTTGGTTCCAGCCTGCCACCTTGGGTGTGACCACCACAACTACTGACTGCCTGAAACAAGTGCAGGCACAGCTCCTGCTCTCAGTCATCAAAGACCAGGCACAGACAAAGGTGGTTCTGGACAAGGCCACTTCTTCCCTCTCCAACTCTGCCTTAGGTTGACCAGTTAGTACTGACACCCTTTCTCATCTTCATCCCAGGACCAGGGCCTTGGGAGGAATAAGTTCTTTGGGGTTTGAACCAAACCTTTCCAAGGGCTCCACTTAGTTTGCAAGGCAGCAGCTGCACAGCTCTGCTCATCCCAGAGTGCTACATGGCACTGCTGAAGGGACTGGGAACAGACCTGACACCCCCCAACAGGGCCCTGCTGCTTTCACCAGGTTACTCACTAGCTGAAGTCTCTTCAGAGCCCGGCTCAAAGAAGGTTACTTTTCTTCCATCACCTGGTTTTTTCACTGGGGTCTTAAAAATAAAAGGAAAAGAACTCAAATACACAATACCCCTTTAAAACTTTTTTCCCCATTAATTTTAAAACAAATTTAAGGTTTTCAAGATGCAGGTGATCTGACCAGCCAAAATTTAACTGAAAAAGTTATTACTCAAAAACATCAATAATCACATTGCTAGCACGAAAAGAGAAGTTCAGTGATTCTTATTCATTGAAGGCCTAAAACTACCACATCCCAGAGAAGTGGTATTAGGAACACAGCTACTCAAAACTAGATACCAGAATAAAGCCAGTTAAACTGCCATTAGTTACTGGTACTGCTGAGGGGAGCATACCGGACACAAATGAGCACATACACAAAAACAAGAGAACTAACCCTAGATTTGCTGTTTGAGCTCCCTGGTAGTATCTGCTGAATCACCAGCAGAACACAAGGCTCCTTCCCTGCTAAGGGACCCACCAGAGAAACCCATAACAAACTTTCCACTGCAACTGGTGACGAGGCTGTGTAAAACTATTGCTACCAGAGTACTGTAACCTATAGGTCTGCAAGTTTCTAAGACAAACACATTGATTATCACAGGTTCTGAGACATTTCACAAAGCAGAACACATTCATTTAGCCTTCTGATGTGACTTTGATTTACTTGAAAACCCAAACACTTAATGTATCCAAAACACTGGATATGAAGTATTTTTTCAGAGAGCAGTCCCCTCAATACCATAGTTTCCTGGCTAGCGCAGAGGGAATGAACTTCCTACCCTGTTACTGCCTTGCAAAGCTGCTTCAGTTTCAGCTCAGCCTTTGCTGCAACATTAACCAGCTGCTGCTTCCTCAAGACTCACCTTCTCTTCTGTCTTTAATGCTGGTTTTGGAGGTTGAGGTTGAGGGACTTTGAAACCTAAAATTTCCAACATATTTTCAGCTGCATTGCGTTTAGCAACCTTTTTGTTCGTGCCCATTCCTTCAGCTGTGTGTACACCAACTTTCACCTGGACAGAAGAGGAAGAAAACACAATTCTTAAGCAGTAGTATGGGGATTCCCTTATTAGTGATCTGTGTCTCAAGCATGCTGTGAGTCACAAAACAGTTCCAAGTGGTCATTGTTCTAAGCAAGTTGTCATTTATTATCAGTGATCATTGGCCTTCAAGCACAAAAAACCCAAAGAGAAGTCACACAAAGAACTGTGTTTCATCATCTCACCTTGGGTACCCAGGTTAGTAGTAATAAATCCTTTGTTACAAAATATAAGCAGCTTAGTATCTCTTAGCAGAACATTAATACTCCTGTTAGTTAAAACATTAGGCAGTTACAACATAGACTACTGGTGCCCTGTGCAATTTCTTTTTAAACATGACTCAGATCACTTTTCTTGAACCTTTATCTTCTGTGAATGTAGCCCATTAGATATTTTGTTATATCATGTCATGGAAACCTGTTAACTCTGTATATCATCATGACAACCTGATTGCCATTAAAAAAAAAAAAGAGATGTGAGCCACACCACCAGATCTGTGCAATGGTCACACCCCACACCACCAGATCTGTGCAATGGTCACACCCCACGCCACCAGATCTGTGCAATGGTCACACCCCACACCACCAGATCTGTGCAATGGTCACACCCCACGCCACCAGATCTGTGCAATGGTCACACCCCACGCCACCAGATCTGTGCAATGGTCACACCAACCTGCATCACGAACTCCCTGCGCCTGGGCAGCCCACGTTCTGTGATGAGCATGTACTCGGGTTCCTTCTCCTTCTTGGCCTGCTGTATCTGGGCAAGTCTGCTAATGGGATTCATTCCTTGACCGTATTCTGGACTTGTCTGCAGCTATATAGAATAGTGTTTAGGAAGTAAGACAAACTTTGTGAATATTTGGTTTAATAGACAAAACACAGCATGACACTGAATTCATTCATCTCAAGATTTTAAGAATACTGAAATAAAAATTGCTTAATGAAACACTGTCACAGCCAAAGAGAAATACTGAATTTATCTGGCTCCGCTGTCACACTTGACCACATGTAACCTACCCTGCTAATAGCTTTACAAATTCTAATCCTGCTATATTAGGAGGGACAGCCTTGCAGGACAATTTGCATGAGCAAAATCAAGCAAAACCCGAAGCTGTAAAGTCTGAGGCTTTAAAGTCAGAGCTTGATTTTTATGCACTGCTCTTTCTTTTCTAAGGTTTCTCTTTCATCCAGAATTTACTGGTAACTGCTATAAAAGTGGTGTCAGAACCCCATTAGAGTGGGAGCAAAATAGCAGCTCATTTGTTGCACCAGACAACTGGGAAAGGTTGAGCAGCTGAAGAGTGTTTATAACTGACTCAGAAAAGCCTCTCTGATGATTATTTGCACAGTCAAATTTCCAACCTTTTCTCTCTTACCTTCACTATTGATTTTGTTTTCTTTTTGATTCGTGGCTTCATTTTCTCAACCATAGGAAGGGGTGGCAATTTTTTCAGTTCTTCTAGGACTGCTATTGCAGCATTTTTCTTTGAGATCTTCTTGCTCTTTCCTTCACCTTCACCCATGAATTCTCCAACTGATACCTTGGTTACAAAACTCTTCATATGGGGAGGACCACTTTCCTTGGTCACCTGTTTCAGAGGGAAAAACTGAGTGAAAGCGTGATAAACACTTATTAAAAATGGCAGGGCACATTGTTTATAGCAAACTTCTCTCAAGAACTAAGGATAAAGAGATTTTAGATCTTCATACCATCCAAAAAGTAAATCATATTCACTCTAATAACATATTCCCACCCAACTAAGCATATATTTTAAAAAGATGAGATGCAGCAAGCAGTAAACAGTATTTACACAAATCATTAACCTTTCTTATTTAATTGACTGATTTACTGTTTCAGTATAAAAATATGACTGTTCTATTTCATCAGTGTGTACTTCCCCACAGTTAACATCACCTCATTAAATATATCATGGTACAGTAATAGAACATTACAGAGAAAGCAACTCTTTAGGATCTAGCATTTTAGTCCAGAAATTCTGACTTCTGAACTCTGAAGTTCTGAAGAATTCTGGAGATATCTAGGAGATAGCTGCCTGCTACAGATTTAGTCTTTTAACTCCACTCCTAACACATCGTACTCCAAAATATCCATATCATCAAAAAGTAAGAATGAATTAAGAGCTTCCACCCACAATTGGCTTTGTGTGACAGTGTATTTTTACCAGTGATGCTCAGGCTGATCTGCAATAATTGAAAGTTTCATGTAAAATTTCATAGAACAGCTTCAGAAGCAATTTAGTTACACACAATTGCATTTTCTTACTATAATAATTCAGATAGTTGGCTTAAATGTTACTCTGCCAGCTCAGGAAAGCAGCATGATAAATTATTATTTTAGTGAAACAGAGATGCTCCTGTGGAAGCTCCTGATTTAAGATAACTGAAATGATCAAGGAGGGGCAAAGAGGCAGCAAGGAGCCAGGCCAAAGGGAAAGGAAAGTCAGATGCACATGAGGTCACCTCATGGCAAGAAAAGAAACCTACTTGTGAGATTCTGCACCTCATGGGTAGTCCAGATCAGTGCTTAATTAAGCAAATACTTCCATATGTGTCTTTCAGAGTGAGCTCTAGTCTTTTGCCTCGACTCTGCACTTCCATGTTCTAACCATTAATGCAGGGTTGTGTTTTGGTTCTTCACTGTAATACGTTTTTTTCAAAAAGCTTGGAAAAAAGATTGCACAGACAACCACAGCATAGCTGTTCACTCCATGTGATCATTTTAGGGCATGAACTTGTGAACAGGTGGATTTTTCTTTTTTCTTCCCTTTACCATATAATCTCCAAGACAAATCAGGGTGACTGTCAAAGGTGAAAGTGTATTCACAACTAACAAGACATGTTAAAAGTCAGTTGTTTGGGTTATCTAGGAGAGACTCAGCTTAATGTGCACCCTTAATAGTCTAATAAAAACAAATCTAGAGCTTGTAAAATAAACATACCTCAAAATTCACAGGCAAGTTCCTTTTAAGTGCAATCTCAAAAACTTGGCTTATTTCAGATTTATTGAGATTTTCATCATCTGGTTCTTTTCCGTTAACCTAAAAGAAGCATACTCTATTTAAAATAAAGATCCTATTAAATTGAATTTTATCCATTCAACCACTTTACTGAACTCTGCAAATTTTAAGTACTCTAACCTTTACTGCCATGTTACGTGAATGTGGAGAAATGCAGCTCACACACTACAGAACTGAATCCTAAGAAGCTCATTAAGGTGTACGGGTAAAAGGTTGCAAACCTTCATATTTTCATGTGCTCATTACAAGAAAGAACAAATTGAATAAATGCCAATAGGTTTAAAAATGTGTTTAAAGAAAGTGCTACATGATTTCCAAATGGAAGTACCTTTATGAAATACAATTTTCATATACTGACTGGACATTTGCACCAAAAGCACTAAGACAGGATCAGGTAAGAGAAAGGGCAGGAAAAATAAAGATTCTAAGAGTGGGACCAGTGTGAATGAGGGATGGCTGACGAGCCCCCTGGCACAGTCCTGTCTTTTCACATGCTCCCTTGTAAGTGCTTCATCTGCAGCTTTGTTTTCTCATGTCAAGAACATCCTATCAGGAACTTCCCTAAATCAAACACAGACCATCTCTGAGAACTCAGACCTGCTAGGACAAACAGTGCCAGGGAAGCTTTCCTACAGGCACATCTATGTATCTCCAGGTAAAACTTTGACTGGGATTCCAAAAATGTCTTCACTGGTGCTGGCATCAACATGAGCTAAGGCATGTCAACAGCAACAGAGAAATTTTAGGACTAAGTGTCCAGCAGGGATATTGGAAAGATTATGATAAAGATGAACAGCAACAATACCACCAATTTTATCATGCCACAATACTAGTTATGCAGCCAGGTAATAAAAATTATTTAAGTATCTTACTGGAGCAGCAGCAGGGGAGCTGAGCTAGAAAGTTTTCATAGATTAAAACTTGTTTGATGGCAGCAAGCATCCCCCAGGTCTGCTACTAACAGGTTAGTTTAAAACATGAAGGATTTTTTTATCCCATCAGTTAAGACAGCCTCTTCCCATCTCAGAAAAAAAAAAAACTAGTAAAATTTTCACTCCTCCCACTGTCCCATCAGACTTCCCACTGTTCTCATGGGCTGACTTGTCCGTCAGGCTTGAGCTGCAGGGGAGCACGCTGGGCACAGCCCTGGCACTGCTGGTGCCAGTGGCAGAGGCAGAGCAGGTCCGTGTGGAGCCGTCCCAAGCACTGCTCCGCTCTGGAGCCGAGCCCGCGGCAGCCGCACTGGGCACGGCCACACGCACGGGGCAAAACCGGGCAAAAAGGGGCACAACTGGGCAAAAGGGACAAAACCAAGATCGAGTACAGCAGTCTAAAGTCTCAGTCATCATCTCCCAAATCCCATTGCCAATGCACTTGCTAAGTTCACAAGGAACAGCAGCATATTCCCAGGAGCAGTATTTGAATTCCTAAGGCCACGTTCACTCTGGCACTGCCAGGAAGGGTCTGTCACTGTCCTCACTCACCAACATTGGCACAACAACTTCAATCACAAGTACTTTTCCTCTCCTTGTAATTTCAGATATATTCTAGTTTTTCAAATTCCAATGTTTTTCTTTGTGAAGATGACCAGGACTTCTCTTAACTGGATTAAATTTTTGCCACTTAATATCCTCTCAGGAGAACACAATTAATAGAAGGGAATTATTTGCTCTATTGCAGTGTATGTTCTTAACACATTCTAAGTCTGTGTGCACAGTGCAAAATGAAGGTTCTTTTCCTCAATACCTTTATCTAAAATAATGAGTTATTATTATTATTATTATGAAAATAACCATTAACAGACTATAGCTATTTTACTGATTATTTTGCCTCTACTTGAGTTCTGGATCAGTTTACTTTATAAAGCGAAAATAATCATACACACACACTCTCACCCTTTCCCTGCACACTTCAAGGCAGGTGATGCCTAAAGTTTATTTTTGAAGTATTTTGCATGTTTGCATTGACTAAACTCTCCAGGAATTATGCCTCTAAATCTGAATGAGACCCCGAAGCATTTACCACTCTTAGCTCTCATCACATTGTTCAAGCAAATTCCAGAAGTACTGTACTCCATTACGAGGGACTTGCCCTCTTCCAGGAACTCCTTCCACAGGCCCTTCCTCAAGGCTGCTTGTGAGCAAACACTGAACACCTGTGGAGGTGCTGCCCAGAAATGCACTGATAAATCAGTCATCAGTCTGAGCCTGTTCTTCCACATTAAGGGTACTAAGAGCAGCTGATATTTACCAAATGAGTTGGCAACAAACACAGAAGCAAATTTTGAGGCAAAAATAGAATCCCTGCCTAAGAATCATGCTAGGAAGCTCAGCTTTACATGTTTCCTAAGCTTTAAATCAATGCTTTATCACTTGTCTTTGAATATGCTAACCCCATCCTGCACCTTCACCAGCACGTCCAACCCCGGCCACACTGAAGGTCCTTGTGAGGGCTCCCACCGCAGCCCCCTCTCAATGAAGAGCTCTAACATTCAACTGAGTTCTTCACACAGGGCTTGGTCCAGCTGAGAGCCAATATTATTACTTTCTTTTTCCTGCCTCTTGCTCCTAGATATGCAGCCCGAAAAGGTGTGAGAAATGGTCATTCTTTCCCTTAAAGTCTAATAATTTCATTCAATGATTTCTTCTTAGAATCACAGAACCATTTAGTTTGGAAAAGATCTTTAAGATCATTGAGCCCAACTGTTATTGTGCACTAAATATTTTCTAATTTAAAAATAAAGAGCAAAATTCCATAAAAACAAAAAATTGTAAAAAAAACCCCAAATAATAAAAAAAATTAGAAAATTACTCCCCCTTAAAACACATTAGTTCAAACTTCAGAATATTCTGTTTACACAAGCATACACACAAATGGGATACACCAAAATAACTACATTTAAAAGGAAAATTACTGGCAACATCATATGACTGGGAGGAAGTATCAGGATTATGTCTGCTTGTGAAATCTTCATTTGCTTCCGTTGTATACAGGCATCTTTAACAGCATCTCTCGTGACCCCACACTCCTGTATCCTTTCAGGCCCCTGCCTCAGTGGATGCAGGAATGAACAGGGTTCACTTAGCACCACAACCTTCCTTATTCTACCTTCATCTTGGCTACAGTGAAATGCTGCTACAAAAACAATCCCCTCAGACTTTCCTAAAACTACAACAGTTGAAAGCCACAAATATCAATTAATTCAAGTACCAAACTTTAAGTGAAAACTCGATTTATTCAAGTATTTGTTATAAACCAGCACCCCCTGTTCCAAGGCCCACTCTCCTTCTCCTAAGCTGCATTTCCTATTGTTCCTTTTACAGACAAGTCAAATATAAATTGAAAAATAAAATGACAAATGCAGTTTTCTCAGAGTCAAGACACCATTCAGGTCCTGACTTCTTAATAAAATAATTCTCCCTTCTTGCAGTCTTACATAATTTACTTCCTCTACCTCTGGATTTATATCCCTCACACAGAATGAGATATCCTAAAACAACCGCAGTGTTTGTTCTGAAGACCTCACATTATCCAACTCCAAAACACAATTCTCTACATTTCCAGAAAGTCACCTGTACTGAAGCATCTCTAAAACACTTAACAAAGAATAATTCAGTGACATGTGAGCCCTGCAGAGCTGCTCTCCCTGGGTCTGTGCTCCCTGAGGGGGGAAAGGGCCCATGAGAGCAGCTTATCTGTTACGAGGATGGGTGCAAAAAGGGGATGTTCTGCACCACTGATACAGAACAATATTCCAGAATTTGGGGTTCCCAGAACTGAAGGGGAACATCCTCCTCTGCTTTGGCCTCTCCTGCATGAAGACCAGCTGGCCCCTGCCCACACTCTGCCAGTCACCAGTTCAGATTTCAGTGCAGGGCTCACCCCAAGTCCCAGCTCCTGTTCCCAGCATCACTCTCTTTTCCCAACAGCATCTGTAATCCCTAGGAGCCTCCATCTTTCAATAATCTGCATTCCTCCAGGAGAGCTTTTGCTTACCCAAAGCACCTCCATCAATGCCTCCCAAGCCTCTTCCCTGAACTGTCAGATCCAGTGCTTTTGCCCAGTTACCTGGGCAATGCTCACTCCCACACGCACCAAGTTTTAACTCAGTGTCCCTTGGTTTCCCAACACATTTCCTCAAGCCTCTTGCTCTGCCATTCCTGGTAGTTCCCAGCTATTTTTTTCTCAGTCTGAGACCCCTTGTTGCCTTCTTGTCCAATTCTTCATTTTCCTTCTTTCTCAGCACACAGCCAGACTCCATATCCAGCAAGTTCTCACACTCCCCAGATTGCAAAGCACCCAACACGCACGGAGGGGTGCAGGCTCCCAGCCAGCCCAGCAGCAAAGCAACTCCTGTGCCCACAGTGAGACCTTCTGCCTAAAGCCACTCAACAAAAAAGCATGAAAAACACAGTAACGGTATTGGAACAGAAAGTGCTGGGCAGCCATAAATATATGAAGGGATAAAAACTGTCTTCTTATATTCCTATCAAAATGTGTGTATGAGTTTACTACTTCCATGCATTTCTTGCTCTTCTAGAACTTCCATGGTTCTTTCCAAAATCATGTAGGGATTTTGCCCAGGAAGTAAATCCATGCCTGAGTATTATGTTGCCTATTTATGCACTTCTTCAGAAGTTTGTTTATGATCTGTACCTGGTAAGATATTAATTCCTATCTATGCTTCCAGTGCTCATATCTGACAGAGGTCTACAGCATTGCTGTGGAAAAATATGACAGTAAAAAAATTAACAATTTCATCTGGGAAAATTCTAGTTCCATAGAAATTTATGGTTTTAAATCAAAGTGTTTCTATTGACACAAGTAAGTCACCACTGCTACACAGAATTAAATTTCCCAACTGTCCCCTTCCTCTCAATAAGAAAAAAATCTATAGTAATATCCCAGTTTATTCTAGCAATTTATGCTTACGACACTAAGATTAATTCCCACCTCTGGTTTCTCAGGCAAGGGCTCGTTCTGCAGAACTTTCAGTGCTTTAGCAGCTGCATCATGCTTAGCAGCTTGTCTTGTTCTTCCCTTCCCATGAAACTGCTGCCCTCCAATTGAAAGCTCCACTTGGTAGAGTAAAGGCCCGACAGGAAATGGGTAAAAGTACCTGCAAAGAAAGAGGTAAATAAGCAAATGATTTGGCCTACAAAGTAAACAGACATCTAAGTTAGATGTGGGTCCATGTCTTGGATACCAATAACCACAATTCACCATGGAAGCCCTAATTTTAAAAAATCAAATTTTGATTTACAGCCTTAAAGAATTTAGTGAGCAACCTTTGAAACAAATATTGACATTCCTTGTTTTACAATAGGAACACATTTCTGACCAAGTGCTACACAAAGACAACGTAACCATGCTTCTATGGACTTGGCAGGCCAGGAAGTTTTGAATTCTAAGTTCCGTTGCCTATATAGAATTCTTTAAACAGCAACTTTAATTTAAATAGTTTCAGAAGAAGCATCAAACTGTTTTCTTCAGTTTTGCTTTTACACACAAAGGAAATGCAGGAAATATGTACCTAATATTTAGCTATTTGCTCAATGAAGCTGGCTATACATGAATGTTCTCAAAAAGACTTCAATTTTCAGTCCAGCTCCCTTGCCCCACCCCAAAGAAATAAAGCACTGGAGATAAGGCAAATTACAGATATTGGTGGGTGTACTTCTCCAAAGCTCCTGCCTCGCAAGCTGGCCATGTTTCAGCTGAGTGTCCCTGGAAGGGGGACACAGCCAGTTTTCAGAAGTCAGCATCGAGGCACGGGGTGGTGAGAGCAGAGGTTCAAAGGCAGGAGCCTGCAATCCCCCGAGCCAACACCTACCGTGGGGGGTAGGTACCACCCCGCATGGTGTAGTTGTAGGTGGATCTCATCCCCGTGTAAGGGTCGATGGGTTTGTACATGGGCTTCTTCCCCAGCTTCATGCAAAGTGCATTCAACTCCACTGTGGGGGTTACACTGTCTAAATAAAAAGGAATAGAAAGGGTTGTCCAGCTGTCACAAGGAACTGAGACAATTTAAACTCTTTTTGCTGGCTCAAAGCAGGGAAAAATGAGCTCAACTTTTGCCACATGCAGTATCTTAAATGACTGAATTCCAAACAGAACTGCTAATGAACAGAAAGAGAATAAGTCTGTATGATGCACATTAACATCAACAGCCTAGTACAGCTGTGGCAAGTCCTGTTACAAAAAAGTAAATTTGCAGGGAGCTCTTTTTGGATTTTTTTTTAAATTTTGCTTTTAATTTCTGAAGCTGCTAATTTACCTACGTTTACAGTGTACCTAACAAAGTGCAGAAAAAGAATTTTCTGCAGGAAAGAAATTTCTCCAAATATACATTCTACATCCTTTCTGTGTCTCTTGTTTACTGAGAATGATCAAACATTTCTCTGTCCTCAATGACCTAAGAACGATTTTTATGACTCTTCACTTTCAAATCACAACTGGCCTTGTCAAAAGGCAGGTAAATTGCTACTGAGGGCTAAAACATTTCTCTCAGTGCCGGTATTGTGGGCATGAAGATCTGACTCCCAGTCCATTCTCACTGGAGAAAGAACAGGCAAGTGTCATTTTTTTCTACCACAGGTCTCACTGGCTCAGAAATCAGTTGTACTCTAGTACAAGAGGTCTGGTGTGAGGTAATTGCCAAAAGAAAGCGAAACTATGGAACAGATGCACAAAGTAAGTACTTGCTAGCTTTTAGTATTTTCACTGTTGACCATACAAAGTGTTTCTAAGGAATGAATTTAGGTAGTATCAGAACAAAGGAGAAGTTTTAACCCTTGCTGAACACACTAATGCTGTCCTAACAGCTTTGCAAAGCACACACGTGTGCAGCTAAGATGTGAAGACAGTGCATACAGAATTTTACATTTTAAAAAGAGCTTAAAAGCAATCTAAGTAATGTAAGAACTTCACTAAACATAGCAAACTACAATTTCAATGCTTTTATACAAATCAATGTATATATTTATTTTTAAAGTACAAATTACACAAATTCCAAAGTTCTGATCCCATCTCCCACAACATAAACTTCTTTGGGTTTTATGAAATTAACATTTCTAAAGTAGTCTTTTTTGTCCAGCTTTTGAACTATCCTGTCAGAATTACGTAACTCATTCATCTGCCCATGAAAAAGATTATTCTTTGCTGTGACCAAATTCCTCATGTAGTTTTTTGTTCTTGTTGTTCTTTTTTTAATTTGGTTTTTTTTAGGATTAGGATAAACATCTTTTTCAGGATTTCCTAGAGTGTTACAATACAAGACAGTAAGTCAAGCAACAGGTTCTTCAAGCCAGAATGATCTGACGGAAAAAAAAAATATTTTAAACTTATTAATATGATTGTATTTATCATGTCACCTACAGCAATCAAAGATTAAATCAAGATGAAGTTCTCACAAAACCTGACAATTTCCATTATTAAACAGGCAGAATCACAGTTTTTATTCGTCCTCATGCAACTTCAATACATACCAAAAGCAGAAAGGTGTATTCTCTCTATGTATAACTATTTTAAATCAGTTTGTTGTGGCATATACCTGGATTCTTGCCTTCACTACGAGATGGACGAGCTGTAGGCTTCGGGAATTTTGTCCCTTCCAAAGCTTTGGCAGCTGCTGCATGTTGCGCTTTTTTAATACTAGTTCCTTCAGCTTCCCAATGCTGGTCCCCAAGAGTCAGCTGCACTGTAAACACCTCAAAACCAGAAACAGGGTATTTTGTAAAAAGCTGCTTCAGAATTAATGTAGTTTATTAGACCCTATTACACAAAACAATGAGTCTTTCAGTGATGCACAAGTTGAGAATATGGTAATCCAAGTTCTCCTTAACTCCCAGGTCATCTCCAGATTTTCAACACTTTGGACATCAACAGGATTTTCCCAATTACTGAACTAAGAATTTCACAACAATTGTAGCTGGCAAATATCCTGCATGAGATCTGACAGGCTAAAAACCCAGAGCAGTGTGGGGAGAGGTGACAGCCCCAGGGGAGCTGCTGTGCCCAGGTCACTGAACAGCAGACTGGAAACTCACCCTTCTTTGTGACACATAACTCCACTTCTGCTTTAATCCTCTGAAAGGTTTTGTAAAGCTATTTTTCAGCAGTTTGAAGAAAGTTAAGTTCCCACTGTACCATAAAAGCTTCTACATGCCCACAGGTGAATGAAACACAATTGAACAGATGTTCTCAATGTTATTCCAATACTTTCTGTAAATGCCAACTCCTTCACACCTTGACACCTTGTGACATTTTGAGAACCCAACTTTTTAGTTCCCAGGTACCAGTTTCACACTTCCCTACCATTGATGCTCTGGGGGGGCTTCCCTTTCCTCTCCATTACTCTGGATTATTTTGCACCAAAATCACACATTTCACCTTTCCACTCCTGAAGGTGAAAGAGCATGAGCAGCAGCAACAAGAAACTTGTATGAACATTTACCTTAGAATGAGCTGGACCTTGCTCACTCAGAAGCTTATACTCGGGCTGAATCTTGTTGAAACGGGCTAATTCATTCACAAGACACATGGGGGTTTTCTCTTTGGGGTTTGCCATGTTTGAAGGAGCTGAAAGGTTGCATAAGATCAGATAAATGAACTGATAACTGTGAACTGTACTACAAATTTTAATTAAAAAAAAGAAATCTCAGTGGCTTAGCATTTAGTTGTGTGCAATGCTGGAATAGACAGCTTTGCTCACTGGCCAAACTGGTAACAATCTATTGAACTCTGGGATTTCCAAGCAATGCTCATGCCTAAAAAGCATCATCATTAAATTCAAGGTTCTAATGCAAGCCAGAAGTAGGAAGTTAGAAGACTCCTGCATACAGTTCCCATCTTATCTAGTACATTTCAAGGTCCAAATCTTCCAAGTATTCATAATTACCACTTGCTTTGAATAAATTTCAAAACCTCACATTTCCCTTTTCCTGTTTTCCCCTATTAGCTATTTTTTATTACTCTTTATTTGTTCTCTTGCATTTTGTTAGTGTAATATATTTATCATTAAACTGGTCATAGAAGAACTAAAGATAATAGAACTAAAACTATTTCCAACAACACTTTTTTGTACTTAAAACAAGCTACTGGTAGAAAAGATGGATAGTAATGTTTCAAAAATTTATGTCATACAATTAAAAATATTCTTTACTATTACAAACATATCACTTAATTGCTGGAACTTTAGGTTAAAGTATGCTTCTAGCTGTCTCCAACAGACTTCATTTCATAGGGAGAAAGCATTGCAAGCTACTGCAGTTGGATAAATATTACTTTCAAATCATGTGTAGGCGCAAGGCATCAGGAATATATCAGGCCAAACTGTAAGGGTTAAAAATATATACAGTTATTGGCCCTCTATCTTACCTGCAGCTGCATTGGTGGATGTAACTGAAGCAGAGGGCAAAGCAGAGTTTTGGATAGGTCTGCCTGCATTTTCAGAGGGCAAAGAACTAGTAGTAGAAGGTATACTCAAAGGCTGTGAAAGAGATGGGGTTTTATTCAGTATTTGGCTCCCAGCAAGGGCAGCAGAAGGTGTCTGAATCTGAACTTGAGACATGTTTCACTTCCAACCAGAGCAGATTCTGTAGGCAAACAGCTTTGAACGCAGACAAATTCCAATTTTGGAAGCCAAATTATTGACCTAAAATGTAAAGATGAAAACCAGATTATACTAAATATTTAGCATTCTCTAACTAACAATCTACTGAAATTATTCCTCCATCAGCAAAAGGGGAAACAGTGTTCAACCAAGCACCCATTGTTCCCATTTTGTCCAATTAGTCACTCACACATCCAGTTTGCACAGCACAGTTCCACCCATACACCCCACTGTGTTTCACACTTCTTTCATTTATAGAAGAGTAGTACAGAAGCGTTATTTATGCTTGTTCATTACTGTCTGTCTCTTTTCCCCACCACCGAATCCACTTAGAAAGCAAATCCTGTTACTCACACCCAGAGCCACTGGTTATACACTGAACAAAGAGCAACTTCCACAGACAAATTACATTTCATGCATTCTACCATTTGAAGTTAAACTTTTTCACTTGGAGGGCAAGAAATAAATGCAGTCTTTACAAAAAAACTGCTTAGAGCATACATCCTTTATTATCATCATAGAGTTTTCCCCCAGGATCACCAGGA